>NC_059174.1:20267354-20586729 GCF_019923935.1 Bubalus bubalis
ACTCTAATTGGCATTTCTAAGCCCTCTCTGGGTAGTAGCTTTCTTGTTAACAAGCTACAGCATTTGACACTAGTGATATAGGAGCCTCAGAAGAGAAATTGCAAGACTATTTCTAAACTCCTATTTAGTAATAGAACCTGGAAACTTTCTTTTAATACCTGCACCTCTGGACTGACATATGGAGAAGTTAACAATAAAAGTTTTTGAGCACAGCTAGAGCTGAAAATAAGAAGCAAAACATTCTCAAGGAAGAAAAAAGTAGATTTTTAAAGGTTCCATATCTTAGGAGAAGTATAGGTTTGGGATAAGAGATATACAAAATGAGCCTGGAGCATCTCTTCATAGCTGAAAGCAAAGATGTACCAAAAAACTAAAAAGCATAGCAAAACAAAAAATCTACACTGATGTGGACATATCAAAGGGACAAAGGAGCCAGCTGAACGCACTCCCAACTGATAATGCTGGAACAATTAGGCAGCAATATAAATTAAATAATATTAGATTATAACTCAAAGTATATTATAAATATCCATGAGTTCCTATGGACATAGTTGAGCAAATTAAATTAGGGGAGAAGTGATGAATTTGTCATTCAGAAGAACTGCAAATATTTCTATATTATTTTCTCCTCCAGGGGTGTGTGTGTGTGTATGTGTGCTCAGTCGTATATGACTCTTAGTGGCGCCATGGACTGTAGCCCATCAGGCTTCTCTGCCCATGGAATTTTCCAAGCAAGGATACTGGAGTGGGGTGCCATTTCCTAGTCCAGGAGATCTTCCTGACCCTGGGATCGAACCCTCATCTCTTGAGTCTCCTGTACTGGCAGGTGGATCCTTTACCACTAGCACCACCTGGGAAGAACTCTGTCTCCAAGGAGGTGGAACATAATTCCCCTCTCCTTAAGTGGGGCCTGTGCACAGTAACTTTAAAACCACAATGAGGTACCATTTCACACCAGTCAGAATGGCTGTGATCCAAAAGTCTACAAGCATTAAATGCTGGAGAGGGTGTGGAGAAAAGGGAACCCTCTTACACTGTTGGTGGGAATGCAAACTAGTACAGCCACTATGGAGAACAGTGTGGAGATTCCTTAAAAAACTGGAAATAGAACTGCCTTATGACCCAGCAATCCCACTACTGGGCATACACACTGAGGAAACCAGAAGGGAAAGAGACACGTGTACCCCAATGTTCATCGCAGCACTGTTTATAATAGCCAGGACATGGAAGCAACCTAGATGTCCATCAGTAGATGAATGGATAAGAAAGCTGTGGTACATATACACAATGGAGTATTACTCAGCCATTAAAAAGAATACATTTGAATCAGTTCTAATGAGGTAGATGAAACCTGAGCCTATTATACAGAGTGAAGTAAGCCAGAAATAAAAACACCAATACAGTATACTAACGTATATATATGGAATTTAGAAAGATGTTAACAATAACCCTGTATGCAAGACAGCAAAAGGGACATAGATGTATAGAACAGTCTTTTGGACTCTGAGAGAGAGGGAGAGGGTGGGATGATTTGGGAGAATGGCATTGAAACATGTATAATATCATATATGAAACAAATCGCCAGTCCAGGTTTGATGCAGGATACAGGATGCTCGGGGCTGGTGCACTGGGGTGACCCAGAGGGATGGTACAGGGAGGGAGGTGGGAGGGGGGTTCAGGATGGGGAACACGTGTATACCCGTGGTAGATTCATGTTGATGTATGGCAAAACCAATACAATATTGTAAAGTAATTAGCCTCCCATTAAATAAATTTATATAAAAAATTTTTTTTAAATAAAGTGTTTAGGAAAGAAAAGAGGAAGGAAAAGAGTGACCTCACCTGGAGACACCTGACAAACACTTCCTTAGCCAGGTGATCAGGTCAATAGCAACAGTGACAAGTCATGTTGATAGTGTAATTCCTTGATGAAAATGGTACTTATTTTTGTGGTCTTCTTCCCCTAAACTCGGGCTTCCCTGGTGGCTCAGATGGTAATGCATCTGCCTGCAATGTGGGAGACCCGGGTTCGATTGTTGGGTAGGGAAGAAGATTCCTTGGAGAAGGAAATGGCAACCCACTCCAGTATTCTTGCCTGGAAAATCCCATGGACAGGGGAGCCTGGTAGGTTATGGTCCATGGGGTCATAAAGAGTCAGACACGACAGAGCGACTTCACTTTCACTTCCCCTAAACTCACAACTCTGGTATAATCATGAGAAAAACATCAGACAAATTCCAGTAGTGTGGCATTTTAAAAAGATGACCAGTACTCCTCCAAATTGTCTGGGTCATCTAAAAATGAGAAGTCTGAGAAAGTGTTATAATCATGAGGAACTTGAAGAGACAGGAAAACTAAATGTAACTAAAGACTGGAACAGAGAAAGACCTTAGGTAAAACTAAGGAATTTATGAACTTTAGTACATATACACAATGGAGTATTACTCAGCCATTAAAAAGAATGCATTTAAATCAGTTCTAATGAGGTGGATGAAACTGGAACCTATTATACAGAGTGAAGTAATCCAGAAAGAAAAACACCAATACAGTATACTAACGCATATATATGGAATTTAGAAAGATGGTAACAATAACCCTGTGTACGAGACAGCAAAAGAGACACTGATGTATAGATCAGTCTTATGGACTCTGTGGGAGAGGGAGAGGGTGGGGAGATTTGGGAGAATGGCATTGAAACATGTATAATATCATGTATGAAGCGAGTCGCCAGTCCAGGTTCGATGCAGGATACAGGATGCTTGGGGCTGGTGCACTGGGACGACCCAGAGGGAGGGTATGGGGAGGGAGGAGGGAGGAGGGTTCGGGATGGGGAACACAGGTATACCTGTGGTGGATTCATTTCGATATTTGGCAAAACTAATACAATATTGTAAAGTTTAAAAATAAAATAAAATTTAAAAAAATAGTAATGTGTCAATACTGGTTCAACAAGTGTAACAAATGTACCATGTTCGTGTAAAATATCAACAACAGGGCAACTGGATGCAGGTGTAAAGGAATTCTCTGTACTATATTGTCAAAGGAAATCCAACAAAGAGGGGATATATGTATATGTTTAGCTGATTCACTTTGCTGTACAGTAAAAACCAGCCCAACATTGTAAAGTAACTATACTCCAGTAAAAAACTTTAAATTTTTCTCTGGAATTCTAAAAAATAAAGTTAGTATTTAAGAAAGGATATAAAAATAGTGTGAATAATAAGATTTAGGACTTATTTAGTTGAACAACTTCAAAATGAAAAGTAAAACCAATCTAGCATTTCCAGTCTTTTTAGTACCTGAACTGTATCCCTGAAAGTCAATCCAGTTGCCACCCAATCAGTTAAGAAGACAGCTCTAGATTTTACATAGACTCACCTCCAGCTCAATTCTTGGGTGTGAAGGCAATTAAAAGATGAGGGTACTTTGCCGAGAACGTCTTTCCTCCTTGTGAATAGTAATTGCACAGACCTGCATCGCATATTACAAATTTCTACTACTGAGCAAACCTATCCATTACTTCACCCCTTAACAAATACTTATTGACACTTTTGGATTATAGGAATAATATTATAGACCTATACTTGGCAATAGTCACCTAACTGAAATAAAAGACAGGGCAGTCTCTCATGGACCTCACATTCTGGTGGGTGGATGGGGGGCGTGGGGGGAGGTGCAGTAAGCAACAGCAAGTCAGTTAATTTCCAGTTGCTCCTACTAGTCAATGACACCAGACCTTTTCAGATGCACCCCTCACCCGCTTCCAAGCTTTCTTAATTTTCTATTCTCTGATTCTGCTTCTTGGATTTAACATATAAGATCTTTTGCGCTCTCTCTGTAGGCAGCTTGAAAAGAGACAATTTTTTCTAACAGCCAACTAAAGCAAGAAGAGGCAGCTGAATCCATAATTCAACTTCCTTATTTTTACAGATAAAGAGAGTGAAGCTCGGTAGCATTAGACAACAAAAAGCCAGGAAATGGGACCCTAAAACTAACAGTCTCCAACTCAGGGTTCCTTCTAGGATCCCCAGAGCACCCACTATAATATTGTAAAATCTATAGAGTCTTGAAAAAGTTCTCACTCTGATATTCTATATAAATATCCAGATAGATATTCCATCTCTAAAGACCTCCAGGGAAACATATCAGGTCTATCTACACATTCAAGTATTGTGCAATTGACATCCCAGAGAAATCTGACTCTTTTCTGCCTGTTAGCAAAGCGGTGAGGACTTAGCAAGTGAACAAAGGATAAAAATGAGACAGAAAATGTGCAGGCTATGAAAGAAGTATCTTGGATTTTTTTTTCCTTAAAATATTGTGACATCCTACCCATAGCAGACATTATTTTCCCTGTGATTGCCAGTAATCTAATTATTTCAGCATGTTTTACAGCAGCAAGTAAATGTAGCACCTAACGACAAGAAATGCGGTGACACATTTAGCAAAATATTACCCTGTGATGCTTTAATCAATTATAGCATTGATGGCTGGTAAAGTTGGCAGAGCCCTGGAACCTCTGACCCCCTGGTCCCTGTTAATACCTGATGCTATTTTATCTGAGAATCTAATTTGGGTTTGTCAGTAATTAAAATGCATGAAAATCAGTCCACTGTTAACCCCAGGTCTACCCTTCTGGATCCCAAATCTCTTATGAAAGGCTCTTCACCTCAACAAAATGTCAATGGCTGTCTTAGATATTTAGATGTGTATGGATTCAGCAATAGAAAGAAGAGGTGCAATGATCCAGAATTCCATTTTAGAGATGGAGATACAGAAAAGGTTAGTCAGCTAACTACTTGAGGAATAGCCACAAAACTATCATTATCTCTTTCTCAAAAATGGGTAATTGTGAAGAAAATGAATAATCAACTTAAGCAGTATCTAAATAATATGCTTTGTAGGCATTAAAGTGATATTTGTAAAGACTGTGAAGTGAAATTGAAGATATATATAGGATAATCAACCATGTTAAAAAAGAAGACTGGAAAGAAATTTATACCACAACAGTGATTATACCAGAGTGTTGGAATTTTTTCTACTTTTTAAACTATCTTCTAATTGTCAATTTTCTCACAGTAGTAAAGAAACCCAAACCTTAAAAAGTGTTTCTAAAATGTCAAAAAAGACAACAACAAAATCTTAGGAGATGACCCCAGCCGTCTGCCTTCTATTTTTTCCCCTCAAAGTATCAGAAGAATCACTGCCACCTCCCTTCCCTCATTCTAAAAATTGGTTAAGAGGAGAGCCTGTCATAAATCTGGTAACACTTGAGATGATCCACATCTATTTGTGTTCCACCCCGGGACCTTACGTTGAAAATAAAGCTGCCGCCTCCCTTCCTGTTTGACACCAGACTGCTGAGTGGCTTTGCTCAGCACTCTTTTCCTGAGGCACTGATTGCGTGAGTGATATCCATGATGGAGCCTATAAATTTATACGACAAACCGAGGAAATGTTTCCTCACAAAGCTTTAAGAGGCAATATTAATTAAATATGTCTTTTCACATGGGATCATATAATATCTATTGCTGAAGTAATTAAGAATGAAGACGTAAACTCATTAGATGTGTACTGTAAAGATGAAAGTGCTTAGAAATTATCGACTGTTCATATATCACCGCCTCCAGCCGTTTAGAGAAAGTCATGTGCCAAAGGTTTGAGTGAGAATAAAAATAAGTACATACTCCTTTATTGTTTGTGCAAATTCATTAATTAGCCAACTCAGAAAGTCCTCTAAGAAAGCAGTTTTATTTTCTTTTAAATTGAGTGTGGCTGACTTTTCTGTTTTTCATCCAGTCTTCGCAAGACACTTCAATAGGACCTTTAGATAATACCACACAGCCAGAATTCTTAAAAGGAAAGGAAAAAAAAAAAAAAAAAAACAGAAAATAGTAACTGTTGGCAAGATCTGACAAACTCTTTTACGTTGCTGATGAGAAAGTTAATTGATATACCAGTTTTGGAAACTATATGACACTACGGACAAAAACTGAACATTTGCCGACTCTGTCACCAAGTAATTCTCCTCCCAGGTAATTCAAAACGGAAATGTATACGTGTGTTTATTAAAGACATACAGACTATTTATGGCAGCTATTAACTAAAAACTGGAAACTAGCTAAATGCCCGACAAGAGGAGAATGCACAAAAAATGGAATCCTAGACAACAACAGGAGTGAATCATTGTCAACACCATGTAAGAACGGGGGTGAATCTCACAAACAAAACGTTTAACAAAAGAAGCCAGTTACGTAAGACTACATGATCTATGATTCCACTTACTTAAATAAGCCAAACTAATCAATGCTTTTAGAAACCAGGATACTAATTATTCTTGAGTGGATAGTGACCAGGAAGATGTTCAAGACGGCTTCTAGAGTACAAGAAATATTGTGTAATCTGGGTACTTGTTACACAGGTATGTTGAATTATTGAAATTCATAGAGCATTGCACTTATTAATATACTTTCGTTTCTATTCATATTACACATCTGCAAAAGTTTATTTTTAAAGTTGTGGGATGCAGCTAAAATGTTACTTAGAGACAAAAGTATGCCCTTTAAATGCATGAATCAGAAAATTAAAAAAATATGAAAAAAAATGTGAGCAATTAAGTTGTACTACCCCAGGAAATATGTTCAAGTCCTTGTCCCTGGTACCTGTGAGTGTGGCCTTATTTGAAACTAGGGTCTTTTCAAGAAGTAATCAAGTTAGGATGGGGTCCTACTGGGGTAGGGTGGCCCTAAATCCATTAGGACTGATGTCCTTACTAAAGAATAAGAGACAGAGACACAAGAAGAAGACCATGTGAAGGCAGAGACAGAGACTGGAATGATGCCATCACAAATCAAGGAACAGCCAGGGCTACCAGGAGCTGGAAGAGGCATAGATGGGTCCTTTCCTGGGAGCCCTATTGTGCTGTTGGTGTGAATGTAAACTGATGGAGCCACTATGGAGAATGGTATGGAGATTCCTTAAAAAGCTAGGAATAAATCCACCATATGACCCAGCAATCCCACTACTTGGCATATACCCTGAGAAAACCATAATTCAAAAGGACACATGTACCCCAGTGTTCACTGTAGCACTATTTACAATGGCCAGGACATGGAAGCAACCTAGACACCCACTGACTGATGAATGGATAAAGAAGTTATACATATACACAATGGAATATTACTCAGTAATGAAAAGGAATGAATTTGAGTCAGTTGAATTGAGGTGGATGACCCTAGAGCCTGTTATACAGAGTGAAGTAAGTCAGAAAGAGAAAAACAAATATCCCATATGAGCACATACATATGAAATCTAGAAAAAAATGGTACTGACTGACCTATTTACAAGGCAGGAATAGAGACAGGGACACAGAAAATGGATTTGTGGGCACAGTGTGGGGGGAAGCAGAGAGTGGGATGAGTTGAGAGAGAAGCACTGAAATATATACATTATCACGTGTGAAACAGGTGGCTAATGGGAAGCTGCTGTATAACACAGGAAGCTCAGCCTGGTGCTCTGTGATGACCTAGAGGGGTGGGATGGGAAGGTGGGAGGGAGGCTCAAGACAGAGGGGTTATATATACACTCATGGCTAGTTCACACTGTTGTACAGCAGAAACTGGCACAACACAGTAAAACAATTATCCTCCAACTTAAAACAATTTTTAAATGGGTCCTTTCCTAGAGGTTTCAGAGAGAACATGTGCTTGATCTTAAACTTCTAGCTTCAAGAACAGGGAAATAATAAACTTGTGGTTTTTTTAAATCACTTAGTTTTTGGTACTTTATTATAGCAGTCTTATGTAGTAAATTCATTAAATGACACTATAAAGGTAACTAAAACAAAATTCAAAGGAAGGATGAGCTAAAAATAAAGTTGATAAATAATAATAAACTTGATAGTCAGTAAAAGAACAATAAAACAAAAGGAATAGAAACAATAATAAAAAAAGCTGAATCTGTTTGGGAGGGGATAAAAATTTAAAAACAACTTATAAACTAAGAAAAGGGAAAAGCCACTCAACAATAATAGGGATAAAAAACTACTAAACTAAAAATATACCAAATAACAGATATAATACATTTTTAAATACTTTAAAATGTATTTAATTTTTATTTTATAATAATTTCAGGATTTTAAAAGTATTGGAAAATATATAACCCTCATCCAAGTTTCCTTAAACATTAATGTCTTCCAATGTTAACACAGTATAATGATCCTGAACAAAAAATTAACATTAGTATAATATTAGTAACTAATCTACAGACCTAATTTGAATTTTGCCAATTGTCCAACTAATATCCTTATCTAGACCACGATTTCATAAGGTTGCACTTCATTGTCATTATCTCTTTAGTACTTTCATTTTGAGACAGTTCCACAGTGTCCTTTCTCTTTATGACTGTGATATTTTAAAGAGTTATTTTATAAAATATTCCTTAGGGCTTACCCTACGTGTTCTCACAACTAAACTTTGGTTATGCATTTTTGGCAACAAAATCACAGAAGTGATGTGTGTCCTTATCAGCACAACATATCAGGACTATGTAATCAGTGTGCCTTTTACTGGTGATATTAACTATAATCATGGGGTTAAGATAGTTTCTCCATTGTAAACCAGTTACCTTTTTCTCTTTGGAATTAATGAATATCTTGTAGGGAAATACACTGCTGCTGCTGCTAAGTCGCTTCAGTCGTGTCCAACTCTGTGCGACCCCATAGACGACAGCCCGCCAGGCTCCCCCATCCCTGGGATTCTCTAGGCAAGAATACTGGAGTGGGTTGCCAGGGAAATACACTGGGGCGATACAAATACCTGTCATAGCATAATAATTTCTCCCACTAATTTCAACATCTATTGATGATTTTTGTCTGCAAAAATTATTACTATGATGTTTGTAAAGTGATGACTTTTTGTATCATTATTCATTCCACCTCTATTAATTGAAATCCTCTGTAAGGAAAAGCTGTCCTTTTCCATTTATTTATTTAAACACTTATCCAATATGTGTTTGGACTTCAATATCAATATGGACTTATTTGTTATTGTTCAGTCACTAAGTCATGTCTGAATCTTTGCAACCCCATGGACCGCAGCACGCCAGGCTTCCCCATCTTTCACTATCTCCCAAAGTTTGCTCAAACGTATATGCATTGAGTCAGTGATGCCATCCAACGATCTCATTCTCATCCCCTTCTCCTCCTGCCAATCTTTCCCAACACCAAGAGGTTCTCTAGTGAGTCGGCTCTTCACACCAGTTGACCAAAGTATTCAAGCTTCAGCTTCAGCATCAGTCCTTCCAATGAATATTCAGGGTTGATTTCCTTTAGGACTGACTGGTTTGATCTCCTTGCTGTCCAAGAAACTGTCAAGAGTCTTCTCTAGCACCACAGTTTGAAAGCATCAGTTCTTCGGTGCTCAGTCTTCTTTATGGTCCAACTCACATTCATACATGACTACTGGGAAAAACCATAGCTTAGACTATATGGATCTTTGTCAGCAAAGTGAGGTCTCTTCTTTTTAATATGCTGTGTAGGTTCAAGGAGCAAGTGTCTTTTAATTTCATGGCTGCAGTCACCATCCACAGTAATTTTGGAGCCCAAGAAAATAAAATCTATTAGTTTCCACTTTGTCCTCATCTATTTGCATGAAATGATGGAACTGGATGCTGTAAGCTTAGTTTTTTGAATGTTGAGCTTTAAACTAGCTTTTCCACTCTCCACTTTCATCTTCATCAAGAGGCTCTTTAGTTCATCTTCAATTTCTGCCATTAAAATGGTATCATCTGCATATCTGAGGTTGATATTTCTCCTGGAAATCTTGATTCCAGCTTGTGAATCACCCAGCCCATCAAATGATGTCACCCAGTACATCATAAGCAGGGTGACAATATACAGCCTTGACATACTCCCTTCCCAATTTTGAACCAGTCCATTGTTTAACATCCAATTCTAACTGTAGATTCTTGTCCCCATATAGGCTTCTCAGGTGGCAGGTAAGGTTAACTAGTATTCCCAAGAATTTTCCACAGTTTGTTGTGATCCACAGTCAAAGGGTTTAGCATAGTCAGTGAAGCAGAAGTAGATGTTTTTTGGAATACCCTTGTTACTTCTATGATCCAGTGGATGTTGGCAATCTTATCTCTGTTTCCTCTGTCTTTTCTAAATCAAGTTTGTACATCTGGAATTTCTCAGTTCACATACTGCTGAAGCTTAGCTTGAAGGATTCTGAGCATAATCTTGCTAGCATTTGAAATGACAGCAATTGTGCAGTAGTTTGAGCATTCTTTGGCATTACCTTTCTTTGGGATTGGAATGAAAACTGACCTTTTCTAGTCCTGTGGCCACTGCTGAGTTTTCCAAATTTGCTGGTATGTTGAGTGCAGCACTTTAACAGCATCATCTTTTAGGATGTAAACTAGCTCAGCTGGGGATTCCATCACCTCCACTAGCTTTGTTTGTAGTAATGCTTGCTAAGGCCCCCTTGACTTCACACTCCAGGATGTCTGGCTCTAGGTGAATGATCACACTGTCTGGTTATCTAGGTCATTTTTATACAGTTATTCTGTGTGGATTCATGGGTATTTGTTTTATTCTATGAATTATCATTCAACACTAGCTATTATTATTTATTGTTCATCTAGTTATCTAGGAAATGGTCATTCGGAGCTCTTGGATGAATTCTGTGTATTTTAAACATGATACCATTATGTTTCAGCATATCTTTTCTTTAGGACATCATAAGATGTTTTAGGTTCATCTTATATTTTGGTGACCTCAACCTGGGAAGCAGCACTTATCCAAGAAGGCCCAATACTTTTACTGGGAAATAGATTTAGTAAATAAGATACTAAAATTAAGAAATACCATGATCTAATTTATACCAATTTTTCTTAACTTGGTTGAAATTGATATTTTAGGGGGAAAGTAGTCAAAAACAGCTTGAGAAGATACATTAACTCATCATCATCAAATAATTCTAATTTAATAGGAAAAAAGAAATCTTTTCCTTACAAAGATACCATGCTCAGACATTTTACACTAATTTTTCCATGAACAGCAAAAAGATAATTCCTGCATTTCACAGCTTTACAGTTTCAGAGACTAGCAATAAGAAGATAAAGTTTCCCTAATTATTTTTTTCTTTTCATTCATTCATTATTAAGAGCTTTATTAAAATATAATTCATATACCACATAATTCACCCATTTAAAACATAAGAGTCAATAGTATTTATTTATTCATAGTTGTGCAACCATCACCACAATTTTGGGATATTTTCATCACCACCCCCAAAAAACTCTATCCTCTTTAGCAGTCCCCATTCCCCTCATCCCACTCAGCAATAAGCAACCACTAAACCACTAATCTACTTTCTTTCTCTATGGATCTGCCTATTTTGGACATTTTAAATGGAATCACACAGTATGTGGTCGTTTATAACTGATTTATTTCACTTGGCATAATGTTTTCAAGATTCATCCATGTTGTAGCATGCATAAGCCTTTTATTCCTTTTTATTGTGAAATAACACTGCACTGTATGGATATACCATTAGTTGATGGACATGTGGGCTGTTTTTACTTAGGGTTATTATAAATAATGCTCTTACAAGCATTTGTTCAAGTATACATTTTGTGTTAACATATGCTTCCATTTATCTTGAATATAAACAGGAGTTTAATTGCTGGTCACATGCTGTTCATTGTTTAGCCTTTTGAGGTACTTCCAGATGGTTTTCTAGTGTGGCTGCAATATTTCACATTCTTACCAAGAGTGTATGATGATTTCAAATTTTCTTCACATCCTTGACAGCAATTATTATTATATGTCCTTTTCATTATGTCCATCCTAGTAAGTGTGAAGTGGTATCTCATGCCTTTAATTTACATTTCCTGATGGCTAATAATGTCAAAGCTTATTTTCATGTAGTTATTAGCAATTTTTATACCTTTTATGGAAAAATGTCTATTCAGATCCTTTGCCCATTTTTCAGTTGGGTTATGGTGTCTTTTTATTATTGAGTTGGAGGAGTCTGTATACAGTCTAAATACAAGCCTCTTAAATATGGGACTTGCAAGGATTTTCTCCCTTTTTGTGGACTGCCCTCTCCATCTTTGTTAATCTTCAGCATAGGTGTTTTACATATTTTTTAAGTGGGATATGAATGCTTCCACATACTGTTGAAATATCTACTTCTAACTCTCATTCTGTCAGTTTTTATGCTATATATTTGGGGCTCTGCTTTTAAAGGGGGCAAGTATTTTATAACTGTTATATTTTCTGAAGGACAGACCATTGTAAGATGTCCCATGCTTTGTTTTCTCTAGTAAAACATTGTTTAGGAAATATTTTATCTTATACTATTGTATTCACTCTAGCTTTCTTATGGTTGCTATTTGCATGATATATTTTTTCCATTCTTTTTCTTTCAATCTATTTATATCATTAAATCTAAAGTATGTCTCCTGTAGACAGCACATTACAGGATATTATTTTTCTTCTTCCACTCTAATAGTCTCTGCCTCTTGATTGAATTGTTCAATCCATTCATATTTAATGTAATTATTTATGCAATTTGCCCTTTTACTTTTTGTTACTATATGTCTCTCTCTCTGTTCTATTTTTAATTTCTTTCTTTTGCATGAAGTGAATATTTTCTAATGTAACAATTTAATTGCTTAAAGATTTTTTCCCTCTATTTCTGAGATATTTTCTTAGTTTCTTTAGGGCTTTATTTTTTGAAAGATAGCTTTGCTGGATATAAAATTTGTCACTGACAGCTTTTTTATTACTATTACAGTGCTTTGACTATATCATCTTATTGACTTCTGGCCTTCATTCTTTCTGATGAGGAGTCAGCTTTAGTCTTATTGGAGTCCCCTTGTACATGGGGGACTCCCATAATGACCCCCATGATGAGTCATTATTCTCTGCTTATTTCAATATAATATCTTGATATATGACTTTCAGCATTTGTACTATGATGTGTCAGTGTGTGGCTCTTTTTGCATTGACTCCACTTACAGTGTGTTGTGCTTCTTAGATGCATCGAAGTTTTCATCAGACTGGGAAAACTTTCAACCATTATTTCTTGAAGTATTTTTTCCAACCCTTTTTCTCCTTTCCTATGTATATGTTGGTGTATCACACATTCGATGGTCTGTTCATTTTTCTTCATTGTTGGCCCCTCTATGTTCTTCAGATTGCATAATCTTTAACGATCGACGTTCAGGTTCACATATCTTTTCTGATGTCAGTTCAAGTCTACTATTGAGCCCATCAGGGTTTTTCATTTTAGTTATTGTACTTTTAAACTATAATTAACCCTTCAACAGTGAGGTAATTAAGGACACTGATCCTCCATATAGTCAAAAATCTGTGTATAACTTTACAGTTGGTCCCCCTATCTGTGGCTCCACAGCCACAGCTTCAACCAACCGCATATCATGTAGTACTATAGTATGCATGCACTGAAAAAAAATTCAAATATAAGGGTACCCATGTTGTTCAAGGGTCAACTGTACAAAATATTTTGTTCTGTTTTATAATTTCTATCAATACTCCTTATTTTATGCTACACTAGCATCATTCTTTATTTCTTTCACCATGGTTTTCTTTGAATATGTTTAGAATGGTGACTTTGAAGAGCTTCTGTTAAATTCAATGTCTGGTTCCTTTCACATGCAGTTTTTGTTGTCTGTGGGGTTTTTCCTCCAGTTTATGTATCATATGTCCCTGTATCTTGGCATGACACATATTTTGTGCTGTGGGGTGATGTGACATTTTATACATACATATATATATATATATATATATATATATATATATACACATAGTAACAACTTTGAATACTGGTGCCCTATCTCTGGGGACTCTTGTTGCTGTTTGTTCATTTTGTTAGTAATGGCTGGAGTATTTTAAATCTATTCCTCACCACTATCCCTATGGTATGTAGCCTTTGATGTTGTTCCTCGAGAGGTATGGCTTTGGGTATGACCACAGTCACCCTGGAATGACAGAAGTTTGAGCAGGACTCCTTTTGAATGTATCTTTCCATGATCACACCCAGCCATTAGGCTCCATTAATCACCAGATAATCACTGTATTGTTTTTTACAATGCCCTGGAGCATAAAAGATTCCAGTCTGCTCCAATTAAATCTGGATCCCTTTGCATGGGTAATTTTTGAAGCTATTGTTTGAGGTTTGTTCTGACCAAGGAAGAGCTCTTAGATGTCTCTTTTCCATGATTTTCCTTGGTAAACTAACTGGCTTAGTATTTAGCTTATTGCTTTTACCTCCAAGACCATTATTGTCTTTGAGAGCACTTTGAGGTTTGAACTTCCCCCACACAGTTTGAAATAAAGTCATTTCCTTTGGGAAGAGCTTTAAAGTTCTCAGTTATTAAGGCTTGCCTCTCTCCCTGGATGAAATTTCTGAGCCACAAGCTCCAGAGCTGGATACAAGGACAGAAACCTTGTTTCTCTCTAAATAACAACTCACTTTGCTTTAAGAGCAGGCTACTAGGTAGGGCAGTAGCCTATGTTTTTATTTGCTTGTCTTTCCTGGCACAGAATCTCCACTCTATGAGTAAGCTAGAGTGAGGATGATCGTGGGCCCAGGATTGCCAGCATGTCATGACTGAAGTAGAGCTTCCACGCTATTAGTAGTGGCTGGTTGAAAGAAAGGAGCCCAACCTTCAGCCACATGCACCTGGAATTTAGCTTCTGAAACTGTAGCTGGAAAAGATAGGAAATGCTAGTAGCTTGCCCTACCCAGAACTATAACTTAGATCTTAACTTACAGCTTATGGGATAAGAAGTCCATGTTCTTGCCTGTATCTGCCTTGAGTATGGTTTCAATACTGAGCTGAGAAGGATAGAGAGGAAACAGGTCATGATTGAAAAGCCATAGATTGTCACTACTCTTACTAAGATTTAGTATATTTTCTTGAAATTTTCTTCATTTACTATTTGCCCTTAGGAAAATTTCCAGAGACTTTAAATGGTTGAGTTTTTTTTTCAATAAATTTCCACAATTATGTTTGCTTTGCTGAAGAGCAGGTTCATAGAACTAATCATATTGCCATTTCAACAGTGAAATGCCACTAATTCATTTTTATAAGCTACTAAAACCACAATGCATAAGCAAGCAAAGTCAGTCAGGAAAAGTAAATTATAGGCCAATCTTAAGTAAAAGTTCCCAATAAATTGTTAATAAAATGAAACTAGCAGTTTATTTGTTAAAAATAATCTTACTTGGACATGATACATCATACCAGGAATTCAAAGATGTTTCAAGGTCATACCTATTCATCTTAAAAGATAAAAGCAAGTTACAGAAAAACATGTCATATGGTCCTTTCAAACACATTTGGAAAGTACAAAAAAAATTGTATGTGTTTTAATGAATGTGGTATATATGCAGTAATGTAGTACAAGTGGAAGAAATGGAGTGTACATATAAATTTTCATGATAATGTTTATCTCTGGGAAGGAAGGAAAGAAAAGGTCATAGTAGAAGTGGACAAAGATTTCAACTTGGTCTGATGGATGTTTATTAATATATAAAGAATATAGTCTTGAGTTAAACTCTCAACAAGTCTTAAGTTCTCAGCTCTGCCACTTATCAACTATGTGATCTTGAGCAAATCATTTAACTTCTCTGTGCCTCAGTCTCCTAATCTTCAAAATAAAGTTTATAATCCCTACCTTTATGAATCATTGTGAGAACTGGAAATCATGAATTCAAGTATCTGGTACATAGGAGATACTCGAGATATTTGAATCACTATTATTATTATCATGGCTATTGTTTTTACTACTAATATTATTACAAGAGTTTCTTTACACATATTAAAAATCAATATTGTTGTATATATTCTATTCAGCACTATATCATACCCATTAAAAGATAATCTATAAAATATGGCCACAACATTGATTACTACCATATAGATACAGAGTTTTCAAATTGACATGCAACATTAATCTCTCCTTAATGGATATTTCCTCCTCCCAGCTTAGGTTACACTCTACAATAGTGAAGAATTTAATGTACTATGGCTAGTGAATCTTAATAAACACAAAGCTTTTACTGGGTCCAGCTGCCTAAACTCAACTCCAAAGGTGGAGTGTTACTCAAGTCAGAGTTATCAATAGAAGAAAGATCTGTTTATTTCAGATTGCCTCACAAAACAGCAACAAGCCTTAGCTCTAAATCTGTCTCAACTTTGCTCCAATTGCCCTCTGAATTATTGACAGACCTAATTAACTCAAACCATCTTTCGCTAGGCAACAAATCTGATCCCCAAGCCTAGATTTGCTAAGAAGCCTAAAAGAGATAGCAAATAGTCATATCAAAGCCAAAAACTCTATCAAACATCCTGTCAATTAAAATCTTTTATCTCTCATAAAGGACACATGTCAATTTTAAACAAGAATTAACCTTTTCATTTTCATTTTACTTTTGAAGCTTAAGATTAAAAACGGACAGAAACTGATAAAGGAGACACTCAGGAACCACTGCTTTTGGGTCACGGAAAGCTTTAAAACACCCTCAGAAACACATAGATAAATCTTTTGGTGAAACACTTCCAATTCTTCAGAGGCATTTTTAGCAAACACAAATGTTTATCCCAATGTGCTTTCAGTGCTGTCAGCACAAGCTTGGCATGTTTATAATGCAGTTTGCATCAAGCTCAAGTCCAAAATCCGGGCAGTTTTCAGAGAAGGCACCCAGAAACCGTATTGTCTGCATTATTCACAATGCTGGAAGCAAGATCAATAGCTGCAGCTCACCAACAAGGCTCCAAAGCCCAGCAAGGAGTCATTTTTGACACAGTGAATTTAGTGAGAAAGATGTGCTCCTTTGCTGAACCCAAAGAGGGGTATTCTCAGGTTAACAAAGACGATAATGAAGTAGAGGCCTCCGGGCCAGAGAATACCACCTGGGATCCATTCTTACTGGGAAAGAGCTGTGTGCAAATACAACATCCAAGAGAGGAAAAATCACAATGGAGTTATTGCTTAAACCAGGGTATATACCAATGGAGGAAAGTGTCCATAACAGAGCACAGCCTAGGGAGAGGTCCCTCTACTCGCTCCATTCCCATCTGCCAGCCCGTCTGAAGACCATCAGGTCTTACACAAACTCAAGTCCTGAAGGCTCTTGGTTCTACCACCAGGAAGGGAAGACCCCTGGGATTCTTCTTGGGAAAAAAGCACCAGGTAAGGACCACAATGGATTTATCAGACATAATGCAGAGAATGGTGTATAAGGAGCCACTTGTTAACCACTGGGCATGTATACAGGTGGTCTGGAAAACTTGAACAAGGCGCGTCTCTGACAAGAACATCACTGGAACCAGAGGGCGAGTTAAATCCTTTTGAGAGGTGCCAGTACAAATTGAACCACAGTCAGAAGTGATTCTTTAAGTATCAACTCACTTTAAGTAGGAAGATGTTAAGTTAGAATAACCTAACCAATATGATATGTAAACTGTCTTATGATTAAATAGGTACCTAACTTAAACATAATACTCTATCAGTAACAACAGAAGGAAACCACCATTTCTTGATTGTCTACTACATGTCAAACATCACTAGGTATATTATTTCATTGATCCTCCAATGGGCCAAAAGATGGAGAACATTTATACCCACGTTACTGATAAGAACTTACGCCTTTAGAGCAGGACCAGCAGAATTAGCATCACCTAGCAAAAGAAGAAGGGGGTGGCAGAGGATGAAATGGTTAGATAGCATCACTGACTCAGTGGACATGAATCTGAGCAAACTCTGGGAGACAGTGAAGGACAGGGAAGCCTGGCATGCCATAGTTCATGTGGTTGCAAAGAGTCAGACATGACTCAGCAGCTGAACGACAACAAAGAACTTGTTATAAATGCAAGTTATCAGGCCCAACACCAGCCCTACTGCATCAGAAACTCTGGAGCTGGGACCAGAAACTAAGTTTAAACAACCCCTCCAGGTGATTCTGATGGTGGCCAAAATTTGAGAATCTCTGCCTTGGAGCAACGATTCTCAGCCTTGGCTGTACACTGAAATCTGAAGTTTTTAAAACTACTGATGCCTGGGTCTCATCCCTATATATACATATGATTTAATTGATCTGGGTGCAACCTCAGTATAAGATTTTTCACCCAGGGGACTTACAATGTGCAGTCAAAAATAAAAGCTACCACACTGGAAACTGATTTTCCCAAGTTCCTCCATGATAATGAAAACAATGGAGCCAAGGTTTAAACTCAGGTCTAAGACAATTGTTATTGTGTGCCGTGTCCATACACCTTTGCCACTCAAAGCCTAGCCCAGAACCAGCAGCATCTGCATCACCTGGGAGCTTCCTAGGAATGTACACTCTAGCTTATACTCCAGACCTATGGTATCAGAATCTACACATTCACAAGATTCCTAGAGGACAGGCATATTTAATAGAGTTTGACTGGAAGGATGTTACTCAATGCCAATGAATAGTATTAGCTAGTCATAGAGTCATACAGCCATCAGTTCCAATTTAATTGTCCTTATCAGTATGGTAGATTTATTTTAAGATATTGACTGAGATTTCTTTTCCCATCCAATCTCTTTTTCCCATTTCCTTGTACCCATTAATTATCTGATTCTATTCATCAACAGAAATAGCTGGTTAAGGAGAAGTAATAGTGGGAGAGGGCGGAAGCTTACACAGTCTGGAACAAAGAAGTGAACTAAATGTTTAAACTCATATATTAAATGTATGCAAGTCTGGTGACTCAGACAGTAAAGAATCTGCATGCAATGCAGGAGACCTGGGTTCAATCCCTGGAAAGATCCCCTGGAGAAGGAAATGGCAACCCACTCCAATATTCTTGCCTGGAAAATCCCATGGACAGAGGAGCCTGGAGGGCTACAGTCCATGAGGTCATGAAGAACTGGATATCATTGAGTCACTAACACTTTCATTTTCACTTTAAATGTATATTAGAGAAAGATAATGTAAGGTATAATTACCTTAATATACCTTACATTATTTAGGAATACATAAGTTTACAGTTAAGTGTTAGTTACTCAGTCATGTCTGACTCTTTGTGACCCCATGGACTGTAGCCCACCAGGCTCCTCTGTCCATGGAATTCTCTAGGCAAGAATACTGGAGTGGGTAGCATT
Organism: Bubalus bubalis; assembly: GCF_019923935.1. Taxonomy (NCBI): domain Eukaryota; kingdom Metazoa; phylum Chordata; class Mammalia; order Artiodactyla; family Bovidae; genus Bubalus; species Bubalus bubalis. The sequence goes on from NC_059174.1 coordinate 20,286,526, forward strand.
CCCTTCTCCAGGAGATATTCCCAACCCAGGGATCAAACCTGGGTCTCTTGCACTGCAAGAAGATTCTTTATCACCTGAATCACCAGGGAAGCCCAAAGAATATCCCAAATATATCAATATGATAAATACTAAATTCTGAATAGTGGTTGCCTCTTCTGAAAAAGAGGGGAGACAACCAGGGAGAGGGTCATACAGAGAGTTTTAAGTAACTAGTAATATTCTGGAGAAGGCAATGGCACCCCTTTCCAGTACTGTTGCCCGGAAAATCCCATGGATGGAGGAGCCTGGTAGGCTGCAGTCCATGGGGTCACTAAGAGTTAGACACGACTGAGTGACTTCACTTTCACTTTCCACTTTCATGCATTGGAGAAGAAAATGGCAACCCACTCCAGTGTTCTTGCCTGGAGAATCCTATGGACGGAGAAGCCTGGTAGGCTGCAGTCCATGGGGTCGCACAGAGTCGGATATGACCGAAGCAACTTGGCAGGCGGCAGCAGTAATATTCTATTTCTTAAGCTGGGAGGTAGGTTTATGGGTCTTTGTTATAGTAGTCTTTTGTATGTCCAAAATATTTAAGTAAATTTTAAGAAGAAAAGAAAAAACAATTCTCTCTTTTTCCACTACTTGTTGTTGGGGATTGAAATTTCCAAGCTTAATATGAAACCAGAATGGCTTATATTCAAATTACTGTGTTCCTAGAAGAAAAGTCCTTTTCCATATTCTGAATGCTTTATTAATTTCTATCTGTACAAAAAAAATTACATAGATCAAGTTGAATAGACCTATAGCAATGTCCACCTCTAGGGTGTGAAAGTTGGAACAGCTGGTGGAATGCTAGAAAGAGTAAATTCTAACTTTCGTCTGAGCAATGGTTTAAAAGTTGTCACCTGGTCTATTAATACTTCAGATGGGGAAATGAAATAGGATTAATGTCAAATTGATTCTGCTTGAAGTGCAGCTGTTCCAATAAGAAAATGCTTGTAAGTGCTTACTCTATTCCAAGCACTGTTCTAATCTTATTAGATCAGACGATGGATTAATGCTATTATGAATTTACAGTAATCCTATGAGGTAGGTACTATTATTACCTTATTTTACACATACAGGAAGACAACGTATTTCATCAAAATCACAAAGCTTGCAAAAGTCAGACCCAAGATCAAAATCAGGTCGTCCATTTCCAGGGCTCATAGTATCTTCTAGAAGTTCTTAACATAAGATGTTGACTCAATAAAAGAAAAGACCTTACTAATAATTGAAGCTTCTCTCAAATAGTAGGAATTGTCTTTTGGTTGAGAGTTCCATATCTCTAGAAGAATTCAAATAGGATTGAAAAAGAACCTCACTGGTTAAAAAGTTATTCTAAGTCCTTGCAACAAGAAGGATGATCCCTGGATCAGTAGCATCACTAGAGCATTTATTAAAAATGCAGGATCTTGGGCCTCATCCCAGAACCTTCATTTTAACAAGCTCCCCCAGGGGAGAAGCACTAATCTAGATCCAGGTTTTGAATCATTAGCTTGAAGGTTCCTGTGTCACATCACAAACACACTAAATCAGTATTTCTAGATTTTTTTTAAAATCTATATTTAACAAATGCTCTCAATTGCTTCAGATGAGCAGTCAGATTTGGAAGTCAATGGTCAGGTGACCTTTAAGAGGCCCCTCTGTCTCTCAGATGGTAGAGAATCTACCTGCAATGCAGGAGACATGGGTTTGATCCCTGAGTTGGGAAGATCCCCTGGAGAAGTAATGGCAACCCACTTCAGTATTCCTGCTTGGAAAATCCCATGGACAGAGGAGCCTGGAGAGCTACAGTTCATGGGGTCACAAAGAGTCGGACAAGACTGAACAACTAACACTTTCACTTTCCCATCTCTGAAAGTGGATGATTCTGGGTTTCATCCTTTCATCTTCCAGGTGGGGTTCAAGTCAGAGCAGGCAGAGAAGTGATTTCCCAGTCATCTACTGCTAACATGAGAATCCCACCTTGACAAGGTTGGTATATCCTGTCATTTGCAGGGCTTAGATCATGAAGTCAAGGCCTTTACTTTATCAGACACCACATCTGACAATGGAACACATGTGCTTATGAGGCTCCCTCATCTGACAGGGCAAAGAGATGTGACTCGTATGACTTCATCAGGGTTCAGAGGCGGATTCTTCCCCCTGCTCCCTTAGGTTGGGAGAGATGCTATTCACAGACCACAGGCACAAATGGACCCGCTATTTCTCCTTCAGAATGTTAAGGGATGTTTCAGGGCTTCCCACACTCGCTACATTAGGCTGAAGTTAAAGGCTGTCCGTTGGCCTGCCTCTTATTCCCAGATGAGTCAGTCTGTACATCTGACTCCATGTCAGATAGCCCCTCCTCTCACTGGAAACTCCACTCCACTTTCAAAAAACAAAAATAAGTTTGAAATGCTCCACTCTACATTTTCTCTGTTCCTTTCTTTATATAAATAAAAAGTTTTAAATTTACTCAGTATTGTCCATTGTTAGCATCTAGTCATATTTGAATGGAAAAGCCTCATGCCAGGTCTCAGAACCCAGACACCACTCTGGCCTTGCCTCTCTTACCCAGCCTCCTGCAATAGGCCCCCCTTCCTCCTCCCTGCCCAGTGCTTAGCCCCTTTTCATATACTCTCCACGAATCGGTTCACATCCTTCCACTGTTCCAATCAGTAGGTATTAAATGTAATGGTATTAAATGCAACTAGAAATTATAAACAGCAAGTTAATCCTATAATTACTTGTTTTTCTGGCTCCCCTGCTAGACTGTATGCTCCCAGGCAGGCCTGTGGCCACTGTATTCAGCTTCTGTCCCAGGATCTAGAACAGAGTGGGTCGTGCTGGGTGCCAAGTAAATATTTTTTGAATGGATGAATAATTGAGCGAATAATTTTAAAAAAAGATGAATAACCCAAGTGAAATTAGGAGGAAAAACCCACCGGGAAGCAAACCACTGAATATTTCCAAGAGTCAAGTAGGAATGCTGAGAATACAACAGGACCAGATTCTGAAGCCAGACTTCTAGGTTTGAATCTGGGCTTTACCCCTCTCCAGCTGTGTGATTTGGGGCAAGTTTGGTAAATTCATTTTGCCCCAATTTCCTCCTAGAAAAAAGTGGTAATAGGGGACTTTCCTGGTGATCCAGCTGCCAAGACTATGTGCTCCCAATGCAGGGGGCCCAGGATCGATCCCTGGTCAGGGAACTAGATCCCAAATGCCACAACCAAAGATCCCACATGCTGTACCGAAGGTCAAAGATCCCACGTGCCACTACTAAGGCCCAGTAGCCAAATAAATAAATACTTTTTTAAAACAACAGTACTTTCCTCAGAGAACTACTATGACAATCAAATGAGTTTACATACATAAGGACTTGGTATCTTGTCCGTGGATATCATTGTATATGCATCTATTGTGTTAGTTTATTATCTGTGCATCTATTCTGCTCTTATTTGTGGAGATAATGAACACTGAGCCCACATCAAACTCTCCTAGATCAGAATTGCATTTGAAGGATCACAGAGTGTGTTGACTGTCAAACTCAATTTAGGTCTTAAGGACAGAGCAGCAACTTGGCAAATGCACACAGGGCGGGTATTTTGGCAGCTGGGAAGGAGACAAGAAATGCTAGAGAAAAAAAAAAAAGAAAGAAAAGCTACGTAATAATTATGTGGAGTCATATATGTGAACGAAAAGAAAACCTGCTTAGGTTCAATGACAAGACAAATGACCAAAAAGTCACATGAGTTTTGTTTGGTTTTCAGCTTTGTTAATTTTTTTTTTTTAAGATTTTTTTATGTGGGCCATTTTTTAAAGTCTTTATTGAATTTTTGTTACAATATTGCTTCTGTTCTATGTTTTGGTTTTTCGGCCACAAGTCACGTGGGATCTTAGGCCCCCAACCAGGGATCGAACTCTCAGCTCCTACACTGGAAGGCGAAGTCCTAACCACTAGACCACCAAGAAAGTCCCTATTAATGCTCTTTTAAGGTTTTCCAGATGGTGCTAGTGGTATAGAACCTGTCTGCCAAAGTAGGAGACATAGGAGGGCCGAGTTACGTTCTTATCTATTCCTCGGTCAGGAAGATTGCATGGAGAAGGAAATGGCAACCCATTCCACTATTCTTGCCTGGAGGATCCTGTGGACATAGGAGCCTGATTGGCCACATTCCATGGGGTCACAAAGAGTCAGATATGACTGAAGTGACTTAGCATGCAAAGCAATTCTGAGCTCTCTGAAATTCCAGCAATCTTACACAGTCCTGAGTCAGGCCTCCTGAGGTGGGTGGAGGGATTCTGACACAGAGTCATGGCTGCCTCTTCACCTATGGCAACTCCTTTATCTCTACAGCAAAGGTTGAATGACTGGGCCTCACATCTTTCAGTCATGACTTCTTCAAGATTTCAGTTTCTGCCTAATGTGTTTTTCTGGGTCTAGATTCCATGATAAATGTGAAGAAATAGTGAGTGAAAAGAGGTGCTTGTCGGGAAAACTTACTAGAGAATAACCAGTTGTCAAGGGTCAGCCATCCCCTAGCTAAAGTGAACTGGAATCAATTCTCTAACTGGACTCAAATAAATTAGCAAAAATATCTCCATAGACACAGTGTCTCTCATCAAGAAACCATCTTAAGCAATGAAAAAAAAGATTAATTTTATTGCCAAGGGAAATATCCTCAAATTCCAGCATGACGACTATATTTTCACCAGGGGACACATATTTTTTTTTCTATTAGCTGAAGCTCCTCCAACACAATATTCTGCTATTGCCTTTGAAGGGAAAAGAATATATTCTCATTAAATTTCTGTTTACTTAGAATGTAAAATGTGGGCAGAGAGAAGGGATTTTTAGTCAGGTGTTTACCATAAGAAAAATCTCAGTCTTATTCCCCAATGGCCATTCCAAGCTCCTGTGGCCAATAATGCCTTTAGTTAAATCTACTCTTAGAAAATGGTGATGGAAACACATTAGCAGAATAAGTCATTGGCTGCCTCTTCACCATATTGAAGGAACTGCAGAAAATCACACTTGCCTCCCTAAATTGTTCCTATCTCTTTCATTCATGCAGTGATACCTAGTAAATTTTTACTAGGTATGTCAAACAATAAAAGATTTTATCTGCAAATAAAAGTTGGCTCCAAGCTGGTATAAAAGTCTTAGTGCCAGTATTGGGTCAGGGCACCCTGCTATGGCTATCTTGTTTTGCTCCTGTTTCAGTCATGGGCTGTTTCCTTCGGTAGGGGCACCACAGCCAGTCTTTGCCCTACCACTGAGGACTGGGGCAGGATCACACCCAAATGGAAGAAAATTCAGCTGACCCTGAAGTGGCTGAAGGGAATTTGTCCAGTAAAAGGTCCCCATGACTGATGGGAGGGAAACCACCCAAGGGAACGCTCAATGTGGAGAGTGAGAATGCAGAATAAATGAAGAAGATGGTAGGTTACTCAGCTCGGGTTCCTACCTGTAAAGAAGATGAAGACTGGGGAGGGGGTACTTCTGAAGGCGTGCATGTGGGGAGAAACAGAATCTAGAGTGTTAGTGTGACTAACACTAACTTCTGAGGCAGATTCTTGTTCTGCCTGGAATCTTCAAGGATCCTTAAAATACACTTCCATCACTCTCAGTCAACTGACACAGGTTTTGTCCTTATGCCTAAGGAACCTGCTTAGCTGACACTATATGACTACCTCCAACAAAGTGAGATCTCAAACCCAAGAAAACCCTGGCAAACGTATGTGCCAGGCATTGAGGTCCATGCTTTACATGCATTGTCTCACAAGATCTCCATCGTAATTCTGAGATAGGTTGGCAAAATCCTCATTTCTTGAAGTGAGGAGCCTGAGGCTCTGGAAAGGTAAGGACTTTGCCTGAAGTTATCCAAAGGGCAAGTGATAGATCTGGGGCACAAATCCAGACTGTTGGATAGAGTTCGTGGTCTTCACATCATGAGCTAATACACCTCATCATGTGTACTTTATTCAGTCCCACGATAACCCTATAAAGTAGGTATGATCACCTCTCCTTGAGCTTGGAAGAAAAATTGATGAACTTGTCTTAATGACATTGCTGATGCTGGGTTTACCTGTCTTGGAAGTCCAAACATTTAACCACTATGCTTAAAGAATACAGAAGAGGCTCTCCTAAATGGCACAGAGCTTGGTTCTCTTAGGACACGTCTTTTCCAAGAATATTGGTGGTGGAGGGCAGTTCATGTCTTTTAAGGGCACAGAGGTGCCTGAAATGCACAGTATTTGTGTATCCTACCCATCATAATCAGACGGTTTCCATAAGATCCTACTGGTCTATCTTCTGAATTCATTCCCTACAGAACACACGCAGCCTAGGGGAGATTTAGTTAACAAAAACTCAGTCCTCTTGATATTTTAAGGTTTATTTTATTATTATTTTAACTAATAATTTGCCTTGGTTATTCCTCATTTGACAGCAGTTCAGCTGATGGAGAAAGACACTTAGGAGAAGGAATGACTTGGCTAGCAGGCAGACCATTGTATCTGAAATAAAAATCAATTGCCCACCATTCAGATTGCAGAAGAAGTTGCAAATAAAATTACTGTAAATTTAATTAAAACATTCCAGTCAAGTCCATACATTTGGTATTGATTACCTGGCCTGCAATTTCAGGGAGTTAATTAACACAGCCCGCGCCTGGACAACAAGCGAAAGCTGGAGCAGGAACTGGTTGTCCTAGCAACAGGTAGGCGAAAGCAGCTCACAGATTAAATGGGAGGAAATACAGAATCTTAGTGAATTAGACTTAAATACAATGACTGAAAAATACGAAGAGGGAACTTAAAGTTCAAAACCCACTTTATGAACACGAGTCATTGTGTGTTTCTAATTGGGCCAGAATGGAGTGTTTGGACGGAAGGATGGGACGACTGAGTGGGAAGATTATTTCAGATAATCTGTTATAAGAGGACCTCCTCAGCACTGCTGGCCAAGGGTACTGACTCCTGCAAGAATTCATTTGAAAAAAAAAAAAAATTCCATTATGAATAATCTCCTAGATCCATAAGTAGAGTGGATCTATTTATTTTCCCTTCCCCACAATGAGGCATCCTATGGAAAGAAAGCACATTCAGGGGGATTGGCTAATAGGGTGACCACCATGGAAACTGCTCCTGCACCCTGAGCTAATACACAGGCCCTTGACCACCACCTGGGTGTGCACCCAGGGCTCTCTCCTTTGCTTTCCTGTGTGCTAGAGGTTTTATTTTTTTCAGAAAAGAAACACATCTCTGCATTTGGTGGCATCAGCAGAGGATAACTGATGACTGTGGTCCCTAACAAAAATTAGGGACCATGCATTTACAGAGAGATGATGTCACTTATATTAGAAACTAAATCCCATCTCTACCATCTACCCTCTCCCCGACCCACCCTAGAACACACACACCCTATTCTCAGATGCCTGAAAGTTCCTTACTGAGTCTAGTATTCTAGCTTAGAGTTTTGCATCCTCTTAAAACACAAATAACTTTGGGAGAGGTGACACAATTATGATGATGATGATGATTAATAAAAAGTTTCCCAGTTATCTAGTATTTGCCACATGCCAAGAATGATGTCAGGTGCTTTCCTATATGTTGCTTCATTTGATATTCAAAACAAACTCTAAGAAACAGGGAAACTGAAGAAATTGAGATGCACAAATGTCAGTTAACTTACCCTGGATCACATTTCTGGTGTATGGCACAGATTTCCCCAAAGTCTGTGTTCTTTCCACTATACAAGCACTTTTCCAGCTTTTGCTAAGTAACCCCTCACCAATCCCCCTTTTAAAAAACTGGAACAGAATCCTATGTGGCAGGGGCACTCAGATTTATAAACTAGGTAAATGTAGAGAGAGCATGGCAACAGCTCACTCAGTGCGGCTGCCCGCACACAGACCCTAGCCTCACAGAGGCCCTGGAACTCTTCTGCAGAGGTCAGGGTTTTGAGGACATGGTCGCGATGGCCCTGGACACTATCCTGACCTCCCCACTCAGCAGAGAGGAGTCAATTCACCGCCTGCCTCTCCCTCCCTCGTGCCACTGCCGTGGAATCCCAGCTGGTGCTGTAGGTCTTGGCTTTTTCCTCACTGGGGATTATCAATAAACAAACACATAATCAAAAGAAAAAGACAGAGATTCTATCCCAAAATGTATTTTAGCTGACCTTGGAGAGCATTTTTTAGGGATTTGATTTGCTTTCCTAATCTCATTTAAACTCGAGTCAACATTAATTGGCTTTCCTTCCACATGTCTTTGTAACAATGCTTGGATTTAACTCCTGTACTATTTGATTTGTTAACAACCATATTGAAAAGGAAACGTTATGTGCTTACCATAAATTTAAAGAACTAAAGTTCTTTTCTAATGTGCATTCACATAACTACAGTGGAGGATCGGTCCATTACCACTTAAACAAATTGCAGTACCAGCAGTGGTTTGTGTACTGGGCTCTGAGAAATGCTGGAAACATTAGAAACGTTCATCTCTAGGCAATTTCAAGAGCTTCTTCCAGCTCTTCCCTCTTGGAATCTAAACTTCTACTGCAATATGGTAAGGGAGATATCTGAGCAGCATGCAAGGGGACAGAGGGACGTCCAAGGCAGCTGAAGGGAGGCAGGCAGACCACAGCTAGGCATAGTGGAGATGGCCAGAGGCAAAGGAAGTCGGCCAGGTGGGAACACACCACCTAAGTTCTGTCAGCTACTCACTGACCACCTAAAGTTCCCATCTGCTCTTGGGATTCCTCCCACCCCAGAGAGCTGAATGGGAGGCAAACACACGGATCATCTGGTCCATGCCTACATACAGGCTCCCAGGGTAGACACATTGTGTTAGTCACTCAGCCACATCCGACTCCTTGTGACCCCATGGACTGTAGCCACCAGGCTCCTCTGTCCATGAAATTCTCCAGACAAGAATACCGGAGTGGGTGCCATTCCCTTCTCCAGGGGAGCTTCCCTACCCAGGGATCGAGGCCAGGTCTCCTGCATTGTACATGATCCTTCATTATCTGAGCCACCCGGGAAGCCTGGGTAGACACAGGAGCTATGCAAATTCCACACTAGGTCCCCCTCTGCTCCAGTGCCCACTGCTAACTTCTACACAAGGCTGCTCTTCTGTTGACAAAGTATATTCACATATGTTATCGCTTCTATGAGATAAGGAGGTATCTGATGCTCATTTTGCAGCTGAAGAAACTAAGGCTTCTAAAAGGAAATGAGCCACACTGGACATGTCAACCTTCAAACTCAGTCCTGTTTCCCTCCAGGCTGCAGCTGCCTCTACATGCTACAGGCAACACAAAATTCTCATCTCTGAACTCAACGACCACCTTTCACAATTTTTTTTTTTTTCAAGTTTCTCTAGGGAGTTTGACTGAGATGTAGGAATTGTTCCAGTTCCTGGGGACAGGGATGCACAGGCGGACAGTTTCCCCCATTGCTGAGAATGGTTTTGATACATTCGGCCAGTGAGCCACACTCTGAATGTCACTGTCCTACAAGGTTCTAGGAAGGAGCATGGGGTCCTGGGAGTTAAAACCCCAGGCCTGCCACATTCTTCTCTCAGCTTGTTTCTTCCTATGCAGTTGAACCCATCATGCCAGGACCCAGAAGGGTCTTTCAGCCTCCCACTTCAGGACTCTGCAGCCCGGCCTGTGTGTGGAGTGGACTGTCAGATACACTAATGGGCACAGTATAAACGCCTCCTCTCTCTCTACTTCACAGGAAAATCAAGTGTGTATATTTATTTGGCATGAGGGTAGGGGTGGGTGGGGTGTGGGAGAAGGTCCTCTAGAATGAAATGGCCTTCGCTCAAAATCTGGACCTCACCTTTACTAACTGTGTGAATACAGGCAAGTTAGTTAACGTTAACTTTTCTAAACCTGTTTCTTCAACTATAAAATAGGGTAAAAAAAAAAACCAAACATTCAAATGACTGATGATCAAATGACATGAACTCCAAGAGAACTAATACAATACCTGACTTGTAGTGAATCCTTAAAAAAATAGCTGTTATGAGGATGACTAAGACATCTTTGTTCTGCTCCAACTCTGCCTAGTCCTCTCTGTAGTTTAGAAAAGAAGCAAAGAACTGGCAGAACAGCCTCTGAGGAATCGGCCATATGTTTAGACAGCCCCCTACACACACAGGTGTTCAGTTCCATCTTCCCTAACAAGACAGCCATTAGATTCGGGAAGGCGTGGAGTTGTGTTTCAGGAGAGGGACAGAGGGAAGAGGAGTCCAGAGGCCCTCAGCTCTAATTCTCCAGCCCAAGGTCACCATCCAACCGCCAGTGGGCCTTCCCCGCCTGTGTGTTTCATCAGCCTATAAAATGGCCTGAGGTTTCTTGAGCTGCAGTTAAGAGAGTGCATACAGACCAGTAACTCTGTGTGGAACCTCATTAATGTGAGTGATAAAGTGAAGGTCAGCTGTCTTTACAAGGACAAGAAGTAAAGAACCTAATACCCAGAAAGCCAGGAGGCTAATGAGAAACAGGAAGCACTTTCAGCGCTTGGGATGAAAAGTGGGAATCTATCTGGGGGACATGTACTCATCAGGAGCGTGCCAAAATTAACTGAAAAGAATGCATAAAAGACAAATGTTTATAAAGATCTTAAGTTCAGAGGCTTCCAAAGAAAACGAAAAGAATATACAACAAACCTTTATAAGATACTAAGCCAAAACAGAGATCCTACTCTCATTACACAAATTTTTCTAAGCATCTACTATACTCCAAGACTGTTAGAAAGGGAGAAACACATCCTTTAATTACCAATCACCCCACATCTTGCTACTATTCATTATTCTGTGTCTCATCATTCCATGTATCTAGTAACTACTAAGTGTCTCCAAGCTTCTCAATACTCCAGAGGTATGAAACCGATGGGGGTTGTTTCAACTGCCCACTACATATTTCCCTTAGGATGAAACAGCATGTGCCCACAACCAGGAGTTGGGCAGTGAATCATCTGAGTATATTCTGTCTCCATGCTCACAGGAATGGTCTATTCTGTGCTGTACTCAGACGCTCAGTTGTGTCTGACTCTGTGATCCCATAGACAGTAGCCTGCCAGGCTCCTCTGTGCATAGGATTTCCCAGGCAAGAATACTGGAGTAGGTTGCCATTTCCTCCTCCAAGGGATCTTTCTGACCCAGGGATCAAACCCATGTTTCCTGCATTGCAGGCGGATTCATTACTGCTGAGCCATTGGGGAACCCTGGAATGGTCTGTAATGGGCACATAGACATAGCCTGCTTAGAGCCCCACTCTGGGGCTTTTTCACTGGAATGATGACCTGACTTTTCTTTATTCTGTGGTCAGGGAGATGGGGAACTCTGTCTCTGTGGCTGTCAAAGGACTACATCCCCCAGCTGGTAGAGGAAATGACTCCAGAAATGAGGAAGTGAAGTGACACACAAAGAGAGGCAAACGTGTGCATGCACGTGATGTGTGCATGCACGTGATGTGTGTGTGTATGTGACGTGTGCGTGCACGTGATGTGTGCACACACGTGCTTACATGTGTACCCATGGGTATGTGTATATGAGAGAGACAAAGAGAGGGATGAAGGTGGAATGTTTTCAGGGTATTTTATCCCAGGATCTGTAATACCCAAAGCCAACTTTACTTTTGCTCTGTTCTTGTTGTATTATAAAAGCCAAGAAATTACCTAAAGTTTGGTTCCTATAACTCACAGAAAGAGAAGAGGAAATAAAATAGAAAATAGGCTATGATCTCAATTTTCAAGGAGCTTAACACCTAGTTAAAGAGGTAAGTATAGCCATTCGAACCTCTAAGCAGCACAAATGTCCACTTATAAAAGCTTACAAGAATATGAATGACCATAAAACAGTGGGCTCTTCTCTCTAATGGTTGTGTTCTGTGACACTAAACAATATACACCATTCCCTCCTTCAAACTGCTTCATTTCAGTCCATAAATCAGTCCTTGAGAGCAAGAAGATTAGGACAGAAACCCCGTAGAAACCTATTATTCCAAGACAAGTACAGTGGGCCAGGGTCACATTTCCCAGAAGATTCCTTGAAACATTGACCTCAGGAGATGTGGAACTGAGTATACTCTTCTCAAAATGGCACACCCTGTAACTAGCAGAGAGCCTCGTGTGTGTGTGTGTGTGTGTGTGTGTGTGTGTGTTAAACACCAAATATACATTTGTTAAGTGAGTGAATAAGGGCATCCCTGGTGGCTCAATGGTAAAGAATCTGCCTGCAAAGCAGGAGATGTGGGAGACACAGGTTCAATCCCTGGGTTGGGAAGATTCCCTGGGGTGGGAAATGGCAACCCACTCCAGTATTCTTGCCTGGAGGATCCCCATGGACACAGGAGCCTGGCGGGCTACAGTCCATGGGGTCGCAAAGAGTCGGAAACAACTAAAGTCACCAAACACGCACACACAAGTGAGGGAAAAAAGCTGCCACGAAAACTCAATCCCTTGTCAAATAAGTTTGAGAAGTGTTACATGTTTTGCCCTCTTCTTTGAGATTCCCAGTCCAAATGAGAAAAAATAAAGCCTCTGAGAAGTTCTGCAGGAAAGAAACATGTTTCACTTTGGTTAGTTCACTGTTCCCCCAAACTGTTTAAGGCTAACACCAATTAGCACCCTGCCTCTCGGATCTAATGCGTGGACCATGCGTGGGCAACATGGACAAGTGCCACTGGTCCAGGAGTAACCCTTTCCCACTGCCTGGCCTGAATTTGGCCAGAGCATGACAAGCAGGAAGCCCAGGGCTTCCCAGTAGCACCTGCTCCGGGGTCCCAGCCCATTTCCATTTCGGCAGGTCTGCTTTCCAAAGTGGTAGGAGCAAGGGGTATAGCCTCTTAACCTAGGCCCCCCTGCCCCCTATACACACACACACACACACACACATATCCACAGCACCCCAAACAAAACACTTGAGGGTGAGCTTAACCAGGAGTATTTAAATATCAAGGCAAGGAGAAAAGCTCTGAATCTGAATGTAACAGGCTGGCACAAATTAGGAAAGATTAATAGAGTCAGACACACACTCTTTGAGTCATTTTTAGATAATCAGTAGGTTCTCACTGGCATTATCCTAATCCAGCACCACAGTGGAAGAAAATTCACTCGATGGCTCTCATGGTCAACTCCACAGGAACCAAATAAGCTATATTAATGTGCAGAAAAGATCAGGGCCAGGGCAGAAGGGGCAGAGAGCTAATTCCAAGTATGAAATACTGCCAGAATTCAGGAGCGCTGCTTCTTTAGGAAAGACTGACATTCTCTGTAAGAAAATTATATAGTTACAATGATTAATTACATCCATTTGAGTTAGTCTTTGCAAAGCAGACCTCAGGAGCTATGCTCAGGAGTTGATTCTTCGAAGTTCTTAGCCCAAAATATAATAGGGCAAATGGCAAAATGAGGAGCCAAGATAGCACTGACCTTTTCCGCAGTAGTTTCTTTTTTTTTAGTGGAAATTGAAACTGGAGATACAGCCATTCATTAAAGAAAAAAAAAAAAAGGAAGGGAAGGGGTGATGGTAACCGTCCTTTGGCGAGTCACTTAAAACTTTTATTATAGGCAGCTTCACGCAATTGTCCCATCTCCAGGGGATCTTCCCAACCCACTGATCGAACCCAGGACTCCCACATTGCAGGCGGATTCTTTACCAGCTGAGCCACGGACTGTATAGTCCATGGGGTCGCAGAGAGTCAGACACGATTGAGCGACTTTCCCTATCACTTTCACACAATCTTTCCTGACTTTAATGGTCATATCAGAAGTGGATCTGTCCAGTATGCTTTCTCCTTCTTCTGAAAAGAAATCCTTCACTTAATCTGAAGAATTATTCACCCTATGTGATTCTGATGGGGCAGCCAATTACCATGTCCTGTCCCCAGTTCCCAGGTGTTCATATGTGCCCACACCATATGAGTCCCATGGTCCCAATGATTGGGCCAGGGATTAGCACGTGACCCAGACCAGCCAATCAGAACACTTTGCATGGTTATCCTATAAACTTTGGAAGAAGAACAGTTTCCCCACTCAGTGAGAAGGACTTATTTTTTTCTAGGGTTGCTGGCAGCCATTTTCCCATACGAAGGAAGAGAGCAAGACTAACTGGGAGAAGCTCAGGACAAAGAGATGGAAGTGGTGAGGCAGGAATAATGATGAAATTGAGAGAGATTTGATTATACTGCTTGAGTTCCTCATGTTAATTATGCCTGAAGCCATTAATTTTTTTTTTTTTAACTAAGGCTAGTTTTTGCTGGATTTTCTGTCACAACTGAAAAAATCTGACCTTAAAGTGACCCCACTGTCAAAACTGGATTAGTGTATCTTCTCTGAAAATGGCACTAATTGCAATAGAGTTTTAATTGTCCATTTTGATGAACTGACAGTGAGCTCAATGAGCACTCCCAGGGCAGGGGAACCATCAGTTTTTCCCCAGTTCTTCAACCTGTAAATGACAATTGGCTGGCATAATAGTTCCCTAGTACTGCTCTAACAAATTGCCATAAACTACATATTTAAAAAACACATTTATTGTCCTACAGTTCTGAAAGTCATAAATCTAAAATAAACCTTACTGAGCTAAAGTCAAGGTATTGGCAGGGCTGGTTCCTTTGAAAGTTTCCGAGGGAATCTGTTTCCTTGTCTGTTTCAGCTCCTGGGGCCACTTGCATTCCTTGGCTCCTGGCTGCTTCCTCAGAACACTCCAGGCTTTTGCTTTTATTGTCACATCTCCTATTACTCATTCTGTTCCTCCTCCCTTCTTCTTCTAAGAACCCTTGTGAACTTTTAGGCCTGCCTACATGACCCAGAATAATCTCCCCATCTCAAGATCTTTAACTTAATTACATCTGCAAAGTCTCCTTACCACAGAAGGTAGCATCTTCACATGTTCCAGGGGTGAAGATGTGGGCATCTTTGAGGAACCATTATTCAGCTTAGCATGCTAAGTCGCCTCAGTCGTGTCCGACTCTGTGCAACCCCATAGACGGCAGCCCACCAGGCTCCGCTGTCCCTGGGATTCTCCAGGCAAGAACACTGGAGTGGATTACCATTTCCTTCTCCAATGCATGAAAGTGAAAAGTGAAAGTGAAGTCACTCAGTCGTGTCCAACTCTTAGCGACCCAATGGACTGCAGCCTACCAGGCTCCTCAGTCCATGGGATTTTCCAGGCAAGAGTACTGGAGTGGGGTGCCATTGCCTTCTCCACAGCTTAGCATAGCTGGATGTAAACAGCAGTTGTAGAAAAGAAGTGTGTGGTGTATTTGCAGTCTTTCCAAAGCCCAGTGTTGTAAGACTCTTCTAATATCAGGGAAGGCAGAGGATTATAGCCCAGAACAAAGAAGAATAGCCACCAGATCCTTCCTGTGGGCCTGAGGATCCTTGTTGTCATTTTACAACATCCAAACTCCTATTTTAAGTATTTCCTTTCCTAATGTCTTTGTCCAAAGTACATTATTTGCAGTTCTCTACATCAATATGACCTTCCAGCACTTGAAGCAAAAGAAATTTGGGGACCCAAAGAGCCTTCCCTTTAAATCATGCTCTTTACTTGGATCTAAGCATAGATCTGGGCTTGCCCTCAAGGGAGGGCATCACAGATTCTAATTATAGGGAAGAGGCAGCTAGCTTTTCAGATGCTGGGTGGGGCTGACAAGATTGTTCCTGAATGTCAGACGTAAGCTGATGCTGACTCACTCACCAGATTTCATGACTTACAGAGAAACACATTGTAATATATGTCAGTCAGCTCAGTTCCCATTTCTTCCCCTAGCTAATGTCCAATTGCCTATCAGGTTAAGAAAACCAAGACAGGATTCACCAATTATTAATAGTAAGAGTTTTATCCTTGAGTATTACAAGCCTCTTATCCTTATCCATCAGAGGGCCAACAGAACGAAAACCACAATCACAGAAAACTAACCAAACTGATCACAAGGACCACAGCCTTGTCTAGCTTGATGAAACTATGAGCCATGCTGTGTAGGGCCACCCAAGATGGATGGGTCATGATGGAGAGTTCTGACAAAATGTGGTCTGCTGGAGAAGGGAGTGGCAAACCACTTCAGTACTCTTGACTTGAAAACCCCATGAACAGTATGAAAAGGCAAAAAGATAGGACACTGAAAGATGAACTCTGCAGGTCAGTAGGTGCCCAATATGCTACTGGAGATCAGAAGAGAAATAACCCCAGAAGAATGAAGAGACAGAGCCAAAGCAAAAACAACACCCAGTTATGGATGTGACTGGTGATGAAAGTAAAGTCCAATGCTGTAAAGAACAGTATTGCATAGGAACATGGAATGTTACGCCTATGAATCAAGGCAAATTGAAAGTGGTCAAACAGGAAATGGAAAGAGTGTTCATTTTAGGAAGCAGTGAACTCAAATGGACTGGAATGGGTGAATTTAACTCAGATGATCGTTATATATACTACTGTTTGCAAGAATCCCTTAGAAGAAATGGAATAGTCATCATAGTCAACAAAAGAGTCCAAAATGCAGTACTTGGATGCAATCTCAAAAACGACAGATTATCTCTGTTTGTTTCCAAGGCAAGCCATTCAATATCACAGTAATCCAAGTCTATGTAATGCTGAAGAAGCTGAAGCTGAACGGTTCTATGAAGACCTACAAGACCCTCTAGAACTAACACACAAAAAAGATGTCCTTTTCATTATAGGGGACTGGAATACAAAAGTAGGAAGTCAAGAGATACCTGGAGTAACAGATAAAATTGGCTGTGGAGCACAAAATGAAGCAGGGCAAAGGCTAACAGAGTTTTGCCAAGAGAACACACTTGTCATAGCAAACACCCTCTTTCAACAACACAAGAGAAGACTCTACACATGGACATCACCAGATGGTCAACACCGAAATCAGATTGATTATATTCTTTGCAGCCAAACATGGAGAAGCTCTATACAGTCAGCAAAAACAAGACCAGGAGCTGACTGTGGCTCAGATCATGAACTCCTTATTTCAAATTCAGACTTAAACTGAAGAAAGCAGGGAAGACCACTAGACCATTCAGACCTAAATCAAATCACTTACAATTACACAGAGGAAGTGATGAATAGATTCAAAAGATTAGATCTGAGAAACAGAGTGCCTGAAGAACTATGGACAGAGGCTCCTGACATTGTATAGGAGGCAGTGATCAAGACAATCCCCAAGAAAAAGAAATGCAAAAACACAAAATGATTGTCTGAGGAGGCCTTACAAATAGCTGAGAAAAGAAGAGAAGATAAAGGCAAAGGAGAAAAGGAAAGATATATCCATCTGAATGCAGAGTTCCAAAGAATAGCAAGGAGAGATATGAAAGCCTTCCTTGGTGATCAATGCAAAGAAATAGAGGAAAACAATAGAATGGAAAAGACTAGCCATCTCTTCAAGAAAATTAGAGATACCAAGGGAACGTTTCATGCAGAGATAGGAAAAATAAGGGACAGAAATGGTATGGACCTAACACAAGCAGAAGATATTAAGAAGAGGTGGCAAGAATACATAGAAGAATTATAAAAAAAAAAAAAAAAAAAAAAAAAAAGCTCTTCATGACCCAGATAACTACAATGGGGTGTGATCATCCACTGAGAGCCATACATCCTGGAATGCGAAGTCAAGTGGGCTTTAGGAAGCATCACTATGAACAAAGCTAGTGGAGGTGATGGGATTCCAGTTAAGCTATTTCAAATCCTAAAAGATGATGCTGTGAAAGTGCTGCACTCAATATGCCAGCAAATTTGGGAAACTCAGCAGTGGCCACAGAACTGGAAAAGGTCAGTTTTCATTCCAATCCCAAAGAAAGGCAATGCCAATCATTCTACCACACAATTGCATTCCTCTTACACGCCAGCAAAATAATGCTCAAAATTCTCCAAGCCAGACTTCAACTGTACATGAACCATGAACTTCCAGATGTTCAATTTGGATTTAGAAAAGGCAGAGGAAACAGAGATCAAATTGCCAGTATCCATTGGATCATCAAAAAAGCAACAGAGTTTCAGGAAAACATCTACTTCTGCTTTATTGACTTCTGCTTTATTTGGCATACCAAAGCCTTTGGGTGGATCACAACAAACTGTTGAAAATTCTGAAAGAGATGGGAATACCAGACCACCTGACCTGTCTCCTGAGAAACCTGTGTGCAGGTCAGGAAGCAAAAGTTAGAACTGGACATAGAACAACAGACTAGTTCCAAATCGGGAAAGGAGTATGTCAAGGCTGTATATTGTCATGCTGCTTATTTAACTTATATGCAGAGTAAGTAAAGTTAGTTATGTTGCTCGGTCGTGTCCGACTCTTTGCGACCCCGTGGACCGTAGCCTACCAGGCTCCTCCGTCCCTGGGATTCTCCAGGCAAGAATACTGGAGTGGGTTGCCATTTCCTTCTCCAGGGGATCTTCCTGACCCAGGGATCAAATCCAGGTCTCCCGCATTAGAGGCAGACACTTTAACCTCTGAGCCACCAGGGAAGCCCAGATATATGGGGCTGATATATGCAGAGTATATCATGCTAAATGCTGGGTTGGATGAAGCACAAGCTGAATCAAGATAGCCGAGAGAAATATCAGTAACCTCAGATATACAGATGGCACCACCCTTATGGCGGAAAGCGAAGAAGAACTAAATAGCCTCTTGATGAAAGTGAAAGAGGAGAGTGAAAAAGTTGACTTAAAACTCAACGTTCAGAAAACTTAGATTGTGGCATCTGGTCCCATCACTTCATGGCAAATAGATGGGGAAACAATGGAAATAATGAGATACTTTATTTTCTTGGGTCCAAAATCACTGCAGATGGTGATTGCAGCCATGAAATTAAAAGATGTTTGCTCCTTGGAAATAAAGCTATGACCAACCTAGACAGCATATTAAAAAGCAGAGACATTACTTTGCCAATAAAGGTCCATCTAATCAAAGCTATAGTTTTTCCAGTAGTCATGTATGGATGTGAGAGTTGGACTATAAAGAAAGCTGAGCTCCAAAGAATTGATGCTTTTGAACTGTAGTTTTGGAGAAGACTCTTGAGAGTCCCTTGGAGTACAGGAAGATCCAGCTAGTCAGTCCTAAAGAAGATCAGCCCTTAATATTCATTAGAAGGATTGAGGCTGACACTGAAACTCCAGTACTTTGGCCACCTGATGTGAAAAACTGACTCATTGGAAAAGACCCTGATGCTGAAGGCAGGAGGAGAAGAGGACAACAGAGGATGAGATGGTTGGATGGCATCACCGACTCAAAGGACATGAGTTTGAGTAAGCTCCAGGAGTTGGTGATGGACAGGGAAGCCTGGCGTGTTGCAGTCCATGGGGCACAAAGAGTAGGACACCATGACTGAGTGACTAAACTGAACCAGAGAGTATTATCTCCCATTTGTTGATGATTGCTATATCCCAAATGTATTGTTATCCACATGTAGTAGTTACGATCAAACGAGCTGCTATAACAGATGAACTCCCACATTTCAGGGGCTTAGCATAATAAAAGCTTATTTTTTCACTCAAACTGCAGTTAGTAGTGGCAGAGTAAAGAGTTTAGTTGTGCTTCATGCAGCCCAGCAGAAACACAATGTATTCCCTCATATGGATCCCTCATTCCCCATAGCCTTGGAGACTTACAAACAGCTGGCAGGCAGAGAAAGACCCTCATGGAGGTGCACCTCTAAGAGGCTTTTATGGACCTGACACACATGACTTTCATATTCCAATAGCTAGAACTTAGTCATTTGACCTCACCTAAATGCAGAGACTCTTGAGAGTCCCTTGGACTGCAAGGAGATCCAACCAGTCCATTCTGAAGGAGATCAGCCCTGGGATTTCTTTGGAAGGAATGATGCTAAAGCTGAAACTCCAGTACTTTGGCCACCTCATGCGAAGAGTTGACTCATTGGAAAATACTCTGATGCTGGGAGGGATTGGGGGCAGGAGGAGAAGGGGACGACAGAGGATGAGATGGCTGGATGGCATCACTGACTTGATGGACATGAGTCTGAGTGAAGTCCGGGAATTGGTGATGGACAGGGAGGCCTGGCATGCTGTGATTCATGGGGTCGCAAAGAGTCGGACACGACTGAGTGACTGAACTGAACTGAACTGAAATGCAGAGGAGGCTGGGAAATGTAGGCTGGTTCTGTGTCCAGAAAGAAGATGGAGAAGCTTTCAGGAGATGCATAGGAATCTCTCCCAACACAGGTTTTTCACATGATCTCAGCTAATCCCACCAACAAGTGTACCATTTTCATTTCTGTCGTACAGTTGAGCTACAGAGAAGTCAGGTACCTTGCCAGGTTCACTCAGCCCAAACTGTACTCAGAATGCAAGTTGTCCTGACTCCTAAACCCATGCTCTTAACCAATGGTTCTCAAGTGGAGACAATTTGCCTGTCTACACTCCCCCTGCAGAGATATCTGACAGTGTCTCTAGATATTTTGATTGTCACAGCTAGGGGTGTTGGACCATAAAGAGAGCTGAGCGCCGAAGTATTGATGCTTTTGAACTGTGGTGTTGGAGAAGACTCTTGAGAGTCCCTTGGACTTAAAGGAGATCAAACCAGTCAATTCTAAAGGAAATCAACTCTGAATATTCATTGGAAAGACTGATGCTGAAGCTCCAATACTCAGGCCATGTGATGTGAAGTTTTGACTCATTGGAAAAGACCCTGATGCTGGGAAAGATGGAGGGCAGGAGAAGAAGGGGACGGCAGAGGATGAGATGGTTGGATGGCATCACCGACTCAATGGACATAAGTTTGAGCAAGCTCTGGGAGATGGTGATGGACAGGGAAGCCTGGCGTGCTGCAGTCCATGGGGTCAAAAAGAGTCGGACACAACTGAGCGACTGAACAACAACAGGGAGTGTTGGGGGGTGGGGTGGCAGTACTGGCATTAGTCGGAAGAGACCAAAGATGCTGCTACATATCTTACGACGCGCAGAAAAACCCCCATGGAAAAAGGTCATCTGTCCAAAATGCCAGCTGTGCCCAGATTGAGAAATGCTGTTCTTAACATTATTTGTTGTTGCTCAGTCACCAAGTTGTGTCCAGGTCCTGCGAGCCCATGTACTGTAGCCCTCCAGGCTCCTCTCTTAACATTATACAGTTCTACAATTCTAAGGATAAAGGGCCAACCTCCAGAGGTTGCCCCACTAGAAAAGCTCCTGACACTGACACAAAACTGTTAAATTTAAGGGATACGGGACTTTTTCCTTTAATGGAAAAAGCAAAGTGCCAAATTATTTAACTTATGATGGAAATTATTGCTCCAATAAAAATACATCCTTTGGAAATATGACTGCAAATAATCAGAGACAGAGCCAAACCAAAAGTCTGCTTCAACTAGAATAGCAAGGGGAAGTGGGGGGAGGAGTGCCAGAAAAAAGCAGGCAGATGATGTGTGCTATTAATTTTTGTTTGTTTATTTTTAGTACCACCTAATCTTGGCTCATGTGCTAGAATGAGCACTTATCCAAAGTGGTTTTGGCACAATGGTTATTCTTCACCACAATTCTGAACCTATTTTGTGACAATACAGGTAAGAATATGAGCTGCTTCTCGCATTAAGAAAAGTATTTTTCTTTGCCGAGCTCCAAAGCATTTCCTCCAAGGATGAGGGTAAGACAGAGAGAGGTGGATTACATTCAAGTGGAATTTTATAAAGCTCTAGTTTAGGAAAGCTGATTTAAACCTTGGCTCTCCCTTTCCTAGCTGTGTGATCTTGGAAATATTACTCTTTGAGTCAGTTTTCTCGCCTATAAAATGGGAATAATAATGGTATATATTTCACAGACTAGTAAAGATTAAGTGAGATAATCATGCAAAGTGATTAGCTCGGAGCCTGGCACAGAGCCCTCGAACGCCAGCCCTTAGCCACATCTTCATCATTATTACTAGGAACACTGCAGGGAGGGGGTGGTGGTAATATCAGGCTAAACCCTGGAGGCAGAAAACTACCATGAAAAGACTTAACTGACTCTGCATCCTGGTAGGAGGGCTCCAGCTTTCCTCCTTCTATTACTGTGAGCCTGGCCACATCAAGTAAGAGCCTCTGAGCCTCAGTTTACCACCAGGGAAAGGGAGATAAGACTAGGCTGTGGCCCCCTGTTTCCAGGCAGCCATAAGGAAGCTGAAATGGGGCAGGGTGATGGCATGGGCTCTGGGGCCACACTGCCAGGGTTCAAACACAGGTCGCATGAATCACTGGCCAAATGACCTTGGGTGAGTGACTCACCTCATCTGTGCCTTTAGTTCCTCCACCTGTAAAATGGGGATAATAATTGCTACCATTAGGGAGTAAAAAGCATAGGGCAGGGATCTTTGTCTATTTTGTTCACATTTTGTACCCCCAGCACTTAGGGCCGTGTCTGCTACATTGCTCACATTTAACAAGTATTTTTTGAATGAATGAGTGACTGAATGAATGAACAATGGCTCCTGTCACAGAGGCTACAGTGTGACTTAAATGGGATTATACCAGTGAAGGTCACAGAATGCTACCTGGTCCGTGGTATGCCTACAAGAAACACTGGATGTCATAACACTGTCCATAAGCTTTGTCCAAGTGAGGGATTGTTGTTGCTGTTCAGTCACTAAGTCGTGTCTGACTCTGCAACCACATGGACTGCAGCATGCCAGGCCTCTCTGTCCCTCACTATCTCCTGGAGTTTGCCTGAGTTCATGTCCATTGAATTGGTGATGCTATCCAGCCATCTCATCCTCTGCTGCCCTCTTCTCCTCTTCCCTACAATCTTTCCCAGCAGAGCAATCTTTTCCAATAAGCTGGCTCTTTGCATCAGGTGGCGAAAGTATTAGAGCTTCAGCTCAGTCCTTCCAATGAGCATTCAGGATTGATTTCCTTTAGGATTGACTGGACCGTCAAGAGTCTTCTCCAGCACCACTATTTGAAAGCATCAGTTCTTCAGTATTCAGCCTTCCTTATGGCCCAGCTCTCACATCTGTACATGACTATTGGAAATAAGGGATTACTAATGCTAAATAGACACAGTAACAGCCTCAGATTTGATTCACCAGAGCAGGAACAGCCCTGAGTGTACAGCCAAGGTGATCATCTGGAGGGCTTCTTCCTCCTCAGCCTACTCTCTGCTCTCTGGTTTGCCTCTGTCCCCTGGCAAGGCATTACGTGTACTTGATGTCTCTCCACGTTTATCTCCCTGGGTTTCTTCTCCCAGCTAGATGCGCACATTTAGACCCCTCGCTGAGCATCCATGGCAGTTCATGAGTGACTCTCTCTGATGTGGTGCGTCTGTCCCTCCGTGAGCTTCTGCAGCTTTGTCTCAGCAAGATGGCTCCATCTGGGGAAAGCTTTCAGCACGCAGACTGCCCGTGCGGGGCCCTGTGGATTGTTCAGATCTTAACTGCAGCAGACATCCCTAATGGCCCTCCATGCAGTGATGGAGATGGCCATTCAACTTCCATTTTACCCACTCTCTAGTGGCTGCAGATGTTGTAAAGCTAGACTACTTCTCTGACTCCTTGGGGTTCAGTATGTCGTTTGGGTTTGGCCTCTCCAATGTACAAGACTTGGAGGGCAGCAGTGATGCAGAGACCATGCTTCTCTTCCTTCTTCCAGCCAGAGTTGCCCTAACAATGTTTGATTTTTATTCAGCAAAGTCAGCAGAAGTCCAGGGACGAAGTCACCAACTTTGTAGGTGTCAAGAGGCAGGATGCAGGGCATCATTTTCTTGGTGTGGATCCAGGAGTGGCACAGCTCTGGAGCCAATGGTTCTGATGGCAAACGTCCCGATCCTCCGATGGCAGGAAGGTGGCATGACCAGAAGGCAGCGTGGCAGAGCAGCTCCTCAATTCTCCACTTCCTGAGCATAACAGAGCCGTTCCCTACGTGGACCAATTCTGTATTGCTCTTCCGAAAGTCACTCCCGGAGCCCAGCTCCAGCTCCTCCAACCATTTGCTAAGCACTGAATATCCTGCAAATTGCTTTCTTCTGAAAAATAACCATTTGTGTGTTCTGCCACTGAGCCTTGACTACTGGATCCTCCTTTTCCACTATCAGTCCTGATTTCCAGCTGAAGGCCCATTCAGTCCTATCTCAATCTTCCTAGACCTTCATGGGTAGAATATACAACCC
The DNA here is from genome assembly GCF_019923935.1 of Bubalus bubalis. Classification (NCBI taxonomy): domain Eukaryota; kingdom Metazoa; phylum Chordata; class Mammalia; order Artiodactyla; family Bovidae; genus Bubalus; species Bubalus bubalis. The sequence continues at coordinate 20,310,649 of NC_059174.1, forward strand.
AGGCCTAGGCCAATGAAAGGCCCCAGCCCTCTTCACAGAGCCACTGTTTCTGGGGTAAGAGCACATGACCCAAGGCTCCCAAGTCAGAGAAGTTTTCTGGGAATGCTAAAAATAAAAACTAACTCTTTTCTGCCAGACTCGAAGCTAGCAGGAGGGGACCCTGAAAAGCAGAAGCAGGCATCTTGCAACCATGAAAAGAAACGCATCTAAGAATGAGTTCTCCAAAGAGAAAGCTGGGCCAAGGCATGGAGAATAAATCACATCTGTGGTGACTTGAGTCCTTATAACTAGCTGCACCTGAAGTAAGATCTACTGTTAGTGGGCGGGCTTCCCAGATGGACTAGAGGTAAAGAAGCCACCTGCCAATGCAGGAGACCTAAGAGACACAGGTTTGATCCAGGGTCAGGAAGATCCTCTGGAAGAGGGCATGGCAACCCACTTCAGTATTCTTGCCTGGGAAATCCCATGGACAGGGGAGCCTGGAGGGCTACAGTCCATGGGGTTGCAAAGAATAGGACAGGACTGAAGTGACTTAGCATGCACACACCCTTGATGGGTAAGGTATAGAAGCCAAGAGAGTTTCATTCTTTCTTTTTTTTTTTGTAAACAAAGCCAGTCAGAGCTACATTCTCCAACATCTGCAATCTAAAACCCTGTCTCATCATACAACCCAATAAAGTAGTGTATGTTAGAGGCCTGTCTCTGCTTCTAGAAGTAAAGGTTATATGGGCAGAACATGCAGAACCTGAAGCCAGAGACCATCGCTTTGCTCTTCTCTCCACCTCTGGGCTGCCCACGGCCCCTTTCCTCCCAACACCCCTGAACATGCCTTCTGAGGACCACTCTGCAGAAACCACGAGTCCAGAAAGCTCTTGTCTGTCTAACCCACCAGCTTAGGCTTCTGACAGAAAGGAGAGTTTGATTGTTTGTCACTTATTAGAATTGATTCATTTCTCCCTAACTGTGCACTCAATCTCGATTCCCTTGGCTGTAGACAGCAATTCTGGGGTCCAGAGCTCCAGGAAGTCTATTATTAGCTGCACATAATTTGTCATGTAAGGGAGCATGCATTTTTGGTGGTCATGGAGATGACGAATGGTTTGGGAAGAGTGAGTTCAGGAACTGGGGTAGTTTGCCGTGGAGAAGAGAAGTGTGAAGGAGTCTTAGAGGGGTCAAGAAGGAATGTAAAAGAGAACATGCAGAATTCAGTGGACTTGCCCCAATCCTGGACACAGGGTCCCCCTGGCAAAAGTCACAGCCACCCACACTGGCCACCATAGCACTTCTGCAGTGACCACTGTTTCCAGACAGAGTTTGGGATTCCAAGGGTGTCAGATATAAGATGATTCTTTCTTTGCAAGGAACTGGATGAAAGCAAAATAGTGATGTTACTGTAATATCCTTATCCGCACTGTGGCTTGCATTACTCAGGGAAGACTTGAGATGAGCTGGATTTATTTAAAATGCACAGGAACATCCAATAGATGTGCTAAATGAACAGGCTTGACACCACTTTTATTTTCCCTTTCACTTGCTTTCAATATTAAGATGAAGGCATTGACTGAGGTATTCTTCCTGCAGGATGGAGCAGAATATTACAAAATGCATTTGCAAGCAGGCTAAATCATGATTGACAAAACAAAATTTGTTAATACAATGGTTTGAGGCACTTGACAGAAATTTTTGTCAACAGTGTAGATTAAGGGATACAAAAAAAAATGAAATTTGCAGATGAAACGGCTTTGATGTTTCTCATGAAAAGCATTTTGTTGACAGACTGGATCACTGTGAAAAAAATGTGCGTTTTCTCAACGCACAGGTTGTAAGTCTTTGACAAAACACGTATTCATCCTGCTGTTTTTGCGCGTTTGCCATATACTCCATTGGCCCTGCCTTTAGCCATACAAAGTGTTTGGGTATGCATCGAAACAGTGTGAAAACCACCTTGAGAAAACTTCACACTGATCCTGTGTGATGGTTGTGATGTTCAGCCGTGTCGTTTTTCAAGTGCTTATTGATGAGTTCCCAGATACCTTATGTTATCTTCTTCTATTAATTCTTCTAGGAATAAGATTCTTTCCTCTTTAGAAAAGATATATCAGGACAGTTTTGGTCATAAGCAGCAAAAATAAAAAAAGTCTTATCAGCCAACGGTTCCCAAAGTACAGCCCATGGACCAGTAGCAGCAGCGTCTCCTGGAAAGTTACTTGAAGTGTAAGTTTCCGGTCCCTACCCCAGACCTCCTTTCAGGTGAAGCACAGCAATCTGTATTTTAACAAGTTCCTCAAGTGGATTTCCGTGGTGCCTCAGATGGTAAAGCGTCTGCCTACAATGCCAGAGACCCGGGTTCGATCCCTGGGTTGGGAAGATCCTTTGGAGAAGTAAATGGCAACCCACTCCAGTGTTCTTGCCTGGAAAATCCCATGGATGGAGGAGCGTGGTAGGCTACAGACCATGGGGTTGCAAAGAGTCGGACACGACTGAGCACCTTCACTTCACTTCAAGTGATTTGATGCACACCAAAATCTGAGAACCACTGACTTGAACAAGAGCCAGAAAGAAAGAGACTGGTTCATACAACTGAAAAGTTCATGCATATATGAGGCTTCAAAAACAACATCATTAGGACCCTGGCACCAATTTTTCCTCTTTAGTCTAGAATGGCTGAACTCTAAGATAACTTCTCCCTCTGTGGTGGCAAGATGTCCGCAGCCCCAGGTTTATCTCTCAGGCCCCTGACTACCACACGAGAGAAAGAATGCTTTTCCCCAGTAGCTTCAACAAAAGTCTCAGAATAGAGTCCCATTTGCTCTCACTGGTCCAGTCTAGGCCTTGTGCCTTCCCTGAACCTATCATAGTAGCCTGAGGATATCAAACTCTGAGTCATGGTTTACACGCCAGAGAGCTTGAACTCGAGGAGAAGGCAAGTGAGGGCGGATGGTTGCCCACATAAAATCCAGTGTGGATGGAGGAAAACAGGAGAATGGACACTAGTCAGATTGAAACAAAATGTCCATAAGAGGTATAGTCCTTGGTCTTCCAATAAATTCCAGATTAAGGAAAGGGTAGCTTCCTAAATCCTCATATCTTACAATAATAGCCTTACTCTAGATACTGAAGGTGGAACCCCACCCCTTTCAACCCACCCTCTTCTGTGGGCCCTCTCTGGCTTCTCAGTTAATGCAAAGAGTGGAAAATTAGTTCTTAATAAGTGCAGTCCCAAAGATCTAACTAAGGACCCGGTTAGATGTCTTATCAAGTGCTTCTCGGAACACCGTTCTTAGTCTGACTCGCTGTTTGTTTGTACCTTGCCCTCTACTCTGGGACAGGGGTCATGTTTAATTCTTCCTGTACCTTCAACGCCACACACAAGATCCAGCACTGAGCAAGGCCGACATGTCTATAAATAAAGAGAGTTCCTAAAAGTTAGCGATGGGGAGGAGTCTAGAAAAGGATCCCCCAAGGAGCATTAGGTGCAGCTCCGTACAGATGGTGGGGGAGCTGCCATCTTTGACCCCACTGCCTCCCGCAGTGGGGCCTTTCATTTCCCGTAGTTCACAGAGGAATTTATTTAGCAAAGGAATAAAGAACCCATGTACACAGTTCGGCTTTCATCTTCAAACCAGGACTGAAACTTTGAGCTGTCATAGTTGTGCCACCTCAGCAGTTCAAATTCAGTGTTTTACAAAAGAGAAGAGAAGAAAGAAAACTTTATCCCTTCCCTGTAGCATCATCTCTGTACAGAACAAGAAAATGTTTTCCTTTTTTGGAACACATGAAAATGCTCAATGAGTAATCTCACTCTAACTTGAGAATTACTATCAAGAACAAATGTCTCGTCAAATGCCTCTTATAACACTGTTCCTGGTCTAGCTTGCTGTGTGTTTTTTGCCCAGCCCTCCACACCGGGATCTCCCCCAAGGACAGGGGTGATGTTTAACTCCTCCCTGCATCTTCAATGCTGCACACAAAAGCTGGCGCAGAGTCAATGTTGTATATATAAAAGTCACATTGAATTAGGTGTAGAGTGTTCTGTTTTCCAGCCCCATTGCAGTTCTTCATACACTTGGATATTCTCTGGTTTCTACCCTGGAACATTTGTTCCCTCATCACTAGTCACGGTGTTGACAAGATGGGCAGTGTTAAGCACTACCTAAAGCCACCTTTCTCCCTTCTACAATCTAGTTATGTAAGGATGACCTTGAGACATTTTTACACCCAACTCCCTCACATGACCACTAGAGGGCAGCAGAGAACACAATGATGGCACAATGGCCGTTTTGTCCAGCCTTTGTCTTCAGCTCTCCAAATCCCTCATCCCTCTAGCCTTCATCCTTTTGTTAACTTTGGTTTGATGGGGTCGGGGGTGGGGGGTGCAAGTTTCAGTATGGGACAGACTGCTTTGTTTCAGAACAAAGAAAACCATTCCTTTCTTTTAATGAAATTCCTAGAAAAAAATAATTTCATAGGGAAGACAAATTACTCAAAGTTTACAAGATGCATCTTTTTAAATTTTAATATGAGCTTGCTTTTCAAAAAGATTTTTTTAAATCTTATATATCCATATTAGGCTACAGCCTTTAGTTCTGAGGGCCTTTCCTGTAAGATCTTTAACTGAACTGTTCTATCATTGCCCCTCCAGCCTCCATTCTTCTGATCCAAAATCCAGTCTGGGAAAAAGCTCCCACTGGAAGGATAATTAAAGTAGATGAACAAGTCCTTCAGTCTCAGTTAATCCCAGTAAGCCTAATTCAGCTTCTATAGATGGAGGGATAAGTATGTCTTCCCATCAGAGTCATTCATAGCTGGACTGCAGCCTACACCAATAAATCACTCCCCAGATAAATGCAAGATCATGGAGACCAGGTTTCTACATAAGATTTAATTTGGTCTAGGTTTGATCTAGGGGCTTCCCAGTTCACGCTAGTGGTAAAGAATCCTCCTGCTAATGCACGAGACTCAAGAGACATAGGTTCGATCCCTAAGAAACAAGGTCCGATCCCAGCCTTGAGAAGATCCCCTGGAGAAGGAAATGGCAACCCAGTCCAGTATTCTTGCCTAGAAACTTCCATGGACAGAGGAGCCTGGCGGGCTACGGTGAATGGAGTCACAAAGAGTTGGGCACGACTGAGCATGCACACACACACACAAAAGTTTGATCCAATTGCACAGGCGAAGGAATAACTGCCAAAAAAGAAAGGCTACTCAGAACTAAATTTCAAGAAGAACCAACACCCTGAATCTTTGCCTCCATGCAATATTTTTCTTCAAGCTCCTGTGTTTTGACATGCAAATCAAAAGAGTCTTTTAAAATAAAAATATAGCAACAACTATTAAAATGAATGCTCCCTTTTCTAGAAATTAGGATAATCACTGCAACATTATTTGTTGGAGCAGATAATTGGAAACAATCTAAATATCTATCAATAAGGTATTCTTTAGACACATTTTAGTATGTTCATACTATGAAATACCATACAACTAAATAAAAGAAAGTGTGTGATAGATCTATAATTAATGAAAGGAAAGAATGGCTAAAAAATATTATGAGCAGTATACTAAAATACTAAAAATATGCTGTTTTGAGTTTTAAAAATTGTATTACACAAATGAATATGAATACAACCTATTTTTACAAGGTCTGGAAGGATTTACAACTGGTTCTGTGGGAGCACTGTGGATCTGGGAGAGGAGTAAGAAGTGGACATTTCGCTGAACTCTATCACTTGCACAATGACTCTTTTTTTATGTATTTTTATGTATAAAAATTTGCTTATTCAATAGGGCCCAAATTAGCAAAGGCCAATTGTTTGTTAGCTAAAACTGCATTTATTTCAGTCTCTATTTACCACGTGGTCTTCAGATCCCAGGGATAAAGTAATAGTTTTTTTTAAGTTTTCACTCTTCAAAGATTTTTAGAAACTAATGAAACTCTGACTGAGCGACCAAACTGAACTGAATGAAACTCTGCTAGCCTGAACAAACACAACACATAAAGCACTGGGATAGACATCATCCTCAAACGGAGGGCGAACAAACATCCCCTTACTGCTAGCCTTGCCCAAAGATGCACAGTAAAAATCAAGTTTGGAAGCTAGCAAGAGAACTTCGAATTTTGCTCAATGCCCCCTCATTCACAAATGAAGAAAGGGAGGCCCAGCAAGACCGTGGCACTGCTCCAGCCCATAAATGTGCAGCCGAATTCTCTGGCTTCCCAGGCCACCTCACGGAATGACCATGTTATTTATCATCTAAAACCAGGATACTTTTGACAGTGAAAGGGGGCACTATTATTGGACAACAGCTGTAAACCAGGACGGCCTTGGGCTATGTGGACACATAGTCAGTATACCAACCCCTCTTCAACTGCACTAAATTCCAAAGGAACGTGTCTATGAAGCTGTACCCCCAACACCATCATCTGCCAGGAATGTGACGAGGATCTTTTCTTCCAGCTCCCCGTCACAGAAGTCATCCTGAGTGCTGTTACTCCTTATTATTTTAGTTCATTATTCATTAACACACATCTTCCTGGCTTTTCAAAGGAAGAAACCACGTAGCAAATAATTTAACTATTCCTAGGAGAAATAAAACCAAAATAGGACAAGGGTTCTTCTCTAATGTTCTCTCTCTATTGCTCTCAGAGACCTTGCACGGTGACACAGACATCCAGGTCTGGCTTTCCAGCCAGGGTTAGCAGTGAAAACACAGAACATCCTGTTAAATCTGACTTAATCATCCAATATTTGGGATGTACTTGTAATATATATATATATATTGCACATTTATCTGAGAGTGGAATTTAACTGGATATCCTGTATTTCCTCTAACCACCCTGTGACTTAATCTCACCCTGCCTCGCTTTTCTGAAGGTCCAAAACTTGCCGGACTGCTTGGGCTTTAGGAGCTACTGATTGGTGGCAGGAGGAGAGAAGCCACCAAGGAACATACAGAAAAACTGCATGAAATATTTCCTCATACTATTCCAGGAGGCACCCTGGGCTAGTAATCAGACCAAACTTCTCTTTGTCCTTCAACTGCTCAGCAGGAAATAGAGGAGAGACGATAAGCGCCAATTTTGCTGGTCTGTCTGTCAGCTAAGGAGGGCATCCTTCCAAATCCCACAGCCCCTAGCCTCCTCACATCAGTCTCCCACCACCACCCCACTTCTTTCATCCTCACCCCTGCCGCACCCCAACCACGCGCTCCTCAGCTCCCTGAACCACACCACCCACCTGTGGCTTCGTTCAGGCTTCTGCACCCAGATGCTTTTCTCATCTCAGCCTGGCGAAACCCTCCTGACCCTTTAAGTCAGCTGCTAGAGCACCTCAACCTACACAGCCCCTCTATCCCCCTCCCTTGCCTCATTTTCTTCACATCACCGATTTACCTGACATAGCATGCTGTTGTTTTTGTTTCCTTGTTTGTTGCCTGTTTCCCAACCTCCTCACTTCCCCTGCAAAAATGGAAGCTCCATAAGGTCAAGGGCTCTGTTGGCCTCAATGACCATGTCTCCAGTACCTAGAAGAGGGGCTGATGCTGAACTTCTCCGATGGTCCAGCAGTTAAGAAACTGCCTGCCAATGCAAAGGACACAAGTTCGATCCCGGGTCTGGGAAGATCCCACATGCCGAGGGGCAACTAAACCCGTGTGTCACAACTACTGAAGCCCTAGTTCACACCCTAGAGCTGGTGCTACTCAACAGGAGAAGCTGCTGTAATGAGAAGCTTGCATACTGCAACTGAGAGTAGCCCCCGCTCACCACAACTAGGGAAAGCCCACATAAAGACACAGCATGGCCAAAAATTAAAAGAAAAAAAAAGAAGAGTGCCCAGTGCTTATACACAGCTGGAGAATGAATGGATGGCGAGACACCTCCACCTGGAAGCCTCTCTTCACCACCCTCAGAAAAAATTAATGACTATCTCCTTTGCAATTCCACAGTCCCCTAGTCTTCTTCATCTAGGCCTCCACTCAAAATAGTTACTGAGTACCAACCATATACAAAGAATTCATAGCACATTGCATAACTTAGTTATATGCTTATCTTGTTCTTGCTGTTGTTCAGTTGCTAAGTCATGTCTGACTCTTGGAGACTCCATGGACTGCAGCATGCCAGGCTTCCCTGTCTTTTACTGTCTCCCGGAGTTTGCTCCAATTCATGTCCATTAAGTCAGTGATGCTATCTAACCATCTCATCCTCTGTGCTTACCTATCTCCACTCTAATGAATAACATTCTTGAAGAGAGAAAATGACTTATTCATTTAATGGCCCCAATAATTAGGACAGTGTTAGAGGTGCCATTTAAACAGGTTCATTTATTTTTTTTTAATTTTAATTGGAGTCTAATTACTATACAATATTGTAGTGGTTTTTGTCATACATTGACATGAATCAGCCATGGGTTTACATGTGTTCCCCACCCTGGACCCCGCTCCCACCTCCCTCCCCATCCCATGCCTCTGGGTCATCCCAGTGCACCAGCCCTGAGCACCCTGTCTCATGCATCGAACGTGGGCTGGCGATCTTAAACAGGTTCATTTAAATGAATATCTAGGGACACGACTGGGCGACTTCACTTTCACTTTTCACTTTCATGCACTGGAGAAGGAAATGGCAACCCACTTCAGTATTCTTGCCTGGAGAATCCCAGGGACGGGGGAGCCTGGTGGGCTGCCGTCTATGGGGTCGCACAGAGTTGGACACGACTGAAGCAACTTAGCAGCAGCAGCAGGGACCTGTAGGAAGGAAGAGGCTTCCCTGGTGGCTCAGTGGTAAAGAATCCGCCGGCCAATGCAGGAGACTTGGGTTCCATCCCTGGGTCAGGAAGATCCCCTGGAGAAGGAAATGGCAACCCACTCCAGTATTCTTGCCTAGGAAACCCCACGGACAGAGGAGCTTGGTGGGCTACAGTCCACCATGTCTCAAAAGACTTGTACACGGCTTAATGACTAACAACAATGACTAAACAACAACAACAACAAGGAAGAGAGACATGATCTGTTTCCTTATTTTATTTATAATTGAGACAGCATATTTTAATTGCTTATATAACAGATTTTTTAAACATCTAGTTTGGGTAAGCCCGCAGATAAAGGGGCAGTTTCACTCTTTGCAGGTAGAGCTGTGCATCGGGGGCCCTTCCCAAGGCTGGCCTGGCTTGTTGTGAAGACAGTCTGATAGCATGGTGTCCCCTGATGTCACAGCTCCTCCCTGGGAATCTGTCCTAAGGGAGGGAAAGGTGCGGAGGAGGTCCATGCCATCAGTGTTTATAATAATTTGTGGTTAGAAAAGACACGATCAGACATTCAATGTGGAACTATGCAGCCATGGAAAATCATTTGTTAGAATATTTAAGAATGTCAAAAGATTTTCAAGGTCTGGTGTTAGTTGAAAAGAGTGGCAAAAATGATATTCCCAATATGATTTTGATAAGGAAAAAAGAACACAGACACATACTGATGAGTGGATTCCACAGCCAAAAGATTACCAGTACTTAAACCTGGATGTAGTATTAACATTATGTTGCTGTTGTTCAGTTGCTAAGTCTTACGTGGTATCGATAATGGGAGAGGCTACGCTTTGTTGGGGAGTGAGGGGACATGGGTATCTGGGAACTCTGATTTTATGCTCAATTTTGCTGTGAACTGAAAAATAAAGTCTATATTAAGTGTATTACTTTGATAAGAAGAAAAAGGCATAACTAACTAAAAGAAAAAAAAAAAAAAAACAACCTGTCTTGAGAATTAGAGAAGATCAAACAAAGCAGGAATGAGTTACTGGAGGTCATCAGAGAGAAGCCAGCCATGCTGGCCGAAGGCAGCCTAACACCCAGAGCCTTAAAATCCTGGGGAGCCTGCTTGCTTGCTCCCCTGCCCTGCCGGCAAAGCAGCCTCATACGTTCCTGAGAGAAGGGAACACGCATCCAGTTGCACACACACAGGCACACCTAAAGGCATGTTCTCTCTTCACCTTCACACGCATACCGCCTCACTCACCTTCAGAAAGGAAAAACTACCCTAAAACCCTTTTCCAGATCCCCTGGTAAAAAATCTGAGAGAATCCTGTGCCTCCCAGAAGCCTTGATCAGGACAGTACTCTGGGGAGTTGCAGGCTTCGTTTTTATGAGCCCATAACACACATCTACTAAGTGCTGAGACTTTGACAGACATTTTTTCTTGGGGGCGGGGGGTTGTTTTGATGGGATTTGGAAATCATTTTACCACTGAGAAGTTGCCCCCTTGAGAGTAACCAAGAAAGTTTCAGCTTCTGATCAAAACAAAGTAGTGATGATCAGATTCTGGGAGCCCCAGAATCAAGTAGAAGACTTATGAACAACCATTAGCTTTAGGCCTTTAAAGATGCCTTCCTCCCTTCCATGTATACCTGTAATCTTCTTGCTCCAAATCATGGGCACTGAAACCCTCCAGGGTCAGTTTCCCAGTGGAAATTATTAACAGCCTCCTGACTCCGTCATTCACACTGTCATTGGGAAACACTTAGAAATGTCATTAAAGGCACTTGGTTCTATAAGAAAGGACAGTGAGGGCTGATTATTCCGGGAAGCAAAGAAGGCATATCCAATAAGTGTTCTCAGAAGGATGAGAGAAAACGAGGCATCGAGATAGTACAAGAAGCAAGCGTACACAGTAGGTGGACCTCTTGAGAGGTAGTTGTAGACAGAGTCGTCATGCTGTCAGCCTAATTAAAGAGCGGTGATGAGATCAGGATGGAAGAGACTGAGAATGTATGTGATGGGCCACTAGCTAGCTGCGTGTGCATGTATGTTTCCTCTGTCCTTTGTAGAGCTCAGTTTACTGTCTATAAAATCAGGGTGTTATGCTGGAGGCAATTGGTTCCTAAATTCAACTTAGCATCAGCTTTTCAAAAATAAAGATTCCAAGATCAGAACGCAAACCTTCTAAATAAGAATTTCTGGGTGTTGAAGTCCTAGGATCTGTATGTTTTTAAAGATCCCCAGGTGTATTGACTTGGACACAGTCAGTCAACAGAAAACGAGTCTGGGCACTGCTGGTTTATATGTATCACTGGCCTTTTCCACTTCTATCATCTCCTAATTCAAAAGCATCAAAGGGACGCCCAAAGGACCAAGGTGTGTAGAGATGTGATCACCCACACCTTTATGGATTTTAAGTGAGGAAATGCTGAATATGGCCTGAGGTGATAGACAAGGTAGATATTGTGAGTGCACCATTACAAAGCTTAGATCTAGGGTTCACAGAAAATAAATCCATAGGTGTACAGCAGGAATGTTGCCTTTTCTGTAATATTTACAACACACTCAAGTCTTTCTTTCGGTTGGTGAAAAATACCTACTTGCACTGGAACTTTGTTTTGTGCATTTAAAAATACAATCATCAGAATTTCAAAATTACCCAGCTATGTTAATGTCAAATACATGAGGAAAAGAGATTACCTGAAATGAACATAAAAATACAAAACTTCAGTCCATAATCAACACCTCTGAACAAAGTTATTCAGATTAGTCATTCTCATTCAAGATGATATCACAATAAGGACTCTGAAAGAGCCTCTGAATGTCACCCTGAATAATTCTATTCAAGGAGGAATTTTGCATGAATATAGAAGTTACCACCATAAGCAACTGCAAACTGGGAATTAACTTAATGGTATTAAATGCAGCACAAATCTTCAAGAAAGACTTGATTGGTCCCACGGATTACATGCCATGTAGGCAGTGAGGAGACTGACGGTGATCTTGCCATAGTCCGCCAGGTTCCTTTGTCCATGGGATTCTCTAGGCAAGAATACTGGAGTGGATTGCCATGCCCTCCTCCAGGGGATCTTCCCAACCCAGGGATCAAACCCATGTCTCTTACATCTCCTGCATTGGCAGCAGGTTCTTAAGCCCTAGCGCCACCCAGGAAGCACATCTTGCCTGGGGGGGCCCTCATCCTGGCCGTGTTTAGTCACTGCATATTCCAGCTCATTGCCCTTAAAACTTTGGTGGCAGAGAACTTAACATGTTTTTTGCAATTTGTCCTCAAAGGGGAAACAAAGTTAACTCTCCTTTAGAAACCATTACACTGTAGAGGGGATATGCTCTACTGAAAAAAATAAACAAACAAACTTAAGGTTGATATAAGTGACCACATCCCAAGCAAGGACATAGGCTGAAACTATTTTCATGCTTTCAGGATTGAGAACATCATTTTGGATCTTTGGAATAGCTCTTCTGGCTGGGTTTCTTGTGTGTAAATGAGACTCACATGTTAAATATCTATCATGCTTATCTACTCTGCGCAACAAGATAAATACGGAATGCTCAAATGTATCTACCCTTGGATGTAGGGGAAGTCATCCCTGGAAAAAAGGAATACTGGACAATTGAATTAGTGTTTTTATTGTCTAATTTGATGGCTATATTCAGATATTAATTAATTCATAATATAATTCATAATTATTCATCATATTTCTTGGTCACCTCCAATCTCCTTTTAGGTTACCAACCTTACATTGCATAAGAGCATAAGAGAAATAGACAAGTAAACAAATAAGGTGATTTTAAATAGCTATAAGTTCTGTAAAGAAAATGAATAGGAGACATTGAAGATGGTGGCTGGGAAAGGACTACTTTAGAGAGATGGTCAAAAAAAACTCTCTCTAAAGATACTGAAAAACCCTCTAGAAATCAATGTTTCCCTCAAGACCCAGTGTTGAAAAATACCCAGAATCCACTGATGCCCACCCTTATATACAAACTACATGGTCTCACCAAAAAACAACCAAAACTGGTTAAATCAGGACTTTGACAGAAATATAGAAAATATTCATTTGGAGACTAGTTGAAAACTAATCAATAATTATACTTACTGAGTCATCTCTACTGGAGGTGAGAACTAGAAAAGGTCAGTCTTCATTCCAATGCCAAAGAAGGGCAATGCCAAAGAATGTTCAAACTACCACACAATTGCACTCATCTCACATCCAAGCAAAGTAATGTTCAAAATTCTCCAAGCCAGGCTTCAACAGTATGTGAACTGTGAACTTCCAGATGTTTAAGCTGGATTTAGAAAAGGCAGAGGAACCAGAGATCAAATTGCCAACATCTGTTGGATCATAGAAAAAGCAAGAGAATTCCAGAAAAACATCTACTTCTGCTTCATTGATTACGCCAAAGCTTTTGACTGTGTAGATCACAACAAACTGTGGAAAATTCTTCAAGAGATGGGAATACCAGACCACCTGACCTGTCTTCTGAGAAATCTGTATGCAGGTTAGGAAGTAACCTAAATCTGTATGCAGATTAGTTAGAACTGGACATGGATCAACAGACTTGTCCCAAATTGGGAAAGGAGTACGTCAAGGCTATATATTGTCACCCTGCTTATTTAACTTACATGCAGAGTACATCATGCGAAATGCTGGGCTGGATGAAGCACAAGCTAGAATCATGATTGCAGGGAGAAATATCAATAACCTCAGATACGCAAATGACACCACCCTTATGGCAGAAACTGAAGAGAAACTGCAGAGCCTTTTGATGAAAGTCAAAGAGGAGAGTGAAAAATCTGGCTTAAAACTCAACATTCAAAAAATTAAGGTCTTGGCATCCAGTCCCATCATTTCATGGCAAATAGGTGTGAAAACAATAGAAATCATGAGATACTTTATTTTCTTGGGCTCCAAAATCACTGCAGATGGTGACTGCAGCTATGAAATGAAAAGGCGCTTGCTCCTTGGAAGAAAAGCTATGACCAACCTAGACAGCATACTAAAAAACAAAGACATTACTTTGCCAACAAAGGTCCATCTAGTCAAAGCTATCATTTTTCCAGTAGTCATGTATGGATGTGAGAGTTGGACTATTAAAAAAGCTGAGTGCCAAAGAAGTAATGCTTTTGAACTATGGTGTTGGAGAAGACTCTTGAGAGTCCCTTGGACTGGAAGGATATTAAACCAATCAATCCTAAAGGAAATCAGTCCTGAATATTCATTGGAAGGACTGATGCTGAAGCTGAAACTCCAATAATTTGGCCACTTGATGTGAAGAACTGACTCATTTGAAAAGACCCTGATGCTGGGAAAGATTGAAGGCAGGAGAAGGGGGTGACAGAGGATGAGATGGTTGGATGGCATTACCGACTTGATGGACATGAGTTTGAGCAAGCTCTGGGAGTTGGTGATGGACAGGGAAGCCTGGCATGGGGCGGCCCGTGGGGTCGCAAAGAGTCAGACACAGCTGAACAACTGAACTGAGCCATCTAACTAGATACCATATGAAAGATGCAATCAAAACAAAAAGGTCAAATACTGTTGGTTAGTTCTGCCTTTGAGGAATTTTCCATATCTTAGGAAGTATATAGTCTATTGCTCAGAACATTTCAATACCAAATAGGCTATTCAGACAACAAAAACACTGTCATAGCTTTGTGGATAGTCCTTTATATTTCACAGTGTAACACGCAGCACAATCCTATGAGGTGGGTAGTATATTTCCATTATACACAGAAGAAAAATGAGGTTTAGAGAGGTTATACACCTCATCCAAGACCACACAGCTAGTAAGTAGCAGTATCTAGATGTGGACTTTAAGTTTTCTGACTTAAACTACGAAGCTTGAATCATCCATATTGTATTTAGGAAAAGGAAGAATGGCACACTTATCTCTCAGTCACATTTTGCTTAAGGTATAGGAATAAGAATACAGAATAGACCTATTATCTTGGGGTAAATCTTATTGATCTGGAAGAGGGTAGTAATCCTAACACTTCACAAGAGTGAAGCTCATTATACTACTGTAAGGATTTCATATAATATATAGCATCTTATTCTCACAATCACTTAGAGAGGTTCTTCAAGAGTCAATTTAAGCATTTCTTCCAAAGTATTCTAAGCCATCACAACTTCCAGTGACAAGTGGTGTCCAATTCTGAACTGAGATTGTTCTACTCTGACCTCATTTAGTTGATAAAAGTCTTGTGCTGTTTTCGACAGTATCTGTCCATGGTACATCTCCTCAACGGGATTTTATGCAACATGTGGGCAGCATAATGCCTCCCACCTGGATGCAAAGCAGGTGATAAACTAGAATCTCCATTTTATAGATCAGAAAACAGAAGCCAACAGACATAATGTGGCTTCCTTGGTGCCCAAATAGGCAAAACCATAACTAGAAGAACATCTCCAGAAAGCCAGCCTCTACTCACTTCTCAAAATGTCCTATCCCCTTTTTTCCAACCCACCCCTCTAAACCCACCCTCAGGCATGCTTGGCATTGAGAATTACCAAAGATGTAAAGCCCAAATTAGGAATCAGACGATCTAGGCTGGAGATCTGACTCTATAGTAAGTAATTCAGGGAACTTCTTTTGTTCAATCAATATGTATTCATCCAGCATCTACTACGTGTGCTCATGAGCACACACATATATACACACATTGCTTTAAGCTCCTTAGGAAAGACAAATTTGAATTATTAAACACATTCTATGAACCTGGCACTGTGCTAAGCATTTTATATATATTCCATTCATCTCCTTCCTGCTCTCAAACACCTATGCCTTATGCTCAAATGCCAGCTGTGGGCACCTGGCCCCTTCCCGAGCACTGCAACCCACCTCAGCACTGTTATGTGTTCCACTCTCAGGTCCTATCACCCCCTCCCTGTGGTCCCCTCCTTCCTGACAGGCACATGGTGCAATGGCCTGCCTCTCCTCTTTCCTCATGCTCGTATGTGTACAGAGAAGCAGTTAGTCCCTCCTCCCTTCCATTCACCTGCTCTCAGGCAGCAAGACAGCCATAACAAAGCCCCACTAGGGAGCCTGGATAGGCAAGACCCAGTCAGCTGGGCCTTCCAAACTTTCTCAAGTAGGGTTGGCTGTGAGACCTACTGGTGGCCCAGACTCTGAGCAAGACTCTCTGATCTCTCCATGGGAAGGTCTTTTCACAGGCCTCAACCAGGTGCAAAGTGGCAACAAGTCAATGGGGTAAACCCCATAGAGGCCACCTCCCTGCTTTGCCACACAAAGTAAATGGCTTCCTACGCTTAGAGGACCCGGGCAAAGGAAGATGAAAATAAAACCAAACAAAACAAATAAAAACTCTTCCTGTTCAGACTCTCAAGAACCCTCACAGAAGCTCTGGAATTTTCATATCAAAAAATTTTACCCTCTTAAAGCCACTGAGACTTAGTGGGCACTTAGAGGCAAGACTGATGCTAATTGCCTACTGGATGTAAAAAGGGACTAAAAGAACTCCAGATAATTCCCTTCAATTTGACCCAGCAAGAGCTATGCAGCTATGCAAATGACCTCACTACTGCTTCCCCTGGATTAGTTGAGTATTTCTGTTGCCAGGTATGGAAGGACAGGAAGTACGTGTTAGTCACTCAGTCGTGTTCGACTCTTTACGACCCTATAGACTTTAGCCCGCCAGGCTCCTCTGTCCATGGGATTCTCCAGGCATGGAGTGGGTTGCCATGCCCTCCTCCACAGGGATCTTCCTGATAAGCTGATGTTAAATCACTTAAGAGGTTACACCGGTCTCAGATGGAGGTGAGCAAGGGTCACGGAAAGAACCTGGAATTGGAATCATGGAAAATTGGATCCAATTCTCCCTGCTGCTGTTTATTAGTCATGTGACCTGGGACCTTCATTTTTGGTGGAGATTTTGGATGGTGGATGGGCTGAGATAAGTAGAAGGGAGAAAAGGGACATTCAGAGGGATAGGTGGATATAATGGTGTGACATATGTGGAGACCTGAACACTCAAAAAATATTAGTCTCCATCTTCCTTTGCAGACAAGCCTAACACAGGTGTCTTATATTACAACGAAACATTCTTCTCTATTAAGATATAACCTGGTATGTTCTGTAGAACTTGCCCAAATCAAAGAGAAGATCTTTTCTCTCTGTACTTATACCTGTATAAGAGAAAACAGAGTTAGGTAATCTTGCTACAGAAGGGTCACAGAAATTATCTGGCATAACACCTTCATGTCAGAGATCAGAAAACTGAGACCCAGAAAAGAAGTAACTTGTTTTTTGTCAAACAGAAATTTGGTAGGACAAGGATCCAAATCAGTTTATTCAACATAACAAAAAAATGGCCCATGAAGAGGTGAGGTGTAATCAATGTCGCAGTGATAAGACCTACAATTTGTGTATCGTTTCCTACATTCCCAACATGCACTGACTCATTAATTATCACAGCGGGGTCATGAGATATGTTCTAATATTGTTCCCCATGTAACAGATCAAGATAGTGGAATAGAAGGACATGGAGCTCACCTCCTCCCATTACCTACATGTGGAATAATTCTCACAGAATACCTGCCATATAACAGATTACCCAAGCTCTTACAATGGTGGAGCCAGAATTTGAACTGAAGACTTCTTGGCTCCTTTGAACCAAAGCCCTGCTCTCACTCACCCCACTCAACGGCCTCTCGTGCTCACTCACCAAGCACCATCAAATTGCCTAACATGGAACAGCCTCTAGAGAAGATAAAGTTACGACACAACTCTTATCTTAAAACACCTAACATTTTAATTGAGGAGAAAACAAAATACACACACACTTAATGATTCATAGCAGTCAAAGATGACATGCTCAAAGTGATGAGATGCTATTATCTAGATGTGAGAGAAAGAAGAAGAATGTGGGTCCAAGAAGTGAAAGAGGTCTTTCAGATGAGATGCTACCTGAGCAAGCCTGGAAAACAAGTCTGTCCTTGAGCCCATGCTAGTGTCTTGTTAGGTGGTATAGTGGTTTTAAAATACACCCAAAATTTCTTCAATGTGTCTCCCTTCAAGAGTTAGAATTTCATTTTCCCCTTCAATATGAGTAGGACTTGGTGACTCACTCATAATAAACAGAATATGGCAAAAGAGACAAGGAAGACACTGCAGCTTCCTTCCTCTCTCTTGGATCAATTCCTCTTGGGGAAGCCAGCTGCCATGCTGTAGCCACACTCAAGTAGCTCTATGGCAAGACTCTCATGGCAATGAATGGAAGCCTCCTGGCAACTGAGGGACTGAGATCTCTTGCCAAGAGCTATTCTTCATCCTCCAGCTTGACATCAAGTCTTTAGTTGACTACAGCCTTGGCTGATGTCTTGAGGGTGACTTCTTTAGAAATCCCAAGCCAGAAACAACCATCTAAACTGCTCCCAAATTCCTGACACACAGAAATTGTGAGATAACAAACATTTGTTGCTTTAAGTAGCTAAATTTGGGGGCAATTGGTTACACCACAATAAATAAGTAATCTAGATGGTAATGCTGCATATGTATTGAAGGGATGTGAAAAATAAAAGAGGATGTGGATAATAAAGTAAATGGCAGACTCTGCATCTTCAAACTCTAGTTCTAATGCTCTGAGACCTAGAAAATGCAGGTTAAGCTGGAGTTAAGTGCAGAAAAGACATTTATCCAAGTTAATAGCCAGAAGCCAATTTCCTGAAAGCTCAGTTAGTAAATTTACCAAGCAACTATCCAGGGTCACTATGTGCCATCAAGAGTGGTGAATACTAATTAATCTTTCTCCAGAGGGGAGTCAATTGGGCCCAGAACAGAAATATTCCTCTCCAATGTACCCAAGGGCAGTGGAAAAACCCAGGCTTCTCACGTGCAATCTGACTTTGTAATTACAATTTCAGGTAGCAATCATTACGCATATACCTCCACCCCTCAATTTACAGATAAGCATCTACCTGTGCGTGCACACCGCAGCCAGCAGAACACCATTCATGCCCAGTGCTGTGTCCTTCACCTGGGTCACCCATCACAGAAACCTCTGCAGCACATGATCTTAAAGAATGATTACCATTTGTGGTTCTAAATAGGCCCACGTTATTTTCTACAAGTGTCAATTTTCCCCTGCAATATTACATTTTCCAACATTTAGTTTTCCAGCATTTTGCCATGACTATCTGTGTAGATTAGAAAGGTTCTTAACTGTTATCTGTAATAGATTTTGCCTGCAGCAAAATTCATGCAGGCATAATAGAAGAACAAAGTGTACTCTGATGAAATTGCAACCATAATTTCCAGATGCCTGACATTTATTGCTTATTGCTATTAGAATTCAAGTGCCTATTTGTTTTGTACTTTGCTTTTATTCTTACATCACAACATATAATGGAAAAAAAAAGATATTTTAAATGTTGGGTTAAGTATAACACATCAGCACGAGGTACCAACATAATCAATACTACTTAAACATACTTCTAGGCAATTAATTTTTAAAGAATCAAATTGTTGTACCACATCAAAATTTATAATGATACCAGAAAGGGCGTTACATTCTTTATTGTTTAATTAAAAGCAACATTTAGCACTCAGGCAGCTAACTGTTAAGACATCACAACATAAAAGGTTTTGCTTATCATTATGCTGAGAGAGGTACAATTGACTTTTTACATTTTTTACTATTAAATGTTAATTGTACTTAATCAGCTAGCAGGGATTTATCAAATTAGTAGAAATCAGAAGGAGAGCTGTAAGAAGCAAGCTTAATATAGCTATCCTACAGTGACCAGGGCATTGCTGATACTTGATATCCAGATAACTGTCTTCTTCTGAAAGAAGACAACAAGTGGGTTTTACAGCGAACAAGTTGATTAAGTTGAGTCCAGAAAATGGCAGAGAGTGAAATATGCATAGCTTCAGGGAAAGACAAGAAGATGCATACACAGAACAGAGAAGAGACATGGGAAATAAAAGCAAGTAGAAAATTATACTGAAAGATTCAAGCTGAAAGAAATAAAGAGAAAGAGGGAGGGGAGAAGAAAGAACACTTACCAGCCTCTGGATTCCTACCCAGAGGACTACAGATTCAAGATAGGTGGGTGAAGCTGTTAAAACTCAGTTCAGGATATTTGTCCAATGCTGAGGCACTGCCCAAATGCTCAGACGGTGTTTAGGCTCTTAAGAGAAAAATGGTGGGTGGAATGAGAGTATCTTGCTGACTATCAAGTTCATGGACCACCTGG
Organism: Bubalus bubalis; assembly: GCF_019923935.1. Taxonomy (NCBI): domain Eukaryota; kingdom Metazoa; phylum Chordata; class Mammalia; order Artiodactyla; family Bovidae; genus Bubalus; species Bubalus bubalis. Next base: position 20,330,627 of record NC_059174.1, read on the forward strand.
GCTGATTCATAGAATGTTAAAGGGGCCTGGAGGGCTTCCCTGATGGCTCAGCAGTAAAGAATCTGCCTGCAGTGCAGGAGACACAGGTTTGATCCCTGAGTTGAGAAGATCCCCTGGAGAAGGAGATGGCAACCCATTCCATCTCCAGTCTTGCCTGGGAAATTCCATGGACAGAGGAGCCTGGTGGGCTACAGTCCATGGGGTTGCAAAGAGTGGGACACAACTGAGTGATTAAACAACAACAAAAGAGACCTGGAAAGGACTTAAAGACAAAGTAGGCCCTATCGTGGGCCCTTTTGATTAATTTTCCCCTACAAAGTCCACATGTGAGAAATTCTGTCTAATAAGTAATGTGATGCTATGAAGGTAAATATACAACTTCTACTGGGCTTTTTGCAGTACTGAAAGCAACCCATTACATTACTACTGTTCAGACTCCAATCTAATTCTTTTACTTTACAGTTGAGAAAAACAATGCCTTCCCTAATACTGGCAACACTGGAGACTGACTCCAAAGATGGTGAATACACCCAGGAGGCAGTGAGCACTGGCCTGGTCTGTAAAGGCAGCTCCACATGCCTGTGCTTTCTACGGGGATAGGACCATGGTCTCACAAGCTACCAGTAGCCCTACCCTCTGGCTCAAGACCCTGCAAATGAGCGAATCCTCCTTGGGGTAAGCTCTATTACTATGAAAGTACCTGTCACAGCCTGTAAGGTCTGGGTTCTGAAACTGGGTGTCCAGGCAACTGCTCTCAGAAGTACATATGCTACATAATGATTCCAGAGAAACGAGGCATTCCAACAAAATCTCCCTCCAGGAACCTATCAAAAGCAGTCCTGTGAGACAAGATAGAAAATTTACACATTATTCTACAATTAGGTAAAGAAATTACAACTACTCCAGTTTCTGTAGATGACCTCATCTTCTTGATGACATCTTACGCCTAGTCAAAACAGGCAGGGAAAGGATTTAAACATACCATCTATTGGTATTTCAGTCAACTGAGTCTCTTTTTGGTAAATAAATCTTGAGAATGTGTTTGCATACTCTGTGTGCACATGTATTTATATTAATACAAAATTTGTTGCTATTGTTATTTAGTCACTAAGTTATGTCTGACTCTTGCGACTCCATAGACTGTAGCCCACCAGGCTCCTCTGTCCATGGGATTTCCCAGGCAAGAATATTGAAGTGGGCTGCCATTTCCTTCTCCAGGGGATTTTTCTGACCCAGGGGTCAAACCTGCATCTTTTGCATTGGCAGGTGGGTTCCTTACCACTGAGCCACCAGGGAAGTTCTTACATAAATTTATATTACATCATTTAGATAATCATTGAAAACATCTTATCAAGAAGAAAGATCTTCTTGGTATCTTAAGTTCAAGATACCATGAAATTCAGTTCATTAGGGAGGACTGGACTCAACATGAACAACCTGTAAGTGTGAATGTGCATGTGTGTGTGTGTGTGTGTGTGTGTGTGTGTGTTTATACCCAGGAGGTGGGTGTTCTAGGTTCAATCAAGAAAGACTTCCTGGATCTAGAATGAGTTTGAATACAAACTAAGGATTGTGGGTTCAACCTCATGGGCAGCCTCTGTTGATACAGAATCAGAGGCATTAGGATAATATAGCATTTTAGGGGAAAGATGACTAGCAGGCTTTGCAAGACAGACCAGGAGGAAACAGCAAAACTTCTTGTTCTCTAATGCAGGCACAGGTTCACACAGGGCCAGCGTAGTGGTATGGAAAGGAAACATGGGTCCAGCGAACACTGATGAGAAGCTCACGGGGTAGGAGATAACAGGGCTGAGGGGAGAGAGACAGGGAGGAGAGCAAGCTGGCTTAGAGATGAACAGCTTGGTTGGGATGTTTTTTTTGAAATGCTGTCTTTCAAAAGTCAACCAGACATTCATGCAAAGATCTGTTGTTGCTATTTTCTCTAGTTATCTGAATATTTGTGATACAGATTACAATTAAAACAATCAGAATGGCACAAATTCTAAACCACTCTACCTGATATTTCCCCATAACTTATGATATAGTAAGGGCAGGAGAATAAAGGTTGAGTGTGTGTGTTAGTCGCTCAGTCGTGTCCGACTCTTTGCGACCCCATGGACTCTAGCATATCAGACTCCTTTGTCCGTGGGACTCTCCAGGCAAGACTACTAGAGTGGGTTGCCATTAATAAGGATAAAGGATAGGAGAGAAAATTTGTTCACCAATCCTAACTTCCTTTTACATATCACTAGATGGTTTGACACAATAGGAGGGTAATTATTTTGAGGCAATGTTTTAGATACACTAACAAAAAGAATGCAGAAAAACAGAATCTATTCTTGCACACCCACTGGATGGTCACTTTTGAAACATATGCTTGAAGAACAATTAGCTCATGGCAATGTTGTGCCAGCCCACTTAACATTGAATGTGATGTTCTTTCTCACAAACCCTTCAAAAACATTTGTAAAGCATTTTCTGTGACTGTTTAACATTCTTTTTTTCAAATTGCAGACTGATTCAGCAGATCCCACAACTGTCATGATTTTTTATAATTTTGAAAGAGAAATAACACATAAATGTTGTTTAAAAATCCAAAAAGTACATAATGATATAAGATTAAAATGTACAAGTCTCTCTTCTTCCCCAACCTTTTGCATATCAAAGATAGCTGTTGTTAACAGCTTCTCATTTATCTTTCCTTAAAAAGGACATAACACCACATTCATTATTTCATTTTTAAATTTACACCAAGGCAATCCTATACCTTGCTTATTTTGTTCAATTTTGCATCACTGGAGTATTTCCCTGTCTATACATATGGCTCTGACACATACTTTTAACAACTAGGTGGATGTGCCATATTTATATAGCTGGACAGTAGGTTGTTACCAAAGTTCTAGTATTACACCTAATGCTCAAATGAATAACCTCATATACATATATATGTAATTTCTTAGATATGGAATTTCTGGGTCAAAGGAAATATTCATTTCTAATTTTAGTAAATTTTTCCACATCACTTTGCAAAACGATTTTCCTAATTTACATTTTCACCAGAAGTTGTAAAAGGACACATTCCCTTATATCCTTATTTAGCTGACTTATAAAGCTGACATTAATGACTATATAACACTGCCAATTTGATTTGTTTCTTTAATCATGAGTATAACTGAATATATTTTTTGTACAGAGATGAACTCTTTGTATTTCTTTTTGAATGAACTTGGGAAAATCGCAAGAACATGCTATTGCAAAGCATTTTTATCAAGTGCCTTTCCTAGTTTTACACTGAGAATCATTACCTAAGAGGTTTCCCACAGCTTGTAAAATTCCTAGAGTCAAGTCTCTGGTTCAGAGAACCTCATCAAGAATTCACATTTCCAACAAACATGACCAGGGCTGAGGTTGTCTTATAAAAACAACAAGATAGAACCAATGACATTTACATCACATTCAACTTATGAAGCACAGCAGTAGGTGAAATTACCTGAAAAGAGACATATTTAGTGTCTTGAAAGAGAGATCTGATCAAAGAGAGATGATTGATGGCTTAGCAGTAAGATTAATGTTAGGATGGTGATCTATAATATAACTGAAGGAGAAAAGTGAGTACCAAGAATATCTTTTAGAGGGGTGGGATGGGAAGGGAGGTGGGAGGGAGGTTCAAGAGGGAGGGGACATATGTATACCTATGGCTGATTCATGTTGAAGTTTGAAAGAAAACAACAAAATTCTGTAAAGCAATTATCCTTCATTTAAAAAATACGTTAATTTTTTTAAAAGAGTATCTTTTACCTGAATTTCTAGACACTGCCATTTTTGAAATAGTTCATTTTATATTTACAAAGTAAGATGGGAATGACTGAATGGTGGCACCAAGATGACCCCTGGAGTAGGTATAAAGAAACAGATATGACAAATTCAGGTAATCCTGGCCTGTAATTAATGAAATCCAATGTGTAAGTGTTCAACCTAGACTGTACATTAGAATCATGTGGAGAACGTTTATCTTTTCTGGCTGTGCTGGGTTTTGCTGCAGCCCACGGGCTTTCTCTGGTTGCAGAGCGTGGGCTCTACAGCTCGCAGGTTCAGTAGTCGAAGTGCACAGGCTAGGCTGCCATGAGGTGTGTGCAATCTTAGTTCCCTGACCAGGGATACAGCTGAGTCCCCTGCACTGGAAGGTGGATTCTTAACCTCTGAACCACCAGGGAAGTCCCTGGAGAGCTTCTTAAAACATCTAATGCCTGGATCCTACCCCAGACCCACTGAGTCTAGGCTTAAAACACTGGTATTTTTTAAGTTTCCTCAGAAGATTCTAATGTGCAGCTAAATTTGGGGACCTCTTCATTAAGGTTTATATATATTTTCAAGAGCTTCCTAAGGTCTTTGCTAATCTAGGGATCTTTCCTGAACCCTCATGATTACTAAGCCTTGCTGTGACAATCTGAAATCAGTATTTGGCATGATTTCTATTAGAAGGCCATGTATGCAGAAAAGTTAGCTACATCAGGCACAATGAAAGGCAATGACTATAAAGTTCCTGTGGGCCCCTGAAGGAATTAATCTTTAAAAAAAGAAGAACCTAACTCACTCTACTAATGGAAGTATAATCTGAAGACCATTTTAGCAGTTTAAATCAAGAGTCTTTAAAATGTGCGTATCTGTTGACCCATAAATCCCATTTCCAGAAACCAGGGATATTTACAAAGATGTAGGCATAGACTAGGATATTAACTCTTGTATTGTCTGTATCACAAAATTGGAAACAAGTCATCTAGTAAACATTAATAAATTCAATATTTCCAGTGGAATATTATAAATCATTTAAAATGTGCCTAAAGTATGACTATCAGATTAGTCATTCATTGACTTAAAATGAATGACATGGAAAATGTTCAAATATATTTGAAGTGAGGAAGCAAGTTGTAAATTTCCACATGTAGCATATCTCACTTCTTTACAAATGATGTAACAGTAGCACATTTACCAAGGGCTTTCTGAATTCTAGGTATGGTTCTAAGCATTTTATAAATATTCATTCATTCATGCTTACAATCCCAGTGGTACCACTATTTTTTAGTCCACTTTAGAGATGAAATTGCTGGGACACAGAGAAGTTACTGATGTACCTGAGGTCACATAGCCAAAAAGTGGCAGAGCTTGGCTCTCAAATTCACATACTCTGGCCACAGCCCATGCTTAACTGCTACACTATACTGCTGCAGACATGTGTTTATATGTATAAAGTATCTAGGAGGAAAAAGGAAAGTTTTACTGCCTACCCTTTGCTAATAAATAGTCTGTTTTTTTTTTTTTATAATGAGTATACATGAAATACATTTTTTCAAAGTTAGTACATATATATATAATATATATGTATATATATATACACATATGTGTGTGTGTGTGTGTGTGTGTGTGTGTGTGTGTGTGTGTATTTTTTAGCTCAATGTGGCTTAGATGGTAAAAAATCTGCCTGCAATGTGGAAGACCCAGGTTTGATCCCTGGGTCAGGAAGATCCCCTGGAAAAGGAAATGGCAACCCACTGCAGTATTCTTGCCTGGAGAATTTCATGGACAGAGGAGCTTGGCGGGCTACAGTTAATGAGTTGCAGAGTCAGACATAATTGAGTGACTCACACTTTCACTTTCATATATTTTTAACTTTTTATTTTATATTGGAGTATATTGCCACCCTGTTTATTTAACTTATATGCAGAGTACATCATGAGAAATGCTGGAGTGAAAGAAACACAAGCTGGAATCAAGATTGCCGGGAGAAATATCAATAACCTCAGATATGCCAATGACACCACCCTTATGGTAGAAAGTGAAGAGGAACTCAAAAGCCTCTTGATGAAAGTGAAAGTGGAGAGTGAAAAAGTTGGCTTAAAGCTCAACATTCAGAAAACGAAGATCGTGGCATCCGGTCCCATCACTTCATGGGAAATAGATGGGGAAACAGTGTCAGACTTTATTTTTCTGGGGCCAAAATCACTACAGATGGTGACTGCAGCCATGAAATTAAAAGACGCTTACTCCTTGGAAGGAAAGTTATGACCAACCTAGATAGCATATTCAAAAGCAGAGACATTACTTTGCTAACAAAGGTTCATCTAGTCAAGGCTATGGTTTTTCCAGTGGTCATGTATGGATGTGAGAGTTGGACTGTGAAAAAGGCTGAGCACCAAAGAATTGATGCTTTTGAACTGTGGTGTTGGAGAAGACTCTTGAGAGTCCCTTGGACTGCAAGGAGATCCAGCCAGTCCATTCTGAGGGAGATCAGCCCTGGGATTTCTTTGGAGGAATTAATGCTGAAGCTGAAACTCCAGTACTTTGGCCACCTCATGCAAAGAGTTGACTCATTGGAAAAGACTCTGATGTTGGGAGGGATTGGGGGCAGGAGGAGAAGGGGAAGACAGAGGATGAGATGGCTGGATGGCATCACTGACTTGATGGACGTGAGTCTGAGTGAATTCTGGGAGTTGGTGATGGACAGGAAGGCCTGGCGTGCTGCGATTCATGGGGTCGCAAAGAGTCAGACATGACTGAGCGACTGATCTGATCTGATCTGATAGCCACTTAGCAATGTTGCGATAGTTTCAGGTGGAGAGCAAAGGGATGCAGCCATACATGTACAAGTATCCATTCTCCCCCAGACTCCCCTGTCATTCAGGCTGCAACATAACTCTGAGCAGAGCTCCCTGTGCTGTTCAGTAGGTGCTTGTTGGTTATCCACTTTAAATGTAGCAGTGTGTACAGGATGATCCCTTCTAAATTTTTAAAGAATGGAAAATCCATTGACCATAACAACCAAAAATTAGAGAAAAATAAAAAAGATGTACAAAGGACAGGGAGGCTGGGCATCTGCCCAGTGAGCAAAACTAAGGAGGAGAACCAGTCTCTAAAATTCTGCACAGGTCCTAGCGTGGACAGGTCCTTTCCATACCTGTTCTGCTGTACAACAGAAGGTGCAAATATGCAAAATGAGGAAGGAAGCAGCAGCCAGAAGGTGAACTGGCAAATTCAGCTGGGTAAGAGTTCTTTCAGGATAGGAGAGAATTTGAGAGGAGAGTTGAACAGGGAGAAGGAGCCAGTGAGCAGACAGTAAAAATGCATGACAGTGAAGAGACTAGGTAAGTGGGAGGGTTAGGTAACTGAAGATGAAAGAAAGCAGAGAGAGACAAGACCTCACTTATACAAGACCTTAAGAAGTGTGCAAGGGAACAACCCATCCACACCTCCCCTGTCCTCATGTGATCTGATGAGCAGCTGGAGCTCAGAAAAGGCCAAACGTTTGGAGCCGCCAACTTACTGACGAAAGGATGGAGCTCATCATGGACATGTGGAATAGCTTCACAGCAGTGATTTGGAGCCGAGCAGAAGCTAGATACCAGCGATCTGTGATGGTGCTCTTCAGCCGGTTAGTCTACTCCAAGTGACACCAGTAGAATTAAAAGGCAGCACTCAGGCCTTTGGCACGATGCTCTGCCCACTGACCCAGTGGCCCAGGCTTCTGGCTCACTGCGGTCATTAATGTCTGTCAGCCCACGATGCTAGGTTGTAATTCTCCCCCTTTGACCAAAGCTTCAGTGGGTAGAACTGCTTTGGAAAGTAGGACATTCATTCTGAGCTAGGGAAAAATTCTAGAATATATTTAAAGAAATGCAGCTGGCTGTGTTACTATTAGGACCATATAGTCATTCAAACTATAATAACAAATTCAAACTATTGCCTAATAAAAATACTTTGGGAATAAGTGACTGATATATAACCAATATATAAATGTGTGCTTCTGAGGTACTTGAAGGTGCTAGAAAACAGAAATTAAAACAGATTCTATTCAATATTTTAAGGATATCACTCCGTCGTATTCCCATTTTCAGCTTCTATTTTAAGAAGGACTCTTCCCTTCTTCATAGGTTCCCCATTCTTATTACTGCCAATATAAGGTTAAATAAATATAGTTCCACTCCACATTTTGCTTCACTTAGCAGATGTACTCAATATTTTCACACGGTCACATTTAGAATTACAGCAAAAGACCATATTCAAGTCAAGAAACAATTGTCTTTCACAATCATTCTACAACCAGAACTCTCAAATTAATGAGTTTAATAGCAGATTTTTCCTCCTTTGGACACTAACCTCTTTCTGTCTTTAGATATAACTTATGATACCTGGGAAGCATGCAGAAATTATGCACAGACATGCACTCAGATTGTAAAAACCTCATTGTAGACATAGCTATCCCTACAGTAAGTAGTTATATAACTTTTTTTGCCTCCTTATTATTGCAGTACATAATTCACTCCTCTGCAAGTTCAAATTGCATATTATAGCACATTAATGTTGGTCTTCCTTTATAGCAACCTATCATATGGTTAGCATTCTCATTTATAACTTAAATTACTTTTATTTCTCCAGCCATTTCACCTAACTACTTTGAATCAAATGGGAAAACCTTCATATATCCCAGGTTGCAGAAATATGCTGTCGTAAGAGCTGGCTGGAGTGCAACGTTATCCGTATATGTGGCTGCACCCCTGTCTGAGGTCAGTGGCCCTTCTGAATCCACAAAAACCAAAGGGATGTGTGTGGGGCTTCCTGACTCCATTTAGAAGCAGCCTCAGACGTGGGTAGAACTGAAGACCAGCTATGCCTTTAATAAAGACCATAGCCAAATATATTGTTTTAAATAGAGAAGAACAAAGGTGGGGTGGGGTGGGTTGAAACCCTCCCGTGGCTTCCCATTTACCCTAAGATGAGAATGGAAGTATTGGCCTTTCCAGGTCTGCACCCTGTCTGCCTCTCTGGTCTCCTCATGCACCCCTCTGCTTTGCTCCCCACCCCACCCTATAGAGATAATTTCACCTCTTTGAAAACAACTCTAATTCAATCATTAGATCCTCTCAGAAACTCTTTCCTGGTCTCCCAACTGAATCACTTTGTTCAAGCATATAATCTTGGGCGGGATAATTTACTGAAAATTTTTTGTTACATATACATTTGTGATTTTTCTTTCTCACATTTCAAGCTTGTAGTTTGAACTTTTTGTTCTTCTTTGCCTTACCAAGTTTTGCAGAGCAGAGAGCAGAAGCCTCCTGTTTTGCCAGCAGTTTAAAACTATTGAAGAGATAATGCTAGACCTTAAGAGAAGAGACAGGTGAGAGATCCTATAAGCAGTGGAGACCTTCTCCTTGCTCCCAAATGGCCCTTCAAAGACATGGCAAGACTTCCAAAGGATGGCTGAGGGTGTTTTGGGAGAACTTAAGAGTCAAATAGAGGCAAGCCTCTGACCTCAAGGATGCTTATGCATTGAACAATAAAGATATCAGCAAAGACCATGAAGGTCTGTGACCTGGAAACCTGTACTGCACTGTCCAGGTACTACCAGAGTTCCCTGGGTTTGGAGTGACCAGGAGGATGATGCAATCCCAACACAGACAGAATTGGAATCTCCCACTTACCTGGCTGGAGGAAAACTCAGGCAATTTAAAAGAATGTGATACTTCTCGCATATCTGAGTTTTAGATACAAACATAATGTTCATATCTGCTATAGTCTCATCTTGCTCACACAGTGCACTCATCTATAGTTTTCAAATTTTCAAACACATATATACATTTTTTTCTCATTAATGTCTTTTTTCTAAGCTCTATGAGAGGGACTGTCTGTGTTTGCTCACTATCCAACCTCAAGGTTCTAGCACAACACTTAACACACAGTGGGTGTTGATACACTCCTTTCTTAGATTTAATTGCATACAGTAAAATGCACAGATCCTAGGTGAATTTTGGCAAAGGTATCTACTCATTCAAGTAACATTTCAATCACTGTATAGAGCATCACCATCACCCTAGAAAGTTCTCTCTTGTCTCTTTACAGCTGTATCCCTCTTTCTACCAGTGTGTGTTGGTGTGGTGTGTGCCCACTCAGTCATGTCCGACTCTTTGTGACCCTATGGACCGCAGCCCACCAGGTTCCTCTGTCCCAAGATTTCCCAGGCAAGAATACTGGAGTGAGTTGCCATTTCCTCCTCCAGGGGATCTTCCCGACCCAGGGATTGAAACTGCATCTCTGTCTCCTGCATTGGCAGGTGGATTCTTTATCACTTCTCCACCTGGGAAGCCCTTTCTGCCAGAGGTGATCACTATTCTGAGGGCTATCACCACAGATGAGTTCTGCCAGTCCTTTCACCTGATGTAGATGGAAACATGCTGTATGAACTCTCTTGCATCTTGATTGACTGACTCATTATAATGTTTTTGACATTCACCCATGTGTTATATGAATGTGTAATTTGTTCCTTTTTTGGCACACACTATTCCATTGCATGGAGTTACCACCATTTGTCTGTCCATCAACAAGAAAATGTAAACATGTTGTTTTGGGTATTTTACTATTATGAATAAAGCTGCAATGAACATTCTTGCACACGTCATTCTGTAGAAATAAATATGCTTCCACTCCTCTTGGGTAAACAGGTAGAAGTTGAATGGCTGGACCATATGGTAGGTGTATGTTTACATAAGAAACTGTCAATTTTTCACAGTAGTTGTACGATTGTGTACCTCCAGTAACAATACATCAGCAGTCCAGTTGCTCTGAATCTGTCCCAGCATTAGATATCATTAGTCTTTTCAAATTTTAGAGGTTTTAGTAAACATATAGTAGCATCTTTCTGTGTTTTGTTTTGTTTTGTTGTTTGGCTACACAGCACAGCTTGCAGGGTCTTAGTTCCCCAACAGTAAATCAAACCTGGCCGCAGATAGTGAAAGCACCAAGACCTAACCACTGGACTGACAGGGAATTCTCATAATACTGTAGTTATAATTGGTCTTGTCCAGCAGGCTTAAAGTTCAATTTTTAATGAGTGTTTAGAGCTATTCAGGTCATCTATCTATTCTCTAATCAGTTTTGATAAGCTTCATTTTTTAAGAATATTGTATAATTTGGTGGCATAATCTGATATCCAGTTTAATAATTAACATTGATTTTTGTGTTTTCTCTCTTCTTTCTTGATCAGTCTTGTTAGGAATTTGTCAATTTTTTAAATACTTGTTCAATAATCAACTATTGGGCTTGGCATATTTATTTATTGCTTTCCATTTTTATGTTATTTCTTTTTTCTTCCCTGGTGGCTCAGATGGTAGTCTACCTCCAATGTGGGAGACCCGGATTCAATCCCTGAGTTGGAAAGATACCCTTGAGAAGGAAATGGCAATCCATTCCAGTATTCTTGCCTGGGGAATCCCATGGACAGAGAAGTCTGGTGGGCTACAGTCCATGGGGTCGCAAAGAGTCAGACATGACTGAGTGACTAACACACATTTTTTTTTTTAATTTACTTTGACTTTTGTTGCTGTTTTTCCTAGCTTTTTAAGGTAGAAACTTATATAATTTTAGATCTTTCTTCTTTTCTAAAATAAGCATTTAAAAATAACAATTTTCTGTCTTAGCACCCTTTCAAAATTTGTAGGGTTTTTACTGTTATTTAGTTCAAAATATTTTCTAATTTCCCTTATAAATTCTTCTTTGAATCATGGATTATTTAGTAGTGTGTTTTTAGTCTCAAAATATTTCAGGAATTTGTAGACACATTTTTACTACTGATTTCTAATTTAATATTGCCATGGCCAGAGAACACATTTTTGTATTATTTCAATTTTTAAAATTTTGGGGGGTTTGTTTTATGGCCCAGAATTGATCTATCTTGCTTAGTATTTTATGTACACTTGATAAGAACACATGCTACACATTTGTTGATTATATCGCTTCAGTCGTGTCTGACTCTTTACGACCCCATGGACTGTACCCACCAAGCTCCTCTGTTCGTGGGATTCTCCAGGAAAGAATAGTGAAATGGGGCACCATTTCCTCCACCAGGGGATCTTCCCAACCCACGGATCATGAACCCTTGTCTCTTGTGTCTCCTGTATTGGCAGGTGGGTTCTTTACCAATAGTGCCACCTGGGAAGCCCCATAAGAATGTTATAAATGTCTATTAAGTCAGGTTGGTTGACAGTGTTGCTCAAATCATCTATACCCTTTCTGATTTTTTGTCTCCTTTTTGATCAGTTACTGAGAAAGGAACACTGAGTCTCCCAACTCTGATTGTGGATTGATCTATTTCTCCCTTTAGTTCTGTCAGTATTTACTGCATGTAGTTTGATGTACTATTTGACACACATACATTTAGGATTATCGTGTTTTCTTGATGAATTGACCCTATTCTTATGAAATCTCTCTCTCTTGTGTCTGGTAATATTTTCTGTTTTGAAGTCTTTTTTGTCTGATTAACAGAGGCATACCAGTTTTCTTATGAGTACTGTTTGCACAGCATATCTTTTTCCTTTTTGACTCTTCATCTATCTGCAATTTTATACTTAAGGGACATCGCTGCAGACAGCACTTAGTTGTTTACCCATCCTGATAATCTTGGCTTTGTAACTGGAGTATTTGTTCCCATTTAAATGTAAATAGTCATTGATAAAGATTGGATTTTAATATACTATTTGGGGTCTTTTCCTGCTATTTTTCTTCTTCTAGTCTCTGATCCTTGACTACCCTTTCCTGCCTTCTTTCATACTCATTGAGTACCTTTTTAGAATTTCATGATTTTCTTGTTTGTAATTTGTGTATTTTCTATTGCTGCTCATGAGAATCATAATAGACACTTATTAACTGAGTAAATGAGTGCGCAGTGTGTACCCACTCCTACTAATCCCTCATCAAACCTGGGAGGAGAACACCACGAGCCCTAGTGCAGCCAAAATGGACAGCATGCCAGTGCAGTGGAAATGTCTTCATTTCAGGTTCACATTTTGACATTAAAGAGCTCTAGTCTCAACTCTAGCACAACTGCTTCTTGGTTTGGTTGCGGTTTTACTCCTTCCTTAGTCCAATTATCTTTCCATCTATTAAATACACATTTCTTCCTCTGGCTATATGTCAGAATCACCTTTGAAGATTTTAAAAACTATGGATGGCTAGATCCTATCCAAGATCTACTGAATCAGAATCTTCCGAAAGCTTCCAATATACAAATAAAGTTGAGAACCACTACATTACTGACTGTCCATTAAATTCTGGGCCCTGGCTATAAGCAATAATCCTTTAATGCCTCCTACCTATGTGCCACAAAGCAGGAAATGTATACAAGTTCCTTCTCTCTTCTAATTATGTACAAGGCTAGAAGGGGGAAAAAATAGAAACTAACGAAGCTCATCAGGTTTCTAATAGGTTTTTTTTTGCCCCCTTTTCTTTTCTAGAGATTGGGCTCCTTGAGGCACATTGTAATTCAAACTAATACCATAGGAAAAGGGAGGAGTGTTGGAATTGCAATGGCAAAATTTAATGGCAGCAAAAGAAAATTACAAAAAGAAAGAAAGAAAATAGCCTTATCAATAATGTACTAGATATTAGCCATAAAAAGGAATGCACTTGAATCAGTTCTAATGAGGTAGATGAACCTAGAGCCTACCATACAGGGTGAAGTAAGTCAGAAAGAGAAAAACGAATATCGTATGTTAACATATGTGTATGGAATCTAGAAAGATGGTACTGATGGACATATTTGCAGGGCAGCAATGGAGATACAGATATTGCTGTTGTTGTTCAATCTTCAAGTCGTGTCTGACTCTTTGCGACCTTATGGACTGCAGCACACCAGGCTTCCCTGTCTTGCACTATCTTTCAGAGTTTACTCAAACTCATGGTCTTTGAGTTGGTGATGCTGATATAGACGCAGACATAGAGAAGAGAATAGTGGACCCAGTGGGGGAAGGAGAAGGTGGGACAGATAGAGAGTGTAGCATTGAAACATATATGTTACCATATGTAACATTAGATAGCCAGTAGGAATTAGCTGTGTGATGCAGGGAGCTCAGATCAGGTGCTCTGTGACAACCTAGAGGGGTGGTATGGGATGGGAGGTGGGAGGGAGGTTCAAGAGGGAGGAGACATGTGTATACCTATGGCTGATTCATGTTGATGGATGGCAGAGACCAATACAATACTGCAAAGCAATTATCTTCCTATTAAAAATAAATAAATTTTAAAAATAGTGTACTAGAAAAAGATGGAGAAAGCAATGGCACCTCACTCCAGTACTCTTGCCTGGAAAATCCCATGGACGGAGGAGCCTGGTAGGCTGCAGTCCATGAGGTCGCTAAGAGTCAGACACGACTGAGCGACTTCACTTTCACTTTTCACTTTCATGCATTGGAGAAGGAAATGGCAACCCACTTCAGTATTCTTGCCTGGAGAATCCCAGGGACAGAGGAGCCTGGTGGGCTTCCGTCTACAGGGTCGCACAGAGTTGGACATGACTGATGTGACTTAGCAGTAGCAGCAGCAGAAAAAGAAGCATTACCCCTTCACACTTCCTCTTTATGTTCTCTGTGTAAGGACTGTGCATTCTTATAATGCCCAAAGTATTTCTAAGCCATTGACTCCATCTCTACTCAGTGGATGCTCTGGTTGGTCTATCATGACCAGCTAACAAAAGCCAGTGGACACTCAGAGCTTCATGCAGGGTCTCGGGGCCCTACAAGGCCATAACCATACCCAAAGTCGAGTGAATTCCTTAATCTTTTCAATGAGGCAGAGCATGCTTTGTGATTTACCATTCACCCTGAAAGCCTCGTTGATGGTATGTATCTCTCAGAGGTTCAGCAAGGAAAATGGAAACCTGCTGTTCTGGTGGGAAAACCCAAGACACCTTTCCACCAATTCTTATTGCCCTGGAAGCTGTACAGCCCAAGAAAAAAAAAACAAAGAAAAACAGAAAACTATAGCAAGGCGTGGTTCATGGAATTACTACTGTAATACTAGAGAAATATACTGGTGCCTTTAATGATAGCTGAGACACTTGCTCTTTTCCAAATTACTCGAGTTATGTGTGCTGTACCATGAGTGTCATAACATGGGGTTTTACCCGGCTTTTGTTTTTAGTCCATTTTGGGGTAGACAAGAATCATGTGATTATAGCGATACTTTGCATGGCTGCCTAGAAAATCAGGTAAGGCTGCCATACATGAAAATGGGCACCAGGCAGAGGTGCCCAGAAGCTAAACTCACAATGTCCACTAACACCTCCCTTACCTCATGGGCCTAAATGCAAGCTGGAGGGGAACTGGGGTTTCACACGCAGGTGAGAAAGCTCATTGCCTTGAACTGGGTGTGCCTTGTAGGCTGTCACACTAGCTTACAGGAAATCCTGCTGGGAACAGAGGAAGCAAGCTTCTCCCAAATCAGAGGTTTCAAACCGGAAGCATGCAGGCTGGAAATAACCGCATCAGGGTTTCTGCAGCCCTTTATACACCTGTGTATGAGTTAGAAGGGCTTCCCTGGTAGCTCAGTGGTAAAGAAAAAAAAAAAAAAACCTGCCTGCCAAGGCAGAAGACACAGGTTCAATCCCTAGATTGGGAAGATTCCATGGAGGAGGAAATGGCAACCTACTCCAGTATTCATGCCTGGCGAATCCCACAGACAGAAGAGCCTGGAGGGCTATACAGTCCATGAGGTCACAAAGATCTGGGCACAATTTTGTGACTAAACAATGAGTTAGAAAAAGGTATACTCCTAGGTCACCTGTGTAGACCTACTCAAGGGCCCTCAGCTAAAACATAACCTTCCCAATTGTACACGATGGCCACAGAGGCCATACATGCTTTGTCTCTTTTTAAAATATTTTCAGAATATTTTACCAAAGAAACTCCACCGGATTTATATTTTCTCTTGAAAAACCAGAATGGTGGCACACTGAATTCACATTCCCCATGACAGCCATCATAAATGTAATTAGCAGATGCCCATTTGCGATGGGCCATGTGCTCTCCAGTTCAGTGCCATCCATTCCACTCCCCAATGTCCTTCACTCGGCTCACTTTGCTCACTAACCTGCCAGACACTAAGGACATTAAAGTTTGCAGCCACTCAAGGATTTCAGGGCCCAGAGTAGCACGCAGTGTCAGGGTTAGTTTTCCTTCTTGCCTCCCTGAAACAGTGAAAAGAGATTCCATGGGGACCAACACTGCTCTTACATGGAGGTTAAACTGGTGGGATCTGAAGTTAGCTTGCCCTGAGTTTAAGGACCTTATCTGCCACTTCCTGCCTTTTTGACCTCCACCTGAAATCTGATTCCTACTCACGTCTGCCTTTCCTTTAAGGTTCAGCCTGAAAGGCACCTCCTCCCAGAGGCTCTCTCAGACTGCCTCCCCCTGCAGGGATCAACCTGAACCTCAATACCAAAGGTACACACCCTATATAATGAGCCTACATGCCCTCATGACAGTGGTCGATCATCTAGGTAGGCTTCAGGGAGTCTATGCACACGGCTGAAATGAAATGTAAAATATTGTGTATATGTGATTTTATGTATTTTGGGAAGAAGATAGTAGACAGCTTTCACCAGATCTCCAAACGGATTTGCAAACACAAAAGCTTTAAGAACCACTATTCAGAGCCTTTATCTATACTAATTTTCCCCATGTGGAGTTTTCCTTTTAATATCTTATCACTCTTAATTATTATGTTTATTTATGTATCAGGTAAGATCACAGCCATGGTGCAGAAACAAACAACTCCAAAACCTCAGGAGCTTACAATAATAAATGTTTATTTCTCACACAAAATCCACTCTGGTGCTAGATAATTCTTCCAGGCTACTGCCTTCCATTTAATGAGTCAGCTCATACTTTTATAGCAGCTTATGCTTCCACAACTGCCAACAAAGGGATGGAGAATCTCACACCAAGCAATCAAATCCTTCTTTCTAGAAACAAAACATGTCACTTGCTCTTCCATTTCAATGGGCAAAACAAATTCTTACCTAACCTAGTGAGGGTAAGAAAGTTCTAACCTCCATATGCTCAAAAGAAGAGAACTGAAAATATTAGCAAGCAGTTGACCTGAAAGAGTAGACTACTGACCTAAGTAACTGTGGAGAATGGTATTTTGACTAGAAACTATAAAGCTAAAAAAAAAAAAAAAAAAAAAAAAACAAAAAAAAAACTGCATATAATCTTTGGACTTTAGTTAGTAGTTTCTCTCTCAGGGATGTGGGTTAATAATTCTGGAGCTATGTGTTCAAGTCACTAGACTTGAACAAATATGTAAATAAATGGTAGATAGTGGGAGCCAGGATTCTGTCAGAGAAAGAAATTTGCAAATAAGCAGGCAGGCCTGTATGCAGGTCAAGAAGGAACAGTTAGAACCAGGCATGGAACAAGGGATTGGTTTCAAATTGGGAAAGAAGTATGTCAAGGCTGTAGATCATCACCCTGCTTATGTAGCTTATATACAGGGTACATCATGTGAAATGCTGGGCTGGATGGATCACAAGCTGGAATCAAGACTGCCAGGAGAAATATCAATAACCTCAGATATGCAGATGACACCACCTTAATGGCAGAAAACAAAGAGGAACTAAAGAGCCCCTAGATGAGGGTGAAAGAGGAGACTGAAAAATCTGGCTTAAAAGTCAACATTCAAAAATCTATAATCGTGGCATCTGGTCCCATCATTTCATGGCAAATAGATAGGGAAATAGTGAAAACAGTGGCAGATTTTATTTTCTTAGGCTCCAACATTACTGCAGACAGTGACTGCAACCACAAATTAAAGGACACTTGCTCTTTGGAAGGGAAGCTGTGACAAACCTGCTGCTGCTGCTGCTGCGAAGTCGCTTCAGTCGTGTCCGACTCTGTGCGACCCCATAGACGGCAGCCCACCAGGCTCCCCCGTCCCTGGGATTCTCCAGGCAAGAACACTGGAGTGGGTTGCCATTTCCTTCTCCAATGCAGGAAAGTGAAAAGTAAAAGTGAAGTCGCTCAGTCGTGTCTGACTCTTAGCGACCTCATGGACTGCAGCCCACCAGGCTCCTCCGTCCATGGGATTTTCCAGGCCAGAGTACTGGAGTGGGGTGCCATTGCCTTCTCCAGTGACAAACCTAGAGTATACTAAAAAGCAGATACATTACTTTGCCAATAAAGGTCCATATAATCAAAGCTATGGTCTTTCCAGTAGTCATGTTTGGATGTGAGAGTTGGATCGTAAAGAAGGCATGCATATGCATGCATGCTAAGTTGCTTCAGTCATATCCTGACTCTTTGCGACCCTATGGACTGTAGCCCTCCAGGTTCCTCTGTCCATGGAATTATCCAGGCAAGAATACTGAAGTGGGTTGGCACTTCCTTCTCCAGGGGATCTTCCCAAACAGGGGTCAAACCTGCATCTCCAGTGTCTCTCTTGCATTGGCAAGCAAATTCTTTATTACTGAGCTACATGGGAGGCTTATATATACATATATGTATATGTGTGTATATATATATGTGTGTGTGTGTATGTATATATAGCTAAATATAAAATATAAAAATGCATTCAATAATTCAGTATATAAAATAATTCAATAATTAACCTAGAAACTGTCTGACACATAAATACTCAATAAATATCTTATTAGTATATAAGATAATAAAAAGAAGAATCTAGCTGCTGATATGGATATATTCCCATGATATACATTCAAAAATCATCTCTCATACTAACTGAAAGGTTTTTCTGGGGTTCCTTATGGGTCCTAGAAGTGAAGGAAGAGACAAAGATTCCTTCCTCCTCAACCCTGTTATCTGAGTAGGGGGTGGGGGACTGAGGCCTGAGGTCTCAACCTTGGCATCTGGGCCCACTGCCTCTCAGAAACAGCTGCTCCTCTCTCCCTTGCCACTCACAGGCCAGAAGGGTTAGCGGAGGTGGATCTGAGCAGATGACCCCTGGGACCCACAGGTCAAACACAGGCTGGGAGAGGGGAGGGCCCCAAGGAGTAGCAGCTGCTGTTTGCTGGGCTGGGTCTCCTGGGGATTATTTGTTTAAGTTTCAGTGAAATGATTTTAATTTAGTGGATCTATGTTTTATGTTTAGTTTTTCAAAAAAAGATTTTCAATCTAGCCTCAGACCTCCCTAGAGATTGTTGATAGTACTTTAAGTACTCAATTATTTGGTCTGATATGAGAACAATTGTTTGAGGTCACAGGCTTGACCAGGAGATCCCTAAGTCAACCACCAAGACACTTCCTTCTGCTTGTGTTATTATTTTATTTTATTCTTCAAAACAAATAATATAGCTAGATGTGATTTGAAATATTAAATCTACCAAAGACTTGCCTCCTACTCATCCCGTCATCTAGTTCATTCTTTAAAGGCAATTACTTTATTAGTTCTCAGGTGTGCTTTTTGGATTCTTCCAGACTTTTGGGTTTTTTGCCCAAGCAGGCAAACATTCAAATATACATATTTGGTTTCAGTTTTGTTTTCTGTTATTTCTTTTAATAGGAAATTTTTCTCAGATCTCCATGATAGGTGCTACGTTTGTTTCTGTGTGCTAAAATGCATTCTGAACTTAATGACATTTTAAACAAACTAGTGTTTTAATAATGGCATCCTCATTCATTTGAAAACAATTCCTATGGGGGTTTAAGAGAACCTTTACTACACTGTATCACACAGCAGCTTTAAGGAAAGGAGTGGATATATCTGTAAAGTACTAAAAGATCCACTAAGGAGAAATGTTTTGGAGTAACTGTATTTACGCTTTGATTAAAACTGTCTCCAAAATATTCCAAAGTCACTGAGAGCGCATACAGAAGCATACAACATTCTTCAGAAAGTTACATGCCAAACCAAGAACAATGGGGATGAGAGTCAGGGTTGGGCGGTCAAAGGGGTCATTAGCAGAGTACATACTGTGCTACGACATACCATTAGGTGGCACTTCTGGCTTCCTGGCTGGCATCAGCCCAACTGGTCGGTGCCCGTACCACATTGCTGTCAGGCATTTTGAATCTCACCTGGTCATTAGCCTTATCTTTACTATTCAAGTATTTTAGCAAATTAATTTTCTTTTGAAATTAAACATGTATCTAATAAGAAAGGAATCTATATGCAAGGTTTACGTATTTTATCCACAGAAAGAACTCAGTGCCTATGGCTGTGCAGTCCTGCAATCCACTGATTTATAAACCATAGTTTTCCAAAAGCTAAAGGATGCTTCTTCAACACTTCCAGCTAGACTCGAAATGTACCAAGGATTCCACCTCCAGTCTGGGAATGGTCTCTCAGTGCACTGAGGTGGATTAACTCCCTATTGTTCAAATCCCAAATGTGATCTTCCTCCTCAGCCTAAGCCACTTCAATGCTGAGTGAAAGGGGAGGAGGGTCCCTCTAGGATCATTCCCACCTAATAGGCTGCAAAGATAAGGACTGCTCATCAGAAATCAAAATCACCTCCGACAACTTTTAGGAGTCAGCAAACACAAAGGGCCAAATAAGTATTTCTGGCTTTCTAAGCCAGATGGTCTCTGTGGACATTACTCAGCTCTGTCATTGCCGTGCAATATGGAAACAAAGGGGTATGGCTGTGTTCCAATAGAACATTCTTTACAAAAAGGGGACTGTGGCAAGCCATGGTTTATAAACCACTGAGGCTGACAACTACCGTTGCCAACACCTTATCTATCTCTAACTCATCACTGGTCTGAGGTATCAAAAACCCAACAGCAGATATGGACTCTGAGTCTTGGTTGAGACTTTATAGATTAGGAGACCTGCAGAGAATAAAGGCCCCAAAGCGATTCCACTCAGCACTGCCTGGTGACCCCAAAGATAAAGGACTCTCTGATGGTGTGTGACATTTGACCTCCTGTACTCAAGGAAGTCCTGGTCCTCAGAGGCACAAGTTCACCCAAGACCCCCAAATGAGGAAGTGAACAGGAGCCAGATGAAGAAGGGAAGTTTCCATTTTTATTCTCCAATCTGAGTTTTTCTCTCTCTCTGCATTTGAATACTTGTCTCCAAAATTTAAGTAAGAATATATAGAGAATCAAGGGCTTCCCAAGTAGCTCAGTGGTCAAGAATCCACCTGCCAATGCAGGAGATGCAGGAGGCGCGAGTTCGATCCCTGGGTCTGGAAGATCCCTTGGAGGAAGAAATGGCAACCCACTCCAGTATTCCAGCCTGGAGAATTCCATGGACTGAGGAGGCTGGCGGGCTACAGTCCATGGGGTCTCAAAGAGTCAGTCACGACAGAGCGACTAAGCATGCCCACATGCATATAGAGAACTGAAATGTATTAGTCAGTCACAAATCCCACCTGGGTTAGGCAGACTTTCCCTGATAAGACCCTATCTATTGTAAAGCTCCCACATCACACAAGAAATCTATCTTTATCTTAAGTAATAAGCATTATGCCAATCTTTCTGTGGCAGGTTGACACATCATTAAACCAAACATGAGGATTAAAGAAAAACAAAGCCCCATCAAACCATCAAAACTCCCATTTCTTTTATATGTAATAATACAATAAAGGCAACTCTTAAAATTATAGGATGTCCCACATTCAGCCTGACCAGGTGGGGTTATTCCAGGTTTTCTCCAAGCATGCCATACCAACTGGAATGCCAATCTTAAACACAGTACTGAGGAGCTCAAGGAACAGAAGAAGCAAATATAACAGAAACAATCATTTTCAAGTTCTCCTAAAAATGGCTGAAAGGTTTTCTGGGGTTTTTTGGTACCCAATTAGAGGTAAGGGGAAGTGGAGAAAGATCTAAAATTGTGATTAGCGTATTATTTTTCCCTCTTGCTCCCAATTAGAGAGAGGTTTTTTCTTTCACTAGAGATGCATAGTTATTAAATCATGATGTCTTTCTTTAAAAAACCAATTTATAGCAGAGGGCTCCATACTGCTGCCACTTCTGCAAGGTTGCTTATAATTGCTCCATGAAACGCTTTGACTAATTAAATCACACAAGAGATTGTTTCTTAGTAACACACCTGGTCCACGCTTTGTTGTTGGCTTTCATTAAAGCACTGTGTCTCATGCTGCCTTGTAGCATGAAAGGATATTAATCAGGTAAATGGCCATTAAAAGTCATATCAATGTTTGCGGTGCAGTGATTATTTTTTTAAATCTTGAACAAAGGAGTTTTCTTTGAAATCTCAGGGCTGGTCTCCAACCATGGGAGAGAATAGCCACACTGAAATGTGTTTTTCAACCTTACCAAGAAAGAAGGGGGAAAAAAAAGGAGCAAAATGCAAGGTGTGGCAAAAAGTAAGATTATATTCTCTTTGTTCTCATGGGCTATTTGGGGCAAAGAGGAACAAGCTGAACATGCTGAAATCAGTGTACAGCAAGTGGGGACAACAGGCAAGAAGTGCTCTCTGAAGGCCCCCTATTCCCTAGGATAGAAAAGTTTCACTTTGGAGGCAATGCTGCTAATTAGGCTGCATTTCAGAGCTCTGGTTAGAAATAAAAATGTCCAGGGAATCAAATGCTACTTACATATTAAACTGAAAAGGGAGAACATCACAAATGTCTCCTTCTGTCCACAAAGTACCCTTAATGGTCTCACTGATTAGATTCTAAATCTGGACCTGGAACATGGTCATGGAAGTCTGACTCTCCAGTCAGTTACTCTGCCCCTCAGTCCTGAAGCACCCCCCACCAAATCAATATGTATTTATATAACTATGCCTACTTCCAACAGAGCAAACATTCCATTGAGTAGAGGAAGAAGTGTGGCTACATATACACACATTGGAAAAAAATGACTAGCTTGCCAAAGGCATCTACCTTGGATCCTGCAAACTTTTCTTTTTTCCGCCATAAATGATTATTTTTTCTGGATTGAGTAAGTGGCCTTGTTGAGGCTGGGATGAAGCATTCTGCTTCAGAACCCAGGCTCTGGTATACAAATTCTGGGGTTTGGAATTCCAGGTCTGCAACTTCACAGCTGTGTGACTATGAGCAAATTACTTGAACCCTCTGTGCCTTGGTTTTCTCATACATAAAGCACACACAGTAACAGTAATAAACTCCTATGGTTATTATGAGAATAAAATGAATTTTTATATAATATATATATAGTCAGATATATACACAATATGTATCATATATATGATGTCTGATACATACTCGGTCTTCAATAAACATTAGCTATAAAGCTCCTGATAGCTGCCAAAGGCTTACAAAATACATGCTTCTATTCAAAGCTGAGAATCAAGCAGAGGGCTCAGTAACTAAATACTCTACTACAGGTCACCCTTGGTAACACTGTACCATGAGAGGGGCATGAACTTGGACTGGTTCTCACCTAATTTATGAGGAAACTAAGTCAAGGGACTTAGGATTATCCCAGCAACGTTCCCAGTGAGAGGCTTCTGCCTAAGGCCAAGTACTCCATGCCTGGGCTACCCCTTGAGGCCACTTTCTACAGTGTTCCCTACACCAGATCACCCAGAAAAGGGATGGGCTGAAATCAAGCCAGCGCCCCTCTCTCCACGCATGTGGATGTGTCGGCCCAGGGCAGGTGCCATTTTCCGCTCTCACGGAGCCGGCGGGCTGGCTTCGCCCAAGAGGGCCCGCTGATGGAGGAGGCCTCTGGGCATCTTCTCCCTTCGGCTAGCCAGGGGACCTAAAGGACACTTCCCAGGGGAGAGAGCAGGTCAGTCAGTCAGGTCGCCAACCTGCAATGTGACAGAAGGCCCAGTTTAAATTATCTCAGCTAGAAAGCAGAGGGTTGCCACAGCTGGGAAGTCCAGGGGTGGATTCACACATGGCCCAGTTCAGACATCTGACTACTCCAGGTTTCGTTCTCTCTCCCCCTGACACATCATAGATTTCAGGGCTGACTCCATTTTCGGTAGGCAGTCCCCATGGTGACTGGACCGCTGACATCGTTCCCACACGAATGGAAGAGCACCTCGCTCAGTGCCGGGAACTCGCCCCTCATTGGCTGGAATCTGGTCACGTGTCAATACCTGACCCAATCACTCTGGAGAGAAGCGAGTTAATACATTGATTGGTCAGGTTGGAGTCACCGGGAGCTTCTGGAGCTGTGGGTGAAGTCAGAGCTACTGGATCCTCAAGGCTGAGAGTGCGGGGCTAGGGAGGTTTGTGGAACCGAGATGATACTTCTAGAAGCGGTATGAATGGATGCTGGCCCAGTAAAATGGCAGGTGTTTACCAGAGTGAAGAAAGAAGAGGCCTTGTAGGACTGGAAAGACAGGTAGGAGGAGAGCAATAAAGAAGGTTATCTCCTCTTGGGTGTCCATTTACTGGTCTACTGGCCTGCCTGAAGAGGGTTGCTCACCACTAAACTGACATGGACACCTCTGGAAGGCCCTGCAATGGCTGAAGAAACTACCTGCTTCTTGAAGGCTGTGGTTCTCACATTGTACATTAAAAACACCTGAGCAGTATTATAAATATCCTAGTGCCTAAACACCACCAGAGATTCTAATTTTAATTGATGAGATAGAGGGAGGTGAAGCCAGGTATGGGTATTTTTTAAAATCTTCCTCAAGTGCTTCTATTAGCAGTCATGTTTGAGAAGCACTGTCTTGATTTGGGGGCAAGCTGGGGGATGCTCTGTTGGTTAATGAGTGAGTAAGTATATTAAAGAGCACCACACTTCTCACTGTTTTGCTTTACACTACTCCTAATATTTTTTATCCTCATCTCAACAGACATGATATCATCATGCGTGCTAAGTCACCTCAGTCGTGTCCAACTCTGCGACCCTATGGACCAAAGCCCGCCAGGCTCCTCTGTCCATGGGATTCTCCAGGCAAGAATACTGCAGTGGGTTGCCATTTCCTTCTCCAGGGGATCTTCCCAACCTAGGCATAGAATCCACATCTCTCATGTCTCCTGCACTGGTAGGCGGGTTCTTTACCACAAGTGCCACCTGGGAAACCCAATGTCATTATATTCGCTTGCAATACAAATTGTCAAAAAGGTGGAGATTCTGGAAAATGTGCTCCGGAGGAGAAAATTATTCTGATCACTGGTTTCATTTCTGTTCCTTTTATCCAGAAGAAGGAGGGGACCTCCTCACTGTTTACAATGATACCCCACTAGACATTTGTATGAGCACTCCTTTTACTAATTATAAGAAGAGAGTGGTCATTTAGGGAGTCAAGTTTCTGATGACGGAGTGAAAATAACCAGCCAACATATTAACTGTGAATCATCTCCACTTGCTGGATTGAATTCCAAGGAAAGATACATCCACTGCTGGGTTGCTAATCTGCTTTGATTCATGGAACTGTTTGTGCCTAGTACCTTCCTTGTTTTTCTAATCTGTGATTTTCTTGAACCATTTAACAGGCTCAAGAAAGGCTTAAATTCGTGAAGAATGGGTCTATAATAGATTTGTAAGCAGGAATTAAGCTATGTGTCTTGGGCTCATCATCAATGTGGGCCTATTATATTCATCCACAGTCATTCCAGGACTTTGAAAGCAGAACCAGAATACTACCAGGATGCTTCCCTGGTCTACCCAATACAAAAATTTTATATTACTTGTTAAATTGTAGAGGACTCCTTCAGAAGAGACCCTTGCTTTCACATGCTAAAATTTATTCTGTCATCATGAAAGTTTTATTGCATCTTTTGTTTTGTTCTTTATATCCTCTCTTGTATTTGTAAACCACATCTATTTTATAGAACACTTTTAGCATTGTTATCCTGTTTTGATCCTCACCACCACTCTGGAATAATGATATATGTTAAGGACATGAATGCTACTGGTGATTCCATTCTTAATTAATCACTGAGTGTACAATTCCATAGCTGATCTGTGAAATACTTTTAACATATGACCATGTGTTAATGGTCTTCCCTGATGTGTATATAACATCTTGACATAAACCCAGAGTTTTATTACCCAGTAGTATGCACTACAGACACCCGCAGCTGATCTCTGACCCCCACCATTCGAACTAGGGATTGAGTTCAAATCCACACAGAAGGCAGGGAGAAAAGCAGCTGCATGAGCAGAGCTGGGTGGGGACTATGGCAAACCAGAGAGCACAATCCACTTGTTGCCAAATCTTCCACTGTCTCAAGAGGAACTGTTAATCCAGATATTTTTGTAATCTCCCTACTTTGCAATTAGGGTAACTAAAAAACTTATTAGTCTCTTTTTTAACTCTCTAGACCAAACAAGCCTTTGTTTTCTTGCTGAATTTAACCCTTGAGCTGTCATCTATGGCTTCTGCTTATCCTTCATTTTTTTCTCTTTTCATTAGCTAGGGATTGGCAGTGACAACATCACTTATTCAAAATAACCAAACCACTGTGCCCCATGAGTTCCAGATGGACATGTCAAGTTACCTGAAAGCACTCTGTACTGGTTTTGATTACTATTTCCATCTATTCCTATTGTACTTTAAATGTAATTCTGACACTGTACATATCCCACCAAATAGTCATTGTTTGTGTTATTATTTCTGTTCTGCGGGACAGTGAACTCTTTAGAAGCCCAAACTGTCTCTTTAATCTTTCTTAGCTGTCTCTTTCATCAGTCCTTAACCCACAATGGACACTCTTTATTATTTAATGAACGTAGAAAGATTTGTACCACTACTTGTAAAAGGAACAGATTTAGTGAGTTAGGGAAGTGAATAAATACTATTATGACATTGCAAGCATCTGAGCACACGTGTACACCTTTCCTTCCCGTTTCCTTCCCCAGGCTCTCTGGTAGCCCTGGACCCCAGCCAGAGGAACATGGACACAGGCCCCCTCTTTCATGTTTCAGTGTTCCTTCTCTCACTAGAACACCCACTCCTTCTCCCATCCTAGTCATTATTTGAAGAAGTGCAAGACCTATCTTCTCCCAGAAATTTTCTCTGGCTGCTTTCACCCAAGAGAATCTCCTCCTCCTTCAAATTTTTGTTCTGATTATAATTAAGCCCTTCCACTTCATCACTTTATTACATTCAGTTTTTTCTACTTACATGCATAACCGTGTTCCTGAGAGACTAAAATTTTGAAATACTCTGTTAGAAAATAGTTGTTTTGATGAGAAATATAGAAATCAGGAGATAGAGAGCCTCAAATTCACAGTAATAAATAATATTTTCTACTCTAATTTTAATAGATGCTTATGTATAGCTATTAAATGGGAATATCATTGGGCAAACCCAATATAGGAATAAATTTAACTTCTGAAGAAGCAAAAGTCTTTGTCTTTTTATATATACTCTTACCACCTTTTCTCCCTTCACTCAGCAAATGTTAACTGAGTCCCTCCTATGAACCAGGCACTGATCTAGGTGCAAAGGATATAGTAGTAAACAAAAGACAAGATCCCTGCATGCACTGTCCTACATTACAAGGACAAGTAAATGATTTCAAACAGCAGTTAGTACCATGAGGAAAAACAGGCTGATAGGCTAGAGAGTACCTGGGCATATGAGTGAGGGAAGGAGCTTGGTGAGCTGTTGAAACACAAAAAGGCATCATGCTGAACCACTCTAACAAAAAGGTCCCATTGCAAGTGCAACAGTGTTTTGTTGTAAAGTAGAAGTTGCTAGCTCCTAGATTCTGCTGGTTGGCTAACTTTATTTTTCACCTTTTAACTGAAGTATAAATAACATATCTATAGGAAAATGCAGAGTCATCAGAGTACAGCTCAATTAACTTTGTCCCAGTCAACATGTCCATGTATCCACCAAGATCAGAAAACTGAACATGACTGCTTTCCTCAGAAGTCCCATTTGTGCCCATTTTCAGTGGCAAACCTGCCTCCTTTTTTAGTTTTGCCTGGTGTTTCAATGTATACATGAAACCATAAAGTATTAATTTTACATATTAAGTATATTACAATTTATTTCTCCATTCTACTGTTAAGTGGGCATTTGATTATTTTCAGTTGTGACTAGTAAAAATGCCACTTGTTGCATGCATGTATATATTTTCCCTTAATACAGAGGGTGTGTATGTGTAGCTTTAGAAGATATTGCCCAAATAGTTATACTGACCTATCTTTCCAAACAGTGTATGAACGTTCAGTCCTTCCATGTCTTTACCAACTCTTGGCGTTTCCTGTCTTCTGCACTTTAGCCCTTCTGGTAAGACTGAAGTGACATCCCACTAGGGTTTTAATTCACGTTTCTTTTATGACTAATGACATGTAGCTTTGTGTGTACTTACTGGCCATTTAGATTTCTTTTGTGAAAGGCCTAAGTCTTTTGCCCATTTTCTGTTGGGTTACCCGTTTCTTTCTGTGTGATTTGTAGTTTCTTTATATATGTTGAACATCTAGCATACTTTTATATCATTATGCTATTATCTTGAAAATCTGTTATCCCACTCTGTGGATTTTTTTGTTTTCTTTTTTCAGTTATACACATACATGTATCTATACTTTTTCTTAAGAGAAGGAAATGGCAACCCACTCCAGTATTCTTGCCCAGAGAATCCTGTGGACAGAGGAGCCTGGTGGGCTGCTGTCCATAGGGTCACACACAGTCAGACATGACTGAAGCATCTTAGCATGCATGCATGCATTGGAGAAGAAAATGGCAACCCACTGCAGTATTCTTGCCTGGAGAATCCCAGGGACAGAGGAGCCTGGTGGGCTGCCATCTATGGGGTCACACAGAGTCAGACACAACTGAAGCGACTTAGCAGCAGCAGCATACTTTTTCTTGACTGGAAAATTCCATGGACAGAAGAGCCTGGTGGGCTATGGTCCACAGGGTTGAAGAGTTGGACACGACTGAACACACACACATGTACTTTTTCAAATTCTTTCTGCATTTAGGTTATTACAAAATATTGAGCAAAGTTTCTGGATTTTTCTTCACTCCCTTCAGTTCAGTTCAGTCACTCAGTTGTGTCCAACTCTTTGTGACCCCGTGAACTGCAGCACTTCACCTCCCTGTCCATCACCGTCTCCCAGAGTCCACCCAAACCCATGTCCATTGAGTCGGTGATGCCATCCAACCATCTCATCCTCTGTCATCCCCTTCTCTTCCTGCCCTCAATCTTTCCCAGCATCAGGGTCTTTTCCAATGAGTCAGCTCTTCGCATCAGGTGGCCAAAGTATTGGAGTTGCAGCTTCAAAATCAGTCCTACCAATGAATACCAAGGACTGATCTCCTTTAGGATGGACTGGTTGGATCTCCTTGCAGTCCAAGGGATTCTCAAGAGTCTTCTCCAACATCGCAGTTCAAAAGCATCAATTCTTTGGCACTCAGCTTTCTTTATAGTCCAACTCTCACATCCATACATGACCACTGGAAAACCATAGCCTTGACTAGATGGACCTTTGTGGACAAAGTAATGTCTCTGCTTTTTAATATACTGTCTAGGTTGGTCAAAACTTTCCTTCCAAGGAGTAAGCGTATTTTAATTTCATGGCTACAATCACCATCTGCAGTGATTTTGGAGCCCAGAAAAATAAAGTCAGCCACTGTTTCCGCATCTATTTGCCATGAAGTGATGGGACCAGATGCCATGATCTTCGTTTTCTGAATGTTGAGCTTTAAGCCAACTTTTTCACTCTCCTCTTTCACTTTCATCAAGAGGCTCTTTAGTTCTTCTTCACTTTCTGCCATAAGGGTGGTGTCATCTGCATATCTGAGGTTATTGATATTTCTCCCGGCAGTCTTAATTCCAGCTTGTGCTTCCTCCAGCCCAGCGTTTCTCATGATGTACTCTGTATATAAGTTAAATAAGCAGGGTGATAATATACAGCCTTGACGTACTCCTTTTCCTATTTGGAACCAGTCTGTTGTTCCATGTCCAGTTCTGACTGTTGCTTCCTGACCTGCATATAGGTTTCTCAAGAGGCAGGTCAGACTCTGGTATTCCCATCTCTTTCAGAATTTTCCACAGTTTATTGTGATCCACACAGTCAAAGGCTTTGGCATAGTCAATAAAGCAGAAATAGATTTCACAGAAATAACTTCACTCCCTTAAAGTTGTTTTTTAGTCTGAAAAAAATTCTTAATTTTATATAATAAAAAGTATCATTTTTTTTCTCTTAAGAGTATTTTCTATGCCCTTTGAAGACATCTTTGTCTACCCAAATCTCATGAAGAAATACAGTGATGGCAGGGAGGAGTATATTTGGTACCCAGGATCCCCCTATATGCTTTTGTTCTCCCTTGACCAATGTTACCTGTAGATACACAAGTAAAGTGTGGTAACCAGGAGCTCAGATTGCTCAGAAATAAAGATCTGTATCACACTACCAGGTAAGCCACTAAGCCCAGCAGAGGTGTTCACTAAGGATGAGGAAAGTCTAGAATGGCAGGAAAAGAGGGAGATGGTGAGTATCAGTTACAGCTCTGAGACCAAATGCAAGTTGTAGGGGCTGCAGACTCTCTCACTGACCCTTCTCTTTTATAAGTTTCCTTTGGGGAAGGAGACTCGTGGGACTCGGGGGAATTACTCCCAGAAATCACATGAAGAAAGGAATAGAAGAGGTATATGGGGTGGACTTTAGTCAATGTTGTCATCTGTCAGGCCTTGCCTCAGGACCAAAGACAACTGATGGTTTTTCTGACCTTACAACATAGATCTACCTAAGATACCTAGTTCCGTGAGCCTTTTTATTCCATTCTTTGTCTGGCATAGTGACTCTTTATTATGGCATTTCTGGCTTCACCAGTTTTCAACTTCATTTAATGTAGGCTGTTACTATTTTCATGTCACAGAAGCCCGTTGAACAGTATGTTTATCCCATCTGGCAAGATACTTGCCAGGATGCTAAACTCTGTATCTGGACAGGGTGTTCCCAAATCAATAAACTCTGTTTTATTAAATATTATGTTCTCCTCCTAGGACCTCATTTTACAATTCCAAGCATATTTTCTGGCTTTGTGGGGATGTTGTCTAGATCCTGCATCTCCTTTCACGTCTAGCTCCTTTTCTCCCTTACCAGGCCCAGTATAACCCTTCCCAAGCTATGTTGTATTTTGACCCTTGTTATTTACAGGCTTATTGGCCAGGAGGAAACCGGAGGCAGATCCTGGAAGAGAGGTTGGCATGCGTCTTACAAGGGAGAAATGTCTGCAGTCTTCAAAGAAGGCAGAAGCAGTTCATTAAGAGAAGTGTGCACCATTTCTATAGGTTCAGATGTTTGGGGAACCTTGAGATCAGGGTTTTAGTCTGCTTTGATTTTATTCCTTTCTGATCTAGACCCGGGTATAATAGACATGTTGCCTTAGTTTATTCAGGCTGCTATAACAAAATACCACAGACTGGGTGGTTATAAACAACAAATATTTATTTTTCAAAGTTCTAGTGGCTAGGGAGTCCAAAATAATGATATCAGCAGATTAAGTAGGAATCTTCTTTCCTTTAGAGGGTACCTTCACCCTCTGTCATCACATAACCCTCTTTGTATCACAGAAACTCTGTGGATCCTCTTTTATAACAGCACTAATTATGGCAGTTCCATTCTCATAACTTAATCATCTAAAGACCCACCTTCAAATACTCTCACCTTAGGGGTTAGGTTCCAACACATGAATTTGGAGGTGGGGTGAGAATACTTTCAGACCAGAACACCTGCCTAGTTTTCTCAGGTGGTGCTAGTGGTAAAGAGCCCACCTGCCAATGCAGGAGACATTAGAAACATGGGTTTGATCCCTGGCTTAGGAAGATTCCCTGAAGAAGGGCATGGAAACCCACTCCAGTATTCCTGTCTGGAGAATCCCATGGACAGAGAAGCCTGATGGGCTACGGTCCATAGGGTCACAATGAGTTGGACAGGACTGAAACAACTTAGCACGCACACGCTCATGGTAAAATCCTAGGCTTGGTCTTCAGCTTTCTCTGCATTCAGGCAATGGGAGATTAAGGTCTCTTTACATACTACCAAGGAAGCCCTCTGGATTTCCTTACCTTTTAATTGCCTTTTGTTACCTTTTCCCAAAGCATTAGTGAAGCTCAGCAACAGCTATCCAAGTCCACTGTCCTTTTTGTTATGGTCACCACACATTTCTGAAATACCTGCTATTGCACCGGTTTGTGAATTCCATTCTGCCAGTATATTACCCCAGTCTGCCACCAGTAAAAACTCTAATAATGACATAGCTACCTCATACCAACGGCTGTCTATTTTTCACTTACCACCAATGATGAGTCTTCATTGCCACTCAGGTAGGAAGAAATCCAGCTTCAAAATCTCATCTTAGCATCTGCTTTCTCCAACCACTTCCCATACTGCCTATTATAGTTCTGGTTCCCCAGAAAGCAGAAACTAAGAGACTAGCCTGCAATAGGTTTATTAAAAGTGAAAGTCGCTCAGTCATATCTGACTCGGCAGTCCATGGAATTCTCCAGGCCAGAATACTAGAGTGGGTAGCCTTTCTCTTCTCCAGGAGATCTTCCCAATCCAGAGATCAAACCCAGGTCTCCTGGATTCTTTACCAGCTGAGTCACAAGGGAAGCCCAAGAATACTGGAGTAGGTAGCCTATCCCTTCTCCAGTGGATCTTCCCAACCCAGGAATTGAACCAGGGTCTCCTGCATTGCAGGTGGATTCTTTACCAACTGAACTATCAAGGAAGCAGCTTTGGAAATCAACTCTCATGGAAGAAATGTAAATAAAATAGGACTGAGCAGCAGGAGAAGTTAGACTGTGATGCTATCTCAACAAAGGCCTTAACCAACTCTGTCTGGTACTCTGAAGCTAGGATGCCCAAGGTGGGATGAAGGAGCCACGACTTTATATACCCACATACCCCAGTCACTAGATAAAGCTGCCGGGGAGAATAGGCTGTGACCTTGACTAAGGGACTGTCTTTACCTGAGGCAATTGAAAAGTGCTGGGAGTGCTGCCTGTAGAAAGCTCTCAGTTGTTAGTCTGCTTTAAAATATAATGTAACTTACCAGTGAACACAATAAAAGAAAACAAGTTGACACTTTTGTTTCTACTACAATCCAAATCCATTTCTTTATCTTCCCTTATTGCATTGGACCTCTCCTATGGTGATCAATACAGTGATGCTAGTTACCATTTTTCAGGGAGAAAGCTTCTAGCATTTTGCTCTTAAATATATATCGTGTGTGTGTTTTTATACATACTTTTGATTAGCTATGAATGTTCCCTCTTTCCTAGTTTTTTCTTAGAAACAGATGCTGAATTTAACCAAATGCATTTTCTGTATCTACTGAAATAATCATATAATCTATTGAGATTATTTTATTCCATTCACATAGCAAACTACAGTGACTTTAAAATATTAAACCAAGTTTCCTTTTTACACATATGTTGACTTTATTTGCTAGAATTTTGGAATTAGATTTTTATACTTGTTTTTTAGCGATTTGTCTGTAAATTACCTTTCCTGTAATGCTTTGTCAGATTTTGCTATAAAGGTCATGCTGCCTTCATAAAATGAATCAGAAAGTATTCTCTCTGTTTGCATAAGACTGGTATTATATATTTCTTTACTGTTTGGTCCAATTCATTAGCATCTAAGGCCAGAGTTTCTTTGTGGGAAGATTTTTCTTGAGAAATTCTTTTCTTTACTAGATATAGGACTATTCAGATTTTTGCTTTCTTCTTAAGTCAATTTTGATAAGTTACATTGTTATGAATTTATGCATCTTAGCTAAATTGTTAAGAGTTTCCATTTAGCTTCTCATCCTTTTATAAGCATCATTCTACTACTCTCTATTTATTTTTCTCCTTTTTGCCTTGAACTACATTTGGATTAGACATTTCTCTGAGTGGACAAGTGGCTTAGACTATTAGGCTCAGTTCTCTTCACTTGCTCTCCAGGATCCTGACCTCTCAAATCTTCCTACCTTGGTGTTTCTCTAATGCATTCAAGAAGATGTCTTTTTACATTTTGTTCAATGTTTCTAATTGTTTTTAGCAAGAGGATTGTTTTGCTTATCCATGATAGATGGAAATAATGTGTTACAATAAATATCTGACTAATAAATGCAAATTGCATTCCATAATTACTGTATCTCATACCCAGATGTCACTAGGAACGCGTGTCCTGTAGGAGAACACCTGGTGTCCTTACACTGCATTCTGTTTTTCCTCTACTGCATAAGAGGCTTCTCAAAGACAAAGAGGATGTGTCTTTGAATAGAGTACATTTGTATCCAGGTACTTCGCAACTGAACCACAAAAAACAACTGCAGCTTAATTCATGCAATTTAAAAATCACTAAAATTATCATCACCTTAAGCATTGCAGGCAGACGCTTTACCCTCTGAGCCACCAGGGAAGCCCCTTAAGTATATTAGAGGTTCTCAATTAATATAGTCTATTACTATCGCTATTATTGTAAACACACTATTCTACTTCTGAAAGAC
This sequence comes from Bubalus bubalis, assembly GCF_019923935.1. Taxonomy (NCBI): domain Eukaryota; kingdom Metazoa; phylum Chordata; class Mammalia; order Artiodactyla; family Bovidae; genus Bubalus; species Bubalus bubalis. The sequence continues at coordinate 20,364,770 of NC_059174.1, forward strand.
AATCTTCAGCAAAACAATGAAGGTAATTGACACAGTAATATAATTGGTTGAGAATGGCTTAGCTATTTACAAAATTCAGCAAACTTAATTTAATGGACAAAGCAATCATGATATAAAACTAAATGCTTGATTCTTTCTTAACAAAAAAACTTAAGACTATGATCATCACCATGCATCTTCATCTCCTTAATCAAGAATGAGGAATGATAGAGCTTTAGACCAGAAACATACATAAAACAGTGTGACACCATCATAAAATACATGTGCTAGCAAAGGGAGGTTTATGTAGCTAAGCAAAGAAATGAAAGATTACCTAATAAATTCAAAACTCAATCAAACTGTCCACCTTCTCTGCTCAAATAGTTCAGTAAATGGTAAATTTTGAAGGATGTAAATTCTTCCCATATGTCTGAATATAGCACAGCCTCATTAGATGGTTTCCTGCCTTTCTATTTTGCTGTAGAAACCTGCAGTGTCACAAAATTTCAAAGAGACAGTATTAGCCAAAGTGACCCACGATATTAAGAGAGAAATGAAGTCAACTGGATTAAACTTGCTAGGAACAACCTTACTATACGGAAACAAGGTAGATTCTGGTTGCAGATGAAAATGATAGGGGTAAGAAAACTCCAACTGCTAGTTAGCTTGGCTACACTGTGCTCTGAAAAGTCTTTTGTTAACATGATCTCTCTATCTGGAACTCCATTACCCTGTGTTTAAAACAAAGGCACCCTATTCAAAGCAGGCTATAATTGCAGTCTTTCAGCAAAACAGCATTTACCAAAACATGCCTTTCAGAATGTGGTACAATTTATCACCCCTATGGTGCATGACACACAATTACATTTGTCACTGATTTAATTGGATATTACATGTCAGTAATGACTCATCAGGTCCAGAAGTTATGAAAGATGAATTTTTTACTACTATATTTCAGAATTTGCTCCAAAAATAAAACTTAAAAAAAATAATTTATTTCTTAGTAAGGGCAGAAGCTACACTTGGGAGAAACATTAATCCCTGTTTTAGAAAAATAACGACATATTTCATTTATTGACAGCAAGATGATTGCCTACAGTGTTTCTCATTACCTCTAGATCACAAATGAGTAAATCACTGTCAGACAAACCAAGGTTAAAATTGAGTGTGTACATTTTAACAAGGTGCAGCAATAAATATATACAATAAACAACAACAACAAAAAGCCTTATCACCGGGAGAGGATTGTTAATTCAGAGAATTTTTAAGATTCTGTGATCTGATAAGTTCTGCAACCTAGTCACCGCTGAAATTAAATTAGGTTGCAGAAAATGAATATTTCATTTTTAAGATGCTGTTGCTTGGAGACCTGGAAAGAGAAGGCTGGTTTAGCCTAAGATGGGAGAGATGTTATGAGGGCTAGCATTTTCTACTCCTGAAAACTGCTGGAGAATGCCTTGGAAAAAGTACATAAGGGAGGCAAAACAATGATGATTGTACAAATGAGTTCATTGTAATTGCCACCGTGCATATCATTTATTCCAAGCCAAGGAAGTCTCTCTCCACCCTTAACTCCTACTAATAAGACTTAAGTTGGGAAAAAAAATAATGTGATACCATAGACCCAATCTTTTTTTTTAAATAGACACAGTTTTCAAAAAGGTAAAACAAAGGATATTTTTCTTACTAAGGAGGCTCAATAAGTAAAAGAGACATATAACCTCATTAGCTACATGTTGGATGGATCTGTACTCACCTAGATACATTTTAATCAGCCATATAAACATTGAAAACACTTTCTTTTCATCACTCTTGAAGCTAGAGCGGTTTTGAGAGCTCTTCCATTGTTGGGGTATGGAGGAATGCTAATTTTTTCCCAGGATCTATAATTACAGAACCTCTTGAGCTTTACCTGGGCACACCGCTGCCCTGCATAGATCGCTTTTCCCAGCCTTTCTGCCAGGTAGGTGTGACCATGTGAATATGTTTTGACCAGTGAGATGCAGGCTGAAGGCATGTATGCAACTTGTTGATCATAATTTTTTGGAAAGAAGCCTTGTCCTTTACTCCTTCTTTTCCTTTCTCGTGGGCTGGTGTGCTCAGGTAATGATGTGAGCCAGATTCACCATATGGAGCTGTACTTAGCAGTATGGCAGAGCAGCAAGATGGAAGAAACCCAGATGCCTGGATGACTCATGGAACAAAGTAACCAGCCTGTATTGCCTGCCAATTCTAGGCTGTCTCATGACAAAAAATACATAAATAATGCCCATCTCATAAATCTGTATTTGAGTATCTCTATTTGACAGCAATATGTTGTCCTTCAGTCGCTAAGTCATGTCTAACTGTTTGCAACCCCATGGAATTTGCTCATGTCCATTGAGTCCGTGATGCCATCCAACTATCTGATCCTCTTTGCCTCCTTCTCCTCCTGCCCTCAAACTTTCCCCGCATCAGGGTCTTTTCCAATAAGTTGGCCCTTCACATCAGGTGGCCAAAGTATTGGAGTTTCAGCTTCAGCATCAGTTCTTCCAATGAATATTCAGGGTTTGTTTCCTTTAGGATTGACTGGTTTGATCTCCTTGCTGTCCAAGGGACTCTCAAGAGTCTTCCCCAGCACAGTTCGAAAGCATCAGTTCTCCACCACTCAACCTTCTTTATGGTCCAACTCTCACATCCATACATGACTACTGGAAAAACCATGGCTTTGAATAGATGGACCTTTGTTGGCAAAATGATGTCTCTGCTTTTTAATATGCTGTCTAGGTGGGTCATAGCTTTTCTTCCAAGAAGCAAGCATCTTTTAATTTTGTGGCTGCAGTCACCAGCTACAGTGATTTTGGAGCCCAGGAAAATAAAATCTGCCACTGTTTTCACCATTTCCCCATCTATTTGTCACGAAGTGATGGGACTGGATGCCAATATCTTAGTTTTTGAATGCTGAGTTTTAAGCCAGTTTTTTCACTCTCCTCTTTTACCCTCAGCAAGAGACTCTTTAGTTCCTCTTCACTTTCTGCCATTAGAGTGCTATCATCTGCATATCTGACATTGTTGATATGTCTCCTGGCAGTCTTGATTACAGCATGTGATTCATCCAGCCTGGCACTTCATATGATGTATTCTGCATTTAAATTAAATAAGCAGGGTGACAATATATAGCCTTGATGTACTCCTTTCCCAATTTGTAACCAGTCCATTGTTCCATGTCCATTTCTAACTGTTGTTTCTTGACCAGAATACAGGTTTCTCAGGAATCAGGTAAGGCAGCTTGGTATTCCTATCTCTTTAAGAATTTTCCAGTTTGTTGTGATCTACACAGTCAAAGGCTTTAATGTAGTCAATGAAGCAGTAGTAGATGTTTTTTCCAGAATTCCTTTGCTCTTTCTATGATCTGACGGATGTTGGCAATTTGACCTCTGGTTCCTCTGCCTTTTCTGAATCCAGCTTGTACATCTAGAAGTTCTCAGTTCACGTACTATTGAAGCCTAGCTTGCAGGATTTTGAGCATTACCTTGCTAGTATGTGAAATGAGCACAATTGTACAGTTGTTTGGACATTCTTTGGCATTGCCCTTCTTTGGGACTGGAATGAAACTGACCTTTTCCAGTCCTGTGACCATTGCTGAGTTTTCCAAATTTGCTGGAGTAATGAGTACAGCACTTTTACAGCACAATCTTATAGGATTTTAAATAGCTCACCTGGAATTCCATCACCCCCACTAGCTTTGTTCATAGTATTGCTTCCTAAGGCCCATTTGACTTCATACTCCAGGATGTCTGGCTCGAGGTGAGTGATCACACATTCATGGTTATCTGGGTCATTAAGACCTTCTTTTGTCTAGTTATTATGTAACCTAACTCACATATTAGATTTTGGTAGTCATGGTCTCAAGAGAGGATCTTTCCTCTTGTCATTTGTTCAACTTGACCATCATTCTAACCTACTCTTCATTCTCATCTACCTTTCTCAGTTCTTAATAGTAGATACAAAATCAGGATGACAACCTATTCTCCAATGCAGTTTGAGCGAACTTAATCTTTTTGGTTGCTGCCAACCCCTATATAATCCTCATCCAGAATTTTAACATGTGTTCCAACTGTGGAATACATCTCTATATATGATCCTGCCTCCATGACCACAATGACATCCCAAGAAATGAGCATGTGACACAAGCTGGGAGACTCAAGTTTTCCTGGGTTCTTCCTGGAGAATGGGCACTTTCTTGTGAAACATATATGCACCAACTTAGGAAGCCCTTTTGCAATGATAAAGAATGAACAGAGAAGGAAGTCAGTGTATAGTGTAAGGAAGAAGAAAACCCCAGTGCTCATCACCAGTTATCCCAAGCCAGGAACCTGAACTCCACAAGCCATATGAACAAAAAAAAAAAAAAAAAAACCCAAAAAGTTATTTTGGCCTAGGCTAGTTTGAACTGGGTTTTTCCATTATCAAATAAAGGATCCCTGATTAATGCTCTCTGCAAATTAACTTCATTATTGCAACACTGACCTTGTATGCTTAAAATGGGCCCTTGGGCTTTCTTTTTCTCCCCTAGCAGCATCAAGAATCAAACAATAAAAGGTGAAAACCTAATGCCATTAAATATCTGGCTATAGATCCATAGCCTATATATAATCAAATTTCACTCTTCAAATCATGATTTTATTCTTCCAGGTTAAACAGGAGTTACTGGACTCCATAAATACTGTCCTAATTTTGTGACTACCAAGCCACCCCAAATGGTTAGTTCAAAGTAGCAGCAGGATCATAAGAGTAAAGTATTTTTTGTTATAACTGTAACTCAGCACACAACATGGAGATTTACCACCTGGGAAAAAGAAACAAAAATTATAATGCTATACCTAAAAGTATATACAATACCATCGAATGACTGCTTTTCTCTGTTTTTCAATGTTGGAAAATGAAAAGGTTGACAAGCTATTTGTTCATAAAATAAGGACCATCTTGCAGGCCACTACTGATTACAAAAGGATTTTCGGTGATCTGACTATATCATTTTAAAGTAAAATTGAAGGGAGGAGAGGTGGCCACCTGTATGTTGGGGGTGGGACATTCCCTGGGACCAGTGGCATTAACAGGGTGTGGTTGTTTCCATATTGCCAATGCCATGATCTGATCATGTAAGATCAGGAACTCTCTTTGAATAACTAATGAACAGTCATTCTTCCTGACAGATGGAAGACTTAATTTTAACCAAATAAAACTCCTTGCTGCAGAGGGTGCAGGAGCCATTTCTGAGGTGTGCGAGGGCATGGGCAGTGCACAGTTAACAAAGAATTTCTTTCATGTTCTTTAGCACTAGAACTACTCCCAAGAATCACAGTAGAGAATAACGCCTATGACAAATAGATGCTGACAAGGGCCACCACATCAAAATTCTCTTCTCTCCAGATGTCACTCATCACTGATTGACACAGCAGACAGTCCCTGTTGGTAGAGGCTCAAGATGAACTAATAAATCTAATAGCCAGTGGGAATGTGTTCTAGCCTTTTCTATGATTGCCGGGGTTATACTAATATTCTGCATCCTAAGCGAAGCCTTTAAGGAGGAAGAGTAGCAGTAGGTGAGGCACATTTTTCACTGTTTCTATAATTCTTAATTACTATCAGTTTGTACAGATACAGATTCTTGACTATGTATGTTTTCTTAATTGTATGTAAATTTTTCATGTTCACAGCATAACTACTTTTCTTTGCATTATACTCCTGTAACTGTCTGCCAATTTACAAGGCTGGACCTGGACGAATAAATAAGTTAACTTTCTTCTTCATTCACGTAATAAGTAGTTATTGTGAAAATGAATCTATAGGACTATTAGGATAGAAAGTTGAAAATAGTGCTAGACATTCTCTTCTAAGAAGTTAACAATCCATGTGAGAGGAAGACAGGATTCAGAGTAGGAAGCAATATAAAAACTTAAGACAGCAGCCCACTTGAATGTACCGCATTAGTGGAGCAGGCTGCTACTTCTTAAATTTCAGTCACATGCATGCTAATCTGATGTGGTTTACCTTCTGCCATATTCACATGCTATGGAATTATTATTACTTAATCAATATTTTTATATAGATGAAATTATTCATTTTTTTCCTTCATTAATCCCATAGTCAAAGGAAACTAGACAGCTACCATAGATGGAAACGTTATTTTCTAAAACTTAGTAAGTATAAAAGGGAATACATTAAAAATAAAACCATGTTATAAAATTTCAGCTAGGTATTTTCACTTGCTGAAAGCTGAGACCTGTTATGTATCTGTATAATCTCAATCGTTTTTCTTTTATATAAAGTCATCATGGCACAACCAGTAGTGTGTGCCCCACAATTAGGGATCTACTAGTTAGGAAATAACAGTGAAAGGGATTCAGAAGAGGAAGGTGATCTGTGGGCCAGGTGATATACTAAGGCTTCCTGAAAGACACTGCCTTTGAGTGGGGCTTGAATTGATAGGGCTTGAATTATCCAACTAGTGGACCCAGGGGCAGAAATGATTTGGGCAATTATGGAGAAGAGTTGAGACATAGGAGTCTAATATAAGTGATACTAAGTTAGCTTTCTTAATCAGCCATCATGTATAACCTAGGACTTCAATAACAGCAAACAATTAACATTACTAACCACTTACTATGTACCAAGCACCAAGCTAGGCATTTGCACATATGTTTCCTCTTTTGATCCTAATAACTTAAGGAAACAGCTACTATCCCCATTTTATAGATGAGGAAACTACAGTACAGAATTAATTCAAGGCTATATAGCTTTGAAAGCAGTGGAACCAGGGATTATAACCCAGGTCCTTCTGTATCCAAAGTCTTTTTTCTCTACCTCACACTGTTTCCAGTGAAATCATGAAATGAAAGCCATGGGCCATCTTGGGGCATTCTCATTAAAGGCCTCTGCAGTGGGAGCGAGGAAGGCAGAGAAGGTGAGAGGAGTTTACTCCTTCACTAAGGCCCCGAGAAACTGAGGCAAATAAGCACCCAGGTGCTCCAGTATTTGCTTCTTTTCTGGAATATTCTAGTTTGGCCTTCAGTAATGAAAACAAGAGCCTCAAGATAGGCCTCCCAGCTCTGAAACTGGAAAATATCAGCTGTGCTTATCAGCAGCATCAGTGACCAAAGGTTGACCTTGCTGAGTTAATCAGTAGAGAAACTAATCAGTTGGAAAAATGCAAATTTGTTTTCTGCACAGAGTTGGAAACTCATTACACTGAGCCACTCCTTAAATTAAGTTCCAAGTAGTGACTCAAAATCTGGGTCAGATAAGGAACAATGTAAGACTGTAATAAGCAGGTTGGAGAGCAGCAGCACTTGAAATTCTATCATTTGAGGCATTTGTATTCATTTCTCCTAGGCCCCTTAACAGTGTCTACGGAACAGCAAATGGCCAACTCAGTTTGGATTAGACTGTTTTTCTAGATGTCACATATTTATATGGATGAACATTTTTTTTATAACAGATTTTGGTTTAAAGTTTGATCAGTGCACCTGCTCCTTTACTCCAAATGTCAAACCTTAAGCTACTTCATCTCCCTCATCAACAGTGGATTGTTGTAAGTTTCCAGAGGTGAGCATTATATCATGGACTAACCTCATCCCTTGCTCCCTGGAACCTCTGGGTCACTAAGTCTGAGAAATCAAAACTATGTACTGTGCTTTTTTCAAAAATGCCAACTATGGTTTAAAACCAATGGTTGTCACCAGTACCCCAGTGGGACAGGTTAATAATGGGGCTTCATTTCCTCCCCCCAGATGATCAAGCAACTTCAAGAAAATGGACACTGTCCCTCTTCATTCTTGCTAACTTCCAGTGTGCCTTGGAAAACCCTCAGTGCCTGACTCCCCTGCACATGAACTTGGACGACACCTGCCAGAAAGTTCCGTTAAAGGAGGGGGCACTTAACAAAATGCACAGCATGTACAGTGAGAACTTCTCAAATTTAGCACTTCTGTCTTGTGCTTAAATAATCACCAACAGGATGGAATTGTTGAGAATTTAAAAATAAAACACCTTATGATGAAAGCAAAGATGATTTTGACTAACATCTGTTTGTTTATGCACCCACAATGTTCGTGGCATGGGAAAATAATTTCCAAAGGTGACTGGACACAATACTTCAAAAAGCTTATGATCTTGCATGCAAAGCAGATAAATTTTTACCCAACAGTGAGACACGTGCAAATACAGAAGCACCTACAAGGTGCAAGAGTAGTGTTTAATTTTTTTCTTGCTCCCTCAAAAATCTTTAAAGTTAACAATAATTCAGGCAAGACTCCTTAACCTGGAGAAAAGATGATGAGTAGGCTGTGGGTATTAATTGCTGTCTTCAGACAGTTGAAAAGCTGCCACAGAGAAAGTAGAGGAATATTTCTCTGAGTTGCTCAGGAAAGCATACCTGGTTAAGTATTTATAAGGTACATTTTAATTTGACATCAGAAGGAACTTTCTCCTAAGTAGGGTATTCCCAGAGAAGGCAATGGCACCCCACTCCAGTACTCTTGCCTGGAAAGTCCCATGGGTGGAGGAGCCTGGTGGGCTGCAATCCATGGGGTCGCTAAGAGTCGGACACGACTGAGTGACTTCACTTTCACTTTTCACTTTCATGAATTGGAGAAGGAAATGGCAACCCACTCCAGTGTTCTTGCCTGGAGAATCCCAGGGATGGGGGAGCCTAGTGGGCTGCTGTTTATGGGGTCGCACAGAGTCAGACACGACTGAAGCGACTTAGCAGCTGCAGCAGCAGGGTATTCCCTTAAGAGTTTAGCTCCATTGAGAAGCACTGAGATATCCTATTTCTATGCTATGAATGGCCAGTCATATAGTTTTTCTCCTTACTGGGCATGTTTCCTTGTCTTTGCCACCAGCTCACTTCTTATTTGCCAAAGTCCTTTATCCTTATGCCCTAAGATGAGGCAGATCCACTAAGCCATGTAACATCTAGTGACCCCACCACACCCCAGCCTAGCTAACTGGGCCATGAATGAAACACATAACCCAAGGCCAGGCTTTCATAGGCTGCCTAGCAATCAGTTGTTCTCTCTTTCCTGAGAACCTGAGTTAAGAGTAGCAGAGGTGGTGGTTGTTCAGTCTTGGATGGGTCCAGTTTGTAGACTCTTTGACTTGTGGCACTGTGGGCTGTGTGCCATAGATATAGTCAGCTCACAGAGAAGCCACCAAGAAGAGAGATATATCACACCATGTGTCCATTGATGGAGAGAGGCAGGACCAAGCAGCTCCTGAAACTGAGGACAGGCTTTGGTTTGTACCAGGTTCTAATTTCTGTCCCTATTAGCCTGGTTATGACCCTGAGTTTGCCTGTCAAATCCTTAAAATTAGCCACCTTTCCTTGAACTAGCATCAGTATCTTTCTGTACTGTGCAACCAATGATCCCCATTGAAATAGTAACAAAAAGCTTATAGTTCTCTATCAAGAATTAAGCAGCATCTATACACACTCCTGCCTGCAACCTAAAAATTATACTTTAATTAAATTTTGATTCCTGGACATTGTTATTAGGATCGTTTTCATTTTTCTTTTTCTTACACATGAAGAATAGTTTGAGAGGACCCAAGTATGTTGAAATCAAAATCATTTTCCCGACAGGATTTTGGAATTTATTTCTATTCCTTCTAGCATATTATAGATGAGACATTGGATGCCAGACTGATTCTCCTTCCTTCACAATCACCACATTTGTTTTTTATTCTGCAACTGTGCATTTTTCTCTACATATCCCCAAAACTCAAAAATAGCACATTTCTATATGCATCCCTTTTCTAAGCACCTGCCTAGGATTTAATGTGCCCTTTTGATCTGAAGACTCAAGGATTTCTTTGTCTGAAGCAATTTTACTTACTTGCTCTATTATCACTTCTTTAAACTTCTTCCCATCTATGTTTTCTCTTTCTATAATACTCATTAGATATCTCATCTCAGGCTTATTCTGTGCTTCTTCCCTTTTATCCATAATTTAAATGTTGTCCTCTAGCTATGAACTTTGAAGAATGTCTTCTGTTGGTTTATCAGTTCATTATTTCACTGTTCATCTATTTGGTGTCTGTATTCTGTTTTCAGTTTTGGTAAACATTATTTTCTATGAATTCTTTCTTGGTAACCAATTACTTCTTTTCTTTTTAAGCACATGATACTCTTACTTTCCAAAGTTATTACACAATCATAATAAGATTAATAGTTTAAAGCTTTACTTTTACTCCTGTTTCTTCCATTATATCCATTTCAGTAGAGGCCAAGGGTGGTGTAGATAGTCCAATCCATGAAAACCCCTTTGACTCCTATGTGTATCAATAGAGCGTGAAAATAATAATATTGATAAAAGACATAGTCAGAGTTTAAAGACAAGATTAACATCTCCTTGGCAGAAATAGGAGACAACTGCAAAGCATTGAATAAGATAATATCAAAAGCCTACAGTGTCTAAGGTTTGGCTCCCACTATATGCGAGCCTAAATGTAACCCAAGCCAAGTGGAATACCACTTGCTAAATTTTCATTCAAATATGAGGCCAAAATAAACACATTTTTGAACATGCCAAGACTTACAGAATTTGACAAGAGATGTTCATTGTAAAAGAATTATCAGCAGACATACTGCACTGAGGCTTTAAGGTCCCAGATATATAGAGAAAGCTTCTCATACCCAAAACATTGCTTGTTAACATTGCTTGTTAACAATGACTTTAGTGAGTATGATCTCTAGTCAGTCATGTGTGCACATATATTATATAAAGCTATAGAACTTTCCCTGGTCGTACAGTGGTTAAGAATCCACCTGCCAATGCAGGGGACATGGGTTTGATCCGTACAGATACAGGAATATTTCACATGCCCTGGAACAACTAAGCTAGTGCACCACAGCTACTGAGCCCGCACTCTTGAGCCCATGAGGTGCAGCTACTGAGTCGGAACGCTACAAAAACTGAAGCCGAGAGCATCTCCTAGAGCCCAGGCTCTGCAACAAGAGAAACCACTGCAATGAGAAGACCCGCACCACAGTGAAGAGTAGCCCCCACTCGTTGCAACTGGAGAAAGCCCTCGCACAGCAGTGAAGACCCAGGACAACCAAAAAAAATTAAGTTTTTTTAAAAAGCTCTATATGTGTGTACGTGTAGACATATGTATATCTACATATATATGTGTGTATATGTGTCAGTTGTGTCCGACTCTTTGCAACCCCATATGCTATACAGTCCATGGACTTCTCCAGGCCAGAATACTGGAGTGGTGGCCTTTCCCTTCTCTAGGGGATCTTCCCAACCCAGAGATCAAACCAGGTCTCCCGCATTGCAGGCGGATTCTTCACCAGCTGAGCCACCAGGGAAGCCCAAGAATATTGCAGTGGGTGACCTATCCCTTCTCCAGCAGATCTTCCTGACCCAGGAATCAAAGCAGGGTTTCCTTCATTGCAGGCAGATTCTTTACCAACTGAGCCATCAGGGAAGCTCCTAGACATATGTATATCTACATACATATGTCTATATATATGTGAGTATGTGTATGTATGTGTGTATATATATATGTGTATAGTATATCTATGTATACATGTATATGTATGGACATATGTATATATGTGTGTATGTGTGTGAATATATACTATTGTGTTGTTTATACAAGAAATGGGAGATCTGAAGATAATATGGCAAAATGTTCACATTGATTAGATCTATCTGGATGATGATGTCAAGTAGAGTGCTTTCTATCTTTCTGTATGTCTTAACTATTCCTTATTAAATATTTTTAAGTAATTTGAAAGCATAAAAATCCATGAACTTGGCTTGTTCATGAGCACAGATTCCAGGCATTTAAGGATATCAGTAGCTGTTCTCTCACAAGCTCATCAGATCATTGATGCTGAAGCTTTTTCTTACACTCATCAGAGTAATACTGCCTACTATGGATTGTTTTGTGTGGTTTTTTTTTTAAGACAATTTTATAATCAGCCACGCATCTTTGAAAAAAATGTTTTCTCCCTATTTGAATTTAGCTTTACTTGAGTTGTCTTTTTATTTGGGGGGAGGGGCCAGGCTTGGCAGGAGGACTGTCACAAGGGAATGGTCACAGAAGCATGTGCTGTCTCCCCTGGTGAAGGGGACCATCTTTAACAGTCTCTTTCCTTGGGTTCATAAATGGATTTCTGCCTCATCTTGCAGTAAATCTGAGACCAAAAGAATTCATAGGGCCTCCTAATGCAGTAATGCAGCATGACTGATGAAATGTGGCAGGCACAACCCAATATCTAGTTTTCTGAAAACCACACTGAAATGAACCATCCTGGCCAGAAAGTTAAAACAATATGCAGACTTGAACAACCACCAAAGTTATTTTCCTTGATTCAGTCGTATTCTCAGGCACTTTGCAATTTGGATTACAAAGCACTATCTGTGTATTTTCTGATGGCGGGTGACAGCTACTGTTTATTCCCAGAAACTCAAATTAATGGTTTTGTTAAATCGACTTTCACCACTGCACACATAAGTCATCCCCTGGGGATCTGTCTAAAGGTCTAAGCCAGTTTCATGTACTTCAAAATGAGTGCTCTTAAGCAAACAGCAAGAAAATTGGTTACCTGAATCTTGAAAGTCAATTGAGGTGCTGCCTGCAAGGACATAGGAGGGTCAGAAGAAATAGGTATAAAATCAGGACCAACTTCATTGGCCCTTCCCTAGCATAACAATCATGTCAGTAAAATGGACCAGTGACTCCAAGACAATGGGAAAGGTTGGAATTGAGAAGACTTTGGTTCCAGTCTCATTCTTTTCCTCAGTCCCTCTCAGGCTTAGCTGTCCCATTTTTAACACTTGATCCCAGCCCTCTGCTTAGTAACTCAACACATCAGGATAAAATGAAATTACAGAAGTGAAAATATGTTGGAGACGGTAAAACACTTTGTATGTATAAGACATTAAATTATCTGCTGGATATTTAGTTGAAGTTTTTATCTTTCAAGCTGGTGGCTTGGACTCAGTGAAAACAACAGACTGAACCACATCTGACTTCTCAGGGTCTGAGAGTGTCCTGTAAATTGAGTGCAACCATCCTAAATTGAGCACCTTCTAAAGCTGTTGTGAGAAGCATGTGAGAAAATAGATGCAAGATCATACTGCAATGTTAAAGAGATGGGATAAATATCAAGTGTGGTTATTTTTGATGAGTGTTCTGACTGCCTTTCTAAACAAGCCACCTTCTGGAATATGCTGGTGAAAGAGGCACAGAAATGCCAGTTCTGAGCAGCAAAACCCCAGGAAGGGTCAGGAGGTCTCATCATGCGGATCAGATTTGTCTCTTATCTGGATATTTCAAGGAGCAGTTGTGATTTTTTCCTTGCATTGGTTCTAGTCACCTGAAAAACTGCCCCTGTTCTCAATTTCAGTTTCTAGTGGGCATTCTGAAATGAAACAAAATTAACCCATGCAGGAACTACATGCCTATGGTTTGGAGATTCTGCAGAATATATGTAAAGAAGGCCACAGAAGCTAAATTACCTGCTTACATGCCAAGTTGCTTCAGTTGTGTCCAACTCTGTGTGACTCTATGGACTGTAGCCTGCTAGGACCTTCTGTCCATTGGGGATTCTCCAGGCAAGAATCCTGGAGTGGATTGCCATGCCCTCCTCCAGGGTATCTTCCCGACCCAGGGATCGAACCTGCGTCTCTTACATCTCCCACATTGGCAGGCAAGCAGGTATTTTTTTTACCACTAGCGCCACCTGGGAAGCTAAATTAGGTGATGTGGTGGTGGTTTAGTCAGTCTTGTCCACCTCTTGCGACCCCGTGGACTGTAGCCTGGCAGGCTCCTCTGTCCATGGGATGGCAAATGTCTTATTTGGCTTCCCTGGTGGCTCAGATGGTAAAGAATCTGCCTGCAATGCAGGAGATCCAAGTTTGATCCCTGGGTCAGAAAGATCCCCTGGAGAAGGGACTGGCAACCCACTCCAGTATTCTTGCCTGCTGAATTCCATGGACAGAAGAGCCTGGCAGGCTACCGTCCATGGAGCCACAGAGTAGGACATGACTGAGTGACTAAAAATTTCACCTTCAAATGTCTTATTTAGAGTAAAAATGGTATGTTTTCTTTAGCAACAGAAACTCTCCAAATACTAGCCTGAAACATCTAAAATCAATAGCATCTACACAAAACTCATACGAAAGTAATTTACACATACTTGTGTAATTTACACAAGTAAATTATATCAAAACCATACTACTTCAAGTGCATGAAAACTAAAGAAGAAAAGTCAAGTTTGACAAGGATTTATTTGGTTCAGATTCAAATAAAGCCCTTGTCAGAGCAGTGTAGCAGCAGAATACAAGGTTAGGGATCACTGGCCTGGGGCAGGCACTTCACTCCCACATTTGCTTATTCTTCTGTGAAATGCAGATAATAATCTACAGTGCTGACTCTTTGCTCAACAAGGCTGTAGATGGGAATGTGGTTTCCAAAGTGTAAGGCCCAGTGGAAATGCAAGTTATCTTGGTTACACTCTGTGCAATCCAAGGAATCAATTCTGTTCCTCCACTCTGTGCCAGCCATCAAGGTAACTGTCAGAGGCAAAAGCAGAATTTAATGCCATGTCTGACTCTTTTTTGAGATGCTATGGACTATAGTCCACCTGGCTCCTCTGTTCATGGAATTTCCCAGGCAAGAATACTGGGGTGGGTTTCCATTTCCTTCTCCAGGGAATCTTCCTGATCCAAGGATCAAACCCGCATCTTCTGTGTTTGGAGGCAGATTCTTTAACACAGCCACCTGGGAAGTCCAGCACCCAAGAAAATATATATTGGCAATATGGTTTGTGCTCTAACACAGTGTCCTCAACCAGGTGCCCACCGTCCCTGGGAAGATCTGTGGATTTCTTCAAGTGGGTCTCTGTTTCCTCTAAAGTTTTACTATACACATGTATTTATATGTATGTATAGTAAATATATGTGTGCATGTGTAAGCATGTGTGTGTACATGTACTCAAAAGTACATGAGAAGTGAAAGTGAAAGGTGTTCAGTCATGTCTGGCTCTTTGCAACCCCATGGACTATAGCCCGCCAGGTTCCTCTGTCCATGGGATTCTCCAGGCAAGAATATTAGAGTGGGTAGTCATTCCCTTCTTCAGGCGATATTCCTGACCCAGGGATCAAACCCAGGTCTCCAACACTGCAGGTAGATTCTTTACTGTCTGAGCCACCAGGTAAGTGTACACAAAAGTACATATATTTCATCAAGTTACCACAGGGATTCATGTCCTAACCTCTTCTTAGGGAGAGGCACACCTATATAATCTGTATCTCGTTGTAACTGTTCCCATTTTTAACTGGAAGGAACACCTGCAGTGTATTTAAACTGAACAATCTTATCTCAAACAAAATATCCCTTAAAGACACTAATTCCTGTTGAGGTTGCCATTAAGTTCCTATGCTGCTTACTCTCATCCTCTGGCAGGCACTGAAATACCATATTTTGATAAAAGTTGGGAGGGTGGCTCTGACGGTCAAGGTCCAGAGATAGCAATCAGGGGGCTTTATTGTTCTGATAAACCTTGAGTCATTCTTTAATGGAAAAACACTCATAATATAGTGAGTAGGAAAAGTAGCAGGCTACACATTTGAAAGCTGTTGTAGCCTTGCTGAAGACTGGACAATTCCTTTCTCTCCACTGACTTATCACCTAGTTGGTTGAGAGTTTCCTGATAAAACCCAGCACATAACAGCCCTCCTAGTGATGGCAACAGGTCCTCCGCCATTCAGCTGCTGGATCAACAGGCAGTCATCTCTAACTTTAGTAGAGGACTCTACACCATCCTCTTGAGAGGCCCTTGGACAGCAAGGGGATCCAACCAGTCTATCCTAAAGGAAATCAGTCCTGAATATTCATTGGAAGGACTGATGCCAAAGCTGAAACTCCAATACTTTGGCCACCTGATGCAAAGAACTGACTCATTGGAAAAGACCCTGATGCTGGGAAAGATTGAAGGCAGGAGGAGAAGGGGATGACAGAGGGTGAGATGGTTGGATGGCGTCACCAACTCAATGGACATGAGTTTGAGTAAGCTACGGGAGTTGGTGATGGACAGGGAAGCCGGGAAAGTCCATGGGGTTGCAAAGAGTCGGACACAACTGAGCAACTGAACTGAACTGAACTACGCTATCACAAACAAGGCAAGCCAAATCTGATGAACTGTTGCATTTGGCTCATGGATTCTCAATTCAGTTGAAATAAAGTTCATTTTCTTCCAGGTCACATAACTGATATATAAGTTTCCTTTAGTTCTTAAATTGTAGGATTGTTAGGCTTATTAAGAAGAGGTCAATATATCCTGCAATTAGCCACTCAGGAAATAATACATTTTTTTTGTAAACCAAGGCTGATTGCCCTGGAAGCAGCTGAGCTGAAACCACTAGACCCAGAGCTTAAAATTTAATGATATGAAAGATCTAACCAACAACAAGAGTCAGTACTTCATGTTCTTGACTGCAATAATCAAAATGGACCTTGCCATTTCGCCAGACTGCCAAAATGGAGTCTTAAGAAAAGGCTGTATAAAATGTTACTGTCTACTACTTTTTCGTGTGTGGTAGGAAAGGAGTATTATATGCAAAATCTTTAATTCTTCCAAAGCACTGCATAAATGCTCTCAAAGCTTTACCCCTTACCTCAGTGGAATATTTTAGAGATTTTACAGTGTTTTTATGCATTCACCAAAGAGCTACGCTTCATTTTTACACACACACAAATAAGCTTTAAAAAAAAAATCTTCTACCGAATTCTTTTTGTCACCAACTCACGAGTAAAATTACCTCAAAAAAGAAATAGGAGGGTGATGGTTAATAATTAGCCTGCATTGAAATTTAGCATTAATAAAATTAATTTCCCATCAAGTATCTCTAAAAAGATGACTAATCAAACTTTTTTAAAAAAGAAAGTTCCCTAGAAACAGAACTCGTGCATACAAATGGCAACTGGTAAAGAGGAAGCAATATAAAAAAATGTGCTTAATCATTTATTTCTTAAGTTCCATCATGTGTGTGGTATTTGGCATGTAAATAGGGTGGTTTGTTGTGGAAACAGAACAAATGTGGATTGAATTCATGACCAAAATAGCAAACAAATAGGAATTTTTACATGCTTTAATGTTTAATCATAGTATTCTTTATCTTTGAATGTAAATATATACATGTGTGTAAGCAAGCATACACACATACATATTTACTTGTGTATTCACAGAGATATTTTAATTTTGAATCTCCTTTTGCTTTCATTTAAAATCAAAAAAGTAAACAACAAGACCCTACTGTATAGCATAGGGCACTATATTCAATATCTGTGACAAGGCCCACAATGGAAAAGAGCATGAAAAAACATATTATACACACATATGTGTAACCAAGTCACGTTTCTGTACAGCAGAAATTAAACACTGTCAATTAAACATTATAAACAACTATACTTCAATAAAAATTTTAAAAATGCTAATCAGAAGAAAGCTGTAGTTAGATGGTGTTGGAACACTAGATTGCTATACACTAAAAAATTAATCGGCATCTTACATCATATATATATGTAAAATTCAAAGTAGATTTTAGATGTAAACATAACGGATGCATTTTTTAAACTTCCAAAATAATATACAGAAAAAAATACACCAAAAAAACCCAAAGATGTTTAGTTAACATATCAGATTAAAGATCAGATTTTTATAAGTTTAAATATCAGATTTTTACAGCCAGAATACAAACAGCAAGAGGGTTAAAAAGCAGTTGCTACTTGCTTGCCTGAAAAGCGTCTTATCTAGAGCTGACCCCATTGGCCAACGCAGTCTTCTCTTGTTCATTGTACTTGATTTGGTGTGTCACCTGTCTCTTGTTTGTCTATAGATTAGCACAAAAATGTCTTTGCAAACTAAGTGAATAGGGCGCAGCCCCAGCACCTGCCACTTTTAAAACTCTTTAGAAGATTCCCTTGTTTATTTTGTAGGCACCCAGGGGGGCACTTAAATAACTGCATTGAAACAAACAATGCTGGTGATGATTAAGGCGGCTTTCACATGAAAATTCACTTCAGAAAAATGTTTTGCAGATGTACTGAAGAAAACTGTATCACTAAGAACCACTCAAAATACTTCGGTGGACCAAAACACCTTTATATTTCTTCTGGCAGCCTGCCAAGTTCACTGCCAGCTTGAAAAGAATTCTATAGCTGGAGGCTAGAGCAGAAACTGCAATGATTTAAAAGAGAATTGGCTACAGTAAGAACGATAATGCCCTATATCGTTAAAATGCAACTGGCATCTTAGCCTCCCTACAGCTCTTTGAAAATGTGCTTACTCTTCAACTATTTACAAGGAAAAATGCAGAGACAATTGAAATCACAAGAAATAAAAATAATTTTAAAGGACTGAGAAGTCCTTTGCCAAATGATTTATCAGTAGTGCTTGTAAAATAATGACATGTTCTCAGCTGTTAAATGAGGAAGAAATCCATGCAGAAATTCTGCTCATTATGAAACTCAACCATCAAACATAAACCATTTTCATGATGTCCTAAATTAATTGATGCAGATTGTAAACACAAAAACAGTTGGCTTAAAATTAAGATGTAAACACAAATGGACAACGTCCTGATGTCATCGGTTTATCTTAGCATTTGACAGAAACAATATCTTTGGTGACTTTCCTGGGTGATTTTGGAGAGCTAAGATTTGGTCTGGCAAGCTAAGGAAAATCACAGAAACTCCAGCGACCAAAGTAAAAAGGATTTCCTGGGTGTTTGTACGAAAAAACCAAGAGAAGCATCTGTCCGGTGCTCCAAATTTATAGTAAGCATCAAGA
Source organism: Bubalus bubalis (assembly GCF_019923935.1). Taxonomy (NCBI): domain Eukaryota; kingdom Metazoa; phylum Chordata; class Mammalia; order Artiodactyla; family Bovidae; genus Bubalus; species Bubalus bubalis. Next base: position 20,383,602 of record NC_059174.1, read on the forward strand.
ACATGTCTTTAAATGAAGGACTCAGCAACACATTATACACTCACTTATTTTTTTCTTATGAAAGAATGAGTAAAATTCTCCTTTTGGTTGAGAACCTGTACCACTCCCTTTAAATTTATTCTCATGAATACATAAATGTCTAAGGGGAAGTCAAGAGTAATTCGCTAGAAAACTCAACATGAAAACTGTGGAGATGAAGCATGCAGTTTAGCACACCCATCCTTGACCGCATGTCAAAATAAGTCATGGTACCTGGCCTCAATGAGCTTAATACACAAGGAGAAACAGATGCATGCTGCTACTGCTGCTAAGTCGCTTCAGTCGTGTCCGACTCTGCGACCCCATAGACGGCAGCCCACCAGGCTCCCCCATCCCTGGGATTCTCCAGGCAAGAACACTGGAGTGGGTTACCATTTCCTTCTCCAATGCATGAAAGTGAAAAGTAAAAGTGAAGTCACTCAGCCGTGTCCGACTCTTAGCGACCCCATGGACTGTAGCCCACCAGGCTCCTTGGTCCATGGGATTTTCCAGGCAAGGGTACTATAGAGTGGGGTGCCATTGCCTTCTCCCAACAGATGCATAAAAGGGGCCAAAGTTAAAAAGTACTCTTATGGGGGTGTGTATCAAATTAAGTAGGACCATCAAAGAGGGAGTATTTTCTAAAAATAAATGTATATAATCAGATACAAATCAAAGGACTGAGGACATTGGGTAATTCTAACCCAAACTCCACATTTCTATCCCCAAAAGCCACGCCCTTCCTTATCATCAAGAAAATAACGGATTATCAATTAAATCTTCCATGCATTAGGGACTTCTCTCCCCACTGTGTAAACAGAGAGTGGCCTGTGAAATGTAAAAAGTAATGACTAAAATAACCAAACACAGATAATTTAATTCAACATGCATTTACTATTTCTCTTCTGATGGTTTCATGTTCCATCAGTATGCTAAATCTCTATGTGTAGTCTGGCTTCACCTCCTGAGTTTCAGATCCGTAAGTCTCTCTGACTTCCTTCCTGATCTTTCTAGATGCATCTCTGGCACATCCAACTCAGCATGTCCCCAAGTGAACTTCTCACCCCCACAACCTTACTTCAACCAGAACCATCTTCCATCAACTAATGATGCAGTTATCTAAAGACAAACCTTGGGCACCGTTCCTAATTTTCCCTTCTCTGAATTCCCACTTATACCCAATGATTCTGTTGAATCTAGTTGTGTTGAATCCAACTTTGTTGTGTGTTATTTATGGACTAAATGTTTGTGCCCTCCCTGAATCCATATGTTGACACACTACACCTAGGGTTACAGTATTAGGACACAGGGCATTTGTGGGGTAATTAGGTCATGAGGGTGGAGCCCTCACAAATAGGTATAGTGCCCTTATAAGAAGAAGCAGGAGAATGAGGACTTCTCTCTCGCCCGCATGAAGAAGATGTAATAAGAAGAGGATCATGTGCAAACCAGGAAGCAGGCCCTCCCCAGATACTGAAACTGCCAATATCTTGACCCTGGACTTCTCAATCTCCAGAACTGTGAGAAATGAATGTTTAAGGCACGTGGTCTATGCTATGCATGCATGCATTCATGCTAAGTCGCTTCAGTCGTGTCTGACTCTGTGGTCTATAATACTCTGTTTTAGCAGCTCTAAGACACTGCCTTTCCAATATACCCACCTGCCTCCATCCCCTTTCCAGTACCCTAGTTCAGGGCACCAGTGTTTCTCTAGATTGCCACAGTGGTCTTTTAACTTCATTCCACCCAACCTACGGTAGTCAAAATGACCCTTCTTTACAGCCAAGAATTCTTTATAAATAAATCCTTTATAAATCCATCACCACTAGGAAAAAAGGCACATTAAGTATCCAGATACCTCAGGACCAATGAGTTTATAGAATCCCTTTCACCTGTGACAGGAACCCTGGGGATGGAGCCTGAGTATAGAAAGGACAAGAGAGACAGACTACACCTTCTTCACTAGTGTATCCAGAAATGTTGCAAAAAGGCCCTGTGCTTGCTTCCCACACTTTGGTTTTCCACAGACTACTTAAATCAAAAAAAAAATAAAAATTGAAGTTCAGCGAAAGGCTGCTATTTTCTTTCAACTTTGTTGAGGTCTAACAGACGTACCCTCAATTATCCATATTTAAAGTGTTACATTTGATCTGTCTTAAAATATGTATGCATTTGTGAAACTATCACCATAATCAAGGTAAGAAAGATTTTGCCCACTCGCCAAACTTTCCTAATGCCCTTTTATAATCCATCCCTCTCTCCTCCCGCCTCAGTACCCTGGTCTGAATTCTGTCATTACAAATCAGTCTGCACTTCCTAAAATTTTATGTAAGTGAAATCATACAGCATTTACTCTTTTCTTTTTCTTTTTGCAAGGCTTATATCACTTAGCATAAGGATTTAAGACTCATCCGTATTGTTGCCTGTCTTAACAAACTTTTTATTTACCAAGTAATAACATTGTTTAAATCATTCTTTCTATCATAATCATTTCATAAAACAAAAGACACTTCAACCATCAAAAAGGAAAAAGGATTTGTATTCCAAATAAGGACAGTCATCCCTCAGAATGAAAAATTGGCAATCTTGTACTGACAAAGAGTGGGGTCCTCGGGCAAACTGTGTAGGCCCCATCACCCAAAGCCAGTCCTTCTCCTAGCCATGAAGCAGGAAGCGCTGCCCCTGACAAAGCCCTCTACTCCTCCTCATTCAAGGAGGGAGAAAAGCAGATCCCTCTTGAGACCTGTTTCCATGGTAACCAGCTAGCAATTGACAATGTGGCCGGCAGTTGGGCCTCCTGAAGGGGAAAATCTTCAACGGAGACCAGGCCACTGAGAGGCCCAAGAAGGGACAGCTCAGACCTAGGCCTCTTGGGGAGGACCCAGGAATCACTGGGCTGTCCCTTTCTTGGGAAAGGCCCAGGTGGGTTTTCAAAGAAATAGATGGAGAAGGAAGAAGGGCCTCTCTGAAGGAGGCTGGTCCATAAACTAGCAACAGGCAAGGTAGTGGTGGCCAGAGAAAGAATGTGGGCCTGACAGACACCACCCTTAGAATCAACACAACTTAAAGCAACTTCCTTGATCTCCATAAGGCTCAGTTTCCTCCAAAAGATCAGGTAATCCTGGGCTTCTGCATTGGGTAACTCCAGAGGGCATCACTGAAGTTACAGTCTGTTTGCTTACCTTCATTCCAAGGAGCGTGTGCTTGCCTTCCACTCTGCGCTGAGAACCGAAAGGGCAGGAGCAGGTATCTGGAGGTGGCGTTTTAGACCTGGAAGGGTTGGAAGTCAGTAACACTGGTTAAATATTGCAGGTGAGTGAGGGGTTTAAATTCCTCTCCTGGTCAGCCATCGAGAGGCCTCACATTTCCAGAATCTGTGCCTCTATATGAGAGCAAGAGTATCAATGAATACACTTCACAAACTGTTCCCCATCCGCTGCCAGGACGGCCTATCAGATCTTCAGCTATTGGTGGTTCTGTTCAATGACAACCTGGCAGCCAAGCACATTGGGTAAGAATTAGGTTCTGGCAGAAAGCACATCCAGGTTCACGTCCCCAGCTACACCTGCTGATAACTAGGTAACCTTGGATGGATTATTTAACACTCTTTAAGCCTCAGTTGCTTCATGATAATAATTTATTTAATATATTTGCTGTAAGAATCGTTGTGGAAATATATAACAAATGTTTAGCAAATACGGTAGTGCTTTATTATAAATTTTCAGATTTTTTCTGGGCAAGGTTGAAACTTTCTTGGAGAACTTTTCTTACCCAATCCTGCTCCAGACATCCCTTCTGCTAAAACAGAGGTTGAAATTAACCCAATGTAGACCAAATGCCCTACTCAATGGTAGGCTGAGTCCAAGACCAAGCCATCAGGCAAGTTTAAAAAAGTAAGAGGGGTACATCATTGCATCGTTGTCATCTTGGTAATCCTCAGAAATACCTGTAATAGTTTATAAAAATGCAAACAATAGTTTGGAGATCCTAATTCAGCCTAATTCAGTGGGTTTGTTTAGGGCAGAATTATCTGTTTATTTGTGTTGTTCTGTCCTTAAAAGATTCTTCAGGTAACCTTAGTGTATAGTCACAATTGAGTCCCACTGGTCTACAGCAAGGTCAGCCAATCTTTTTTCTGAAGGGCCAGATAGTAAATATTTTACTCTTTGTGGGCCACATGGTACATTCTCCATCACATAATCTTTGCTTTTTACAACCTTTTAAAAATGTAAAAGCCATCTGTCCAAATATATGCTCTGTATCTGGTATGGGCTGTACAGAAACAGAATGGGTATATATATAGTATAACTGATTCACTTTGCTATACACCTAAACTAACACAACACTGTAAAGCAACTATATTCCAATTAAAAATTAAATTAATAAAACCATTGGCAGCAGAAAATAAGTAAATATATTGGTGGGGGGGGGGGGGGAAGGCCATGGCCAAATTTGGCCCATAAGGCTATAGTTTATCAACTCGTGGTCTAGAGATCATTGACTCAATAAACATGAGTTTGAGCAAGTTCCAGGAGATAGTGAAGGACAGGGAAGCCTGGCGTGCTGCACTTCATGGGATCACAAAGAGTCAGACACGACTGAGTGACTGAACAACAACTAGGATCTTAGTCCTGGAAGTCCCATGATCTAAAATATTCTTTAGTTTGACTCAGAATCCAAAGACCATTCTGACCCCACATTCCCTCTGCCCAACTTGGTGACCCCTTCACCCTTTCCCTGCCTGCCTCACTCTGCATCTCCAACAAGCTACCAGAGAGCTGTGTGGCAGCGGAGAGCAAGCTCTCCCTGGCAGCTGCAGAGTGAGGAGTGTTGGCGGAGGAGTTGGGTTCCCACTACAAGAGTATGAGTCAGCACCATGCTGAGCTCAAGCACAGATATATGCCACTGCTGCCAGACCATCATCATTTATAAGCATTTATAGAGGACCCTTCCTCTAATTCATCCTGAAGAAACTAAAACTTTCTACCCTTGCACACAATAAAATTTTTGGCAGTTAGCCTTCTGAACTGGGACTCTGTGCCATTCCTGAGTGCAAAGCCCTTTCTGATGGGTAGAAGATAAGGCCTCTGGTTGCTGCATTTAACATCGCCTACTCCACAAAGCCATTGCTGGAGATCCATCATATAACCTTTCATGGCAAACCAAGATATGGGGACCTATTTTCTGTGTCATTAAGATGGAGGTGTTTTTATTTTACCAACTCTTAGCTTGGAGAAGTGCTGTTCCTCTGTTTGGAAAAGTGCTTTGACTTAAAGGGGGCATGAATATGGGTGAAAGAATTTGGGGTGAGGCAAAGTGAAGAATTAAGCAGTTTCTCCCATGAGGGAGGGAGGAGAAAGAGAAAATGGAAGGAGATGGGAGTAGGTGTATACTCTCCATGTGGCTTCTCTCCCAATTCTCCCCATTCTTTAATCATGTTATGAGATTTGTGTGTGAATGAATTTTTGTGGAAATAGAGCAGAGACTGAGTTTCTTGCTGAGATTGATAGAGAGTGGGACAGAGCCTGAGCAGCACAGATAAATGAAGAAAAGGAGAAATAGACAAAAACACAGAGTTAAGTCCTAAAACCTTTACAAAATTATGAAGAGCTCTTGTGACTTTCTCTGGATACTGTGACTAGCTGTTCTTTGAAGTTAATTAAATCCCTATTTCACATTAGTCTTTTATTTTTATTATTATTAATTTATAGGGATTACATCTGATACCCGAGTCACATCTAGTTGTCCTAGCTCATGTTTTACTGCAAGAATAAGTATCAAGTGGTAGATTTATTGCCCTTTAAAAAAAAAATCAATAACTAGTTTGCAATGCCTTTGATAGAAATTCAATGACTAATATCAGGTTTTACTTTATCAAGAAGTTGGGATATTGTCAAGAGCTATCCAAGAAAGTAACTGATTCAAAATCCAATTGTCAAAACATTCAGTGGGCCCTCAATGCATGCAAAACAGTGTGTGGGGCGCTGGGAAGATTAAGAGAAATAAGATGCACTCTCTCTCCCTGGGAGGACTGTCACCAAATATGAGCATGGGACTAGAGAAGCGATTCCAACACACATTGTATGGAGACAGACAAGGCAAGACCATGGGACATTCTCAGCAGCTGTAAACAAAAGTAGGGCTACCTGAAACAAACGATGCTACCAACAAGGGATCAATTTCCAAAATACACATAGCAGCTCATGCAGCTCACTATCAACAACAACAAAAACCTGATCAAAAAGGGGGCAGAAGACCTAAATAGATATTTTTTCAAAGAAGGCATATAGATGTCCAATAAACATATGAAAAGATGTTCAACGTCTCTAGTTTTTAGAGAAATGCAAATCAAAACTACAATGAGGTACTACTACCTCATACCAGTCAGAATAACCATCATCAAAAAGTCTAAAATAAATGCTGGAGAGGGTGTAGAGAAAGGGGAACCATTTTATACTTGATGAGAATGTAAATTCATACCGTCACTATGGAAAACAGAATGCAGGTTCCTTAAAAAACTAAAAATAGAACTGCCATATGACCCAGTAATCCCACTATTGGGCATATACCCACAGAAAATCATAATTCCAAAAGATACATGGATCCAAATATTCATTGCAGGACTATTTACAGTAGCAGGACATGGAAACAATCTAAATGTCTATCAACAGAGAAACAGATAAAGAAGATGTGGTGTTAATAACATATATACAATGAAACATTACTCAGCCATAAAAAGAATGAAACTGTGTCATTTGCAGGTATATGTGGACCAACCTAGAGTCTGTCATGCAGAAGGAAGTCAGAAAGAGAAAAACAAATGTTATATCAATGCACATACGTGGAATCTAGAAAAATGGTATAGATTATTTTATTTGCAAAGCAGAAATAGAGACATAGACATAAAGAACAAATGTATGGACCCAAGGGGGAAAAGGGTAGGGACAGATAAAATGGGAGACTCAGATTGACATACATATATATATATATATATATATATAAATATGTTACAGATGAACATATAAATGATACAGATGAACTTATAAATGATTCAGATGAACTTATTTACAAAACAGAAACAGACTCACAAACTTTGAAAACAAATTTATGGTTACCAAAGGGGAAAGGTGGAAGGGATAAATTAGGAGTTTGGGATTAACATAAACACACTATTATATATAAAATAGATAACCAACAAGGACCTGCTAGCACAGAGAACTCTACTCAATACTCTGTAATTACCTACACCCATAAAATTACCTATAAGGGAGAAGAATCTGAAAAAGAAAGGATATGTGTGTGTGTGAGTGTGTGTATATATATATATATATATATATATAACTGAAGCACTTTGCTGAACACCTGAAACTAACACAATGTTGTAAACCAAATATATTCCAAGATAAATAAATAAATTCAAGGAAAAAAAAAAAACCAGAATGGTCTTCCCTCTTCAGAGTCAAATTATATTTATGGTATCACCTTAAAAGTCAACAGCGATAACATTACAGAGACCATTTCCATTGCCAGAAAAGTTCTGAGAATTCTGAAAACTTGTAAGAAGAGGCAGGCAAGACCAGAGATCACGATAAGCAAAGTGATTAACTGAGGAGCTGTGGGGAGGAGAGGGGGAGAAAAAGTCTCGACTGAGCTAAGGATCAGAGATAACAGCAACTTTTCACCAAATGAAAAGCAATGGAACAGACCGTCTGTCATTGATTTCAGGGAAAGCTTATGGACAGAACAGGTAGACTCAGATAGCACTTTCAAGCGAAGACCTCGAGGGAATTCAGCTAGTTTAGGCAGCTCCCACGTCCCATGGGAATCTAACTGATGTCTGGGAAACCTGAATAGGCAAGAATTCATAACTCTCAAAACTATACATAGAGAAGTGTACCAATAAACACAGAAAAACATAAAATTTCCTGGAAATGTCAACTATCAACAAACATATTTTCAGGTGTGCTCCAGAATTCAGGTTCATCAAAGTGTATCATGGAAATACTGCTGTTGGTGGTGGTCGTTCTGGAAAGGAAAGAAACAAACAGTAAGCATCGCAACGCCCTTTTTTTTATATATGAGAAAAAGGAAACTCAGAAAGATAAAGTGGCTCTCTCAAGGTCCCAGACCTAATTAGTAGGAAGTCTTTCTTTACAACTGCATATAATACATCACCTCCTGACATATTATATATTCTCCTACTGGAATGCCATTTCTGTTAAAATGGGGACTTGGTCTATTTATTCACTACTGTCCTCAGCACTAAAACAGCACCTGGCACAAAGCAGGTGCTCAGTAAAAATGTTTGACAGGACCGAATGATTGAAATCTTCAGACTCTTGTCCCAATGCCCTTGAGATTACATCATCCTGTTTCATAAATCTAGGGGCATCTTAGACCCTTCAAATCAGCAAGTATTTACCATATGCACATCACATGCCTGGCACTGTGACAGTCTGCTGGATGGGAAGAGGGATGTATTACTGAGGCCTCTTTTAGAAACGAGATGCAAACACCAGACTGAAACTAGCTTAAACATAAAAACGGGTGTGGGAGGTGGCAGAGATTCACTGGTTCATATACATGGAAAGTCCAGGGGTAATGTCCGCAGGGACAGCTGAAACTAGGGGGCACAAAAAGAGTTACCTGGATTTTATTACTCTCTCCACTACTCAGGGCTCTACTTTTCCTCTGCATTGGCTTTCCTCTTGGTCAGGATTTCTCTAGACTGCAGCCTTGGTCATTCCCGGCTTACATCCTACTTAGTTAGCAGTAGAAAGATAATTTCTTTACCCTACCTGTTCAAGCGAAACTCTAGGTAGGGTTTCTTTTGGTGCAATCTGGACTATGCACCCATTCCCAATGAGTTACACTGACCAACAGGATACAGTCCTTTGCTTAACCATATTTCATTCATGTGTCCACCCTTGGAGGCTGGGATGAAGTCAGTACCATCTAAACTACATGGATTAGACAAAGGGTAAGTTCCCGGAAGAAAACTGGGGGGCCCCATCCAAAAGAAGAGATTCTGTGATGATAAAGAGCATCCATATTCCCACCCCAAATCAGGGCTGGGGGTCAAAACAGTAAGTACTTAAGCTTCAAGAATTTAATTTTTATTGGAAGCAAAACACAAATCAATTCATAAACAGCATAAAACAGCATTTAAGATCAAGTCTGAACATGTAACACAAGCATACCACACTGTGTAAAATCACAAAAGGAACTTCTGAGGGTTCAATTTCCTTTTAATATGCAATTTTGTCCTCTGTCCATCAACACCCCTCAACCACCCGACTTGACTGTTATCTGCTCTTCACGTCTCCTTTTAAGCCATCAATGGGGCTCTGCCTGGCAGTCAACAGCTCAGGTTTGACCTTGCCGCCCCTTGATTTACATTAGTATTCAAACAATTGGCAGCGATTTTGTTGTGCTCTGCCTTTTGAAATAAAAATTAATAAAAGATGAAGAAAAGAAAGCACAAGAAATGTTACAAAACTATAGTTCTCATAAACTTAATGAAGTTCAAGTATGAACATCACTAGATACACCAGAAGTACCAAATCCTGTTCCTCAACTGATTGTTCATTGGACCACACTTGACTGGGAGTTCAAAGGTCAAAGAAGAAAATAAAGAACATGCACCAAACTCTGCAAAAATAATTTGTTCATTCTCATAATAATTCTGCCTGCTGCACAGATTTCTTTTACGTACCTTCAGGATCCTACGACAGGTAAGAGCACTGCTACCTGCATCAGAGCACAAGTGTCATAACTGTGCCTCGTAAGTTGTTCACAATGTTTGCTCAGTTTGCATAGCTTCTTTAATATTTCCTAGTATTGCACATCCAGAGAAGGCAATGGCACCCCACTCCAGTACTCTTGCCTGGAAAATTCCATGGAGGCATTCAGTTGCTTCTCACTGCAGTTGGTATTAAACTCCAGCCAGAATTATTTTTGCTCAGGAAAAATCATTGTAACTAATAACTGTTCTCACTAAGGACCTGGTGGGAAGCCCACATCCCACCCTCCTCCCTCTAAGACAAGGCGTTGACAAAACCAGCCAGATGAGAAGCTGGGCTGCAAAGCAGAGACTGGTGTTGGACCTGAGGTAGGTTCACCAGCAAGTTACCACCGCAGTGACCACTGCATGGGGAAGGGTTACTCCAGACCAAATAGACGTGTCCTGAAGGTCCCAGAGAACATGCCTCTGATAAACCTCACTCTGTCCCACCCCGTTCGTTATGATGGGCCCAAAACTTCTTTTCACCAGGAATAAAGAGAAGGCAATGGCACCCCACTCCAGTCCTCTTGCCTTGAGAATCCCATGGACGGAGGAGCCTGGTAGGCTGCAGTCCATGGGGTCGCTAAGAGTCGGACACGACTGAGCGACTTCACTTTCACTTTTCACTTTCCTGCATTGGAGAGGGAAATGGCAACCCACTCCAGTGTCCTTGCCTGGAGAATCCCAGGGACGGGGGAGCCTGGTGGGATGCCGTCTATGGGGTCACACAGAGTCGGACACGACTGAAGTGACTTAGCAAAGAAAAACATACTTTACAAAAAGGCAATTCATCTACGAATACATGGCTTGGCTAAGACAGCACATCTTAGAGCTACATGTGTTACTATAAATGGACTCATTTTGTATCTCCATATACTGTAGATTCTTTTTTAAAGGCATATGAAGAGAAACCATGGGGAATGAACTGAGGTCTGAGCCCACTAGCTATTAACACATTCTACTGTGTGGTACATTTCCTTTCTTTAAATTTTTCCTAATGGGATGGAGGAGGAACTGAAAGCAGACAGAAGCTAACAACAGAGCATGTATTTGGACAAACAAAAATACATTCAGCATATCTTAAATGTCTTGTCATCACCAAGATGTTTTGCAATTTTAAAATGTTTTGGTATGATGATAACATATCACTGAATATTATATATGAGTCACACTATAATAAATTTTCTTTCTTTTTTCTTTTGAATCTTATTTTAATTTATTTATTAAAATAAGAAATCTTTTTTCCCTCTGGCTTATAGGGTGTATGCTATACACAGTACTTTTTGGGGGGCTATTTTTTCCGTTTTATTGAGAAATAATTGACATACATCTCCATATAAGTTTAAAGTAGACAGCATGATGGTTTGATTTACATACCATTATAATTTTTAAAGGCTCGTCTCCCAATATATACTCAGTCACCAAGTCCTAATTCTTCTAGCACCAAAATTCCCATTAAAAAAAAAGATACTGGGTTGGCCAAAAGATTTGTTCAGGTTTTTCCGTAACATCTAAGAGAAAAACCCAAATGAACTTTTTGGCCAACCCAGTACATTTATGGAAATCCCCAACTCTGTTGCCATAAACCTACTTCAACCCAATGTCCTTTCTTGTTAGGCAACTGGGAAATTCTCATCCTTTGTTTCCATCTTTGTATCATTTATCCTCAACTAATTCATTTCCCAAATGGCAGCAAGAAGAATCTCCTAAACCTGTCACTCTCACTCTTAATCCCCCAGAGGCTTCCTTCTGATCTCAGGAGGGAGTCCTATTTCCTTCTGGAAGCTTCCAAGGCACCAAATTTTTTGCATCTGTCTATGTCCCAGCTTCATCTTTAAGCACACACCTCTCTCATGTCCTGCCAACCTGGAGCTCTGGCCTGGAGTCACGTATTCTAATGTGGTGGTTAGAAGCATGAACTCTGAGGCCAAATTCCCCAGCTGAGAGCTGCATGATCTTGAGCAAGTTACTTAATGTCCTCATTTCCTTCTTCAGTAAGACAAGGGCAATATTGGTCCCCACCTCAGGGCTGTCATCAAGATTATGGGAGTTAAAATAACTCAGATCTGAGTTCAGCCTTAGGGTCTTTTAAGATTTCATCTACTCTGAGAAAGGGACCCTCTTCTTCCATCTCTTTCCCACTTTGAAAATCCTAGTATCCAGTGAATCCTATTTGTTATGGGCTAAACTGTTAATGGTCTGCCCCAAAACTCATAGATTGAAGCCCTAATTACAAGTGCCTCAAAATGTGATTATATTTGGAGATGGGGGTCTTCAAACAGGTGATTAAATTACAATAAGACCATACATGTGGGCCCTAATCCAATCTGACCATATCTTTAAAAGAAGAGGAAATTTGGACACACAAAAAGACACAGAGGAAGGACCACATGCAGCACGCAAGACAGGGGGCATCTGCAAGCCAAGGAGAAGCTTCAGAAGAAGCCAAATTTGATCTTGGACTTCTAGCCTCTAGAATCATGAGGAAATTAATTCTGTTGTTTAAACCACATGGTCTGTGGTTATTTTTCTATGATAGTGCTAGTAATACATGTGTGCAGATTTTGGATTTATCAACCCTTCACAATTGCATGAGTCAATTTGTTTTAAATCTCTCTAGATAGATAAATGGTTCATCTACATATAGAAATTCTTAGATATAGATAGATAAATAGAAAGATACAGCTATCTGCAGATATACATAGATCAATCTCCTCTCTCTATGTATATCTCCATCTATCTATCTCTGTCAAGAGATCTCCTGGTGTGTGTTTTCAGGACACCTGCATGCCTCCTTCCAGCAGAGCACCACTGGAATTGAATGGTTACATCTGTGATTACGTGGGCACCATACTTCTCTCCAGTCACAGTGACATCCTGAAGTGAAGGAACAGCTCTGTTGGTCACTACTACACCCTAAGAACCTATCCCAGAAAAATCAGTATTGTATGAATAAACATGGAAGATTCTTAGTGAAGTCATATTCTTATAATCCTGTTGCTTTTACAATGTATAAGAAAATTGAAAGACATCTTTTTGTAGAGACGATGAATATGTCCATCAATATGAATAATATATTCATCAACCCTGGATATATTGTTGTTTTAAGTCAATATTTTACTGAGCTTATATGTTCTATGGAAGAAATCTGGTGGCTCAGACAGTAAAGAATCCACCTCCCACCAAGACTGGGAGACCTCGGTTCGATTCCTGGCTTGGGAAGATCCCCTGGAGGAGGGCATGGCAATCCACTTCAATATTGTTGCCTGGAGACTCCCCATGGGCAGAGGAGCCTGGCGGACTACAGTTCATGGGGTCGCAAAGAGTCAGACATGACTGCGCGACTAAGCGCAGCATATAGCCCCTATTATTATGAAAGAAAGAAAGAAACTAAGTCACTCAGTTGTGTCCAACTCTTTGTGACCCCATGGACTATAGCCTACCAGGCTCCTCTGTCCATGGGATTGTCCAGGCAGGAGTACTAGAGTGGGTTGCCATTTCCTTCTCCAGGGGATCTTCCTGACCCAGGGATCAAACCCGGGTCTCCCACATTGTAAGCAGACGTATTATTATGGCTGCCTATAATATTATGCCTGCACTCTATTTCTCAACCCACAAGATGGCAGAGTAGAAGGATTTTTCAACCCACAGGATGGTGGAATAGAAGGACGTGTGCACATCTTCTTCTGCAATAACTTCAAAATTACAACTCACTGCTGAACAACCGTTGACAGGAGAATGTTGGATCCCACCAAAAAAAGATATGCCATGTCCAAGGGCAAAGAAGAAGCCCCAGCAAGATGGTAGGAGGGGCAAACCATATTTAGAATTAAACCCCATACCCACCAGAGACCTTGGAGGGCTTAAATAAATCTTGTGCTCACCAGGACCCAGAGACCCCACAGAGACTGAGCCAGAATTGTGTTTGAGTGTCTCCTGCAAAGGTACAGGTCAGCAGGGTGCTGCCCCATGGGCAGGGGCTCTGGGTGGAGTAGACCTGGATATGGTAGAAGTGCTCTTGGAGGAGGTCACCATTAACCACCCCACCCACCCCCACCCCCTGCAACAGAGCCACCAGAACTTACACAGGACTAGGGAAACAGACTCTTGGAGGGCACAAATAAAACCTTGTATTCACCAGGACCCAGGAGAAAGGAGCAGTGACCCCACAAGAAACTGCCCCAGACTTGCCTGTGAGTGTCCAGGAGTCTCTAGCGAAGGTGTGGGTCAGCAGTAGGCTGCTGCAGGGTCTGGGGCACTGAGTGCAGCAGTGCCTGCATGGGACCTTTTGAAGGTTGCCATTATCTTCATTACCTCCACCATGGTTTGCCCTTAGGTCAAACAACAGGGAGGGAACACAGCCCCACCCGTCAACAGAAAATTGGATTAAAGATTTACTGAACACAGTCCTGCCCATCAGAATTAGATACAGTTTCCCCCTCAGTCAGTCTCTCCCATAAGGAAGCTTCCATAAACCTCTTAACCTTATCCATCAGATGGCCAACAGAATGAAAACCACAATCATGGGAAACTAATCAAACTGATCACATGGACCACAGCCTTGTCTAACTCAATGAAACTATGAGCCATGCCCTGTAGGGCCACCCAAGATGGGACCGGTCATGGTGGAGAGTTCTGACAAAACTTGGTCCACAGGAGAAGGGAATGGCAAACCACTTCAGTAGTCTTGCCTTGAAAACACCATGAACAGTATGAAAAGGCAAAAAGATAGGACACTGAAAGATGAACTCCCCAGGTGGGTAGGTGCCCAATATGCTACTGGAGATCAGTGGAGAAATAACTCCAGAAAGAATGAAGAGATGACACCAAAGCAAAAACAACACCCAGCTGTGGATGTGACTGGTGATAGAAGTAAAGTCTGATGCTGTAAAGAGCTACATTGCATAGGAACCTGGAATGTTAGGTCCATGGATCAAGGCAAATTGGAAGTGGTCAAACAGCAAATTGTAAGAGTAAACATCGACATTTTAGGAATCAGTGAACTAAAATGGACCAGAATATGTGAATTTAACTCAGATGATCATTATGTCTGCTACTATGGGCAAGAATCCCTTAGAAAAAAGGAGTAGCCATCACAGTCAACAAGAGTCCAAAATGCAGTACTTGGATGCAGTCTCAAAAACTACGGAATGATCTCTGTTTGTTTCCAAAGCAAGCCATTCAATATCACAGTAATCCAAGTCTATAAAGCAACCAGTAATGCTGAAGAAGCTGAAGTTGAATGGTTCTATTAAGACCTACAAGACCTTCTAGAACTAGCACCCAAAAAAGATGTCCTTTTCATTACAGGGGACTGGAATGCAAAAGTAGGAAGTCAAGAGATACCTGGAATAACAGGCAAATTTGGCCTTGGAGTACAAAATGAAGCCAGTGAAAGGCTAACAGAGTTTTGCCAAGAGAAGGCACTGGTCATAGCAAACACCCTCTTCCAACAACATAAGAGAAGACTCTACACATGAACATCACCAGATGGTCAATATCAAAATCAGATTAATTATATTCTTTGCAGTCAAAGATGGAGAAGCTCTATACAGTCATCAAAACAAGACTGAGAGCTGACTGTGGCTCAGATTATGAACTCCTTATTTCAAATTCAGACTTAAATTGAAGGAAGTAGGAGAAATCACTAGACCATTCAGGTATAACCTAAATCAAAACCCTTATGATTATACAGTGGAAGTGACAAATAGATTCAAGGGATTAGATCTGATAGACAGAGTGCCTGAAGAACTATGGACAGAGGCTCCTGACATTGTACAGGAGGCAGTGATCAAGACAATCCCCAAGAAAAAGAAATGCAAAAAGGCGAAATGGTTGTCTGAGAAAGCCTTACAAATAGCTGAGAAAAGAAGAGAAGATAAAGGCAAAGGAGAAAACGAAAGATACACACATTTGAATGCAGAGTTCCAAAGAACATCAAGGAGAGATAAGAAAGCTTCCTGAGTGATCAATGCAAATAAATAAAGGAAAACAAGAGAATGGGGAAGACTAAAGATCTCTTCAAGAAAATTAGAGATACCAAGGGAATATTTCATGCAAAGATGGGCAAAATAAACAACAGAAATGGTATGGATCTAACAGAGCAGAAGATATTAAGAAGAGGTGGCAAGAATACACAGAAGAGATATACAAAAAAGATCTTCATGACCCAGATAACCATGATGGTGTGATCACTCACCTAGAGCCAAACATCCTGTAATGGAAGTCAAGTGGGCATTAGGAAGCATCACTATGAAATAGCTAGAGGAGGTGATGGAATTCTGCTTGAACTATTTCAAATCCTAAAAGATGATGCTGAGAAAGTGCTGCACTCAATGTGCCAGCAAATTTGGAAAACTCAGCAGTGGTCACAGGACTGGAAAAGGTCAGTTTTCATTCCAATCCCAAAGAAAGGCAATGCCAAAGAATGCTCAAACTGCTGCACAATTGCACTCACCTCATACACTAGCAAAGTAATGCTCAAAATTCTCCAAGCCAGGCTTCAGCAGTATGTGAACCGTGAACTTCCAGATGTTCAAGCTGCATTTAGAAAAAGCAGAGGAACCAGAGATCAAATTGCCAACATCCGTCAGATCATCGAAAAAGCAAGAAATTTCCAGAAAAACATCTACTTCTGCTTTATTGACTATGCCACAGCCTTTAAGTGTATGGATCACAACAAACTGTGGAAAATTCTTCAAGAGCTGGAAATATCAGAGCACCTTACCTGCCTCCTGAGAAATCTGTATGAAGGTCCAGAAGCAAGAGTTAGAACTGGACGTGGAATAACAGACTGGTTCCAAATCGGGAAAGGAGTACATCAAGGCTGTATATTGTCACCCTGCTTATTTAACTTATATGCAGAGTACATCATGAGAAATTCTGGGCTGGAAGAAGCACAAGCTGGAATCAAGATTGCCAGGAGAAATATCAATAACCTCAGATGACACCACCCTTATGTCAGAAAGCGAAGAAGAACTAAAGAGCTTCTTGATGAAAGTGAAAGAGGAGAGTGAAAAAGTTGGCTTAAAGCTCAACATTCAGAAAACAAAGATCATGGCATCCAGTCCTATCACTTCATGGCAAATAGATGGGGAAACAGCGACAGACTTTATTTTGGGGAGCTCCAAAATCACTGCAGATGGTGACTGCAGCCATGAAATTAAAAGATGCTTACTCCTTGGAAGAAAAGTTATGACCAACCTAGACAGCATATTAAAAAGCAGAGACATTACTTTGCCAACAAAGGTCCATCTAGTCAGAGCCAGTAGTTGTATATGGATGTGAGGGCTGGGCTATAAAGAAAGCTGAGCGCCAAAGAGTTGATGCTTTTGAACTGTGGTGTTGGAGAAGACTCTTGAGAGTCCCTTGGACTGCAAGGAGACCCATCCAGTCAATCCTAAAGGAAATCAGTCCTGATATTCATTGGAAGGACTGATGCTAAAGCTGAAACACCAGTACTTGGCCACCTGATGTGAACAACTGACTCATTGGAAAAGACTCTGATACTGGGAAGGACTGAAAGCAGAATGTGATGGTTGGATGGTATCACTGACTTGATGGACATGAGTTTGAGTAAGCTCTGGGAGTTGGTGATGAACAGGGAAGCCTGGCATGCTGCAGTCCATGGGGTCTCAAAGAGTCGGACACGACTGAGTGACTGAACTGAACTGAACTGATTACGGCTGCTTGTACCATAAAGTCATACAGGTATACTCAATATAAATGTAAGTGGGTGAGAGCTGGAGCAATTGTGATTGACAACAGTGACAAGAGACTTTGGAATAAGAAGTAGGGTTGGGTGGGGGAGTTTGCAGACTGGATTCTATATTTAATATTTCCAGGCAAATAAATTATATCACTTCTCTGAGTCTTAGCTAAAGTATCTTTGGGGTATGGTATTTTAGTAATGATTTTTTTTTTCCAGTATTGGATTGCAAATTTCTGATCATTAAATTTAAAAAATTTTACTTTTTAAATTTCCATGGTAACCACATGGCATGGGGAAATGCACCAATGTGGCAACTAATAAAGAATAGTCCAGCTGGCAGTAACTGAAAGCCTTTCTTGAATACCTTGAGCTTCCCTAGTGGCTTCAGTTCATTTCAGTTCAGTTGCTCAGTCGTGTCCGACTCTTTGCGACCCCATGAATCGCAGCACGCCAGGCCTCCCTGTCCATCACCAACTCCCGGAGTTCACTCAGACTCACCTCCATCGAGTCAGTGATGCCATCCAGCCATCTCATCCTCTGTCGTCCCCTTCTCCTCCTGCCCCCAGTCGCTCCCAGCATCAGAGTCTTTTCCAATGAGTCAACTCTTCGCATGAGGTGGCCAAAGTACTGGAGTTTCAGCTTCAGCATCATTCCCTCCAAAGAACACCCAGGGCTGATCTCCTTCAGAATGGACTGGTTGCATCTCCTTGCAGTCCAAGGGACTCTCAAGAGTCTTCTCCAACACCACAGTTCAAAAGCATCAATTCTTCGGCGCTCAGCTTTCTTCACAGTCCAACTCTCACATCCATACATGACCACTGAAAAAACCATAGCCTTGACTAGACAGACCTTTGTTGGCAAAGTAATGTCTCTGCTTTTGAATATGCTATCTACGTTGGTCATAACTTTCCTTCCAAGGAGTAAGCGTCTTTTAATTTCATGGCTGCAATCCCTAGTGGCTTAGACAGTAACAAATCTGCCTGCTATGCAGGAGACCTAGATTCAATCCCTGCATGAGGAATCTCACCTGGAGAAGGAAATGGCTACCCACTCCAGTATTGTTGTCTGGAGAATTCCATGGATGGAGGAGCCTGGTGGGCTACAGTCCATGGGGTTTCAAAGAGTCGGACACGACTTAGTGACTAAACAGCAACTTGGATACCTTACTTCTCATCATCTCTGCTTCCTCAACTCTAAAATGTCTATTACAATGAGGAGATAACTTAGATATTTCTAATGACCTTCTGCCACAGTGGTAGCTTATGATTGAGTTATCAACTCACCTGGCAGGTTACACTCTTTTACACTTTCTAGTTGCTCAGTCATGTCGGACTCTGCAACCCCCTGGATTGTACCCCACCAGGTTCGTCTGTCCATGGGATTATCTCAGCAAGAATACTGGAGTGGGTTGCCATTACATTCTCCAGGGGAATATTCCTGAACCAGGGATTGAACCCAGGTCTCCTGTACTGCAGGCAGACTCTCTACAGTCTGGGCCACTGGGTTAGGTGTCCAAATAGACCAGTGTCTTCTGTGTTGTGTCTTCCAGGATTTTTCAGTAAATATCCCCAATGATTGTCTCTCTCATTTAAATATTTCTGGGAAAAAAAGAAAAGAAAACCACACAATTATTAAGAAACTACTATGTCCTGGTGATAGATGCTGGGGAAAGTGATGATGAGCAAGAAGTTCTGTCCTCCTGGATACAGGGGAGATAACGGGAGCTTCCATTATTGTGTGAGGAGTGCTCTAATAACAGAAGCCCTGGGTTTCACCACATTCATACCCAGGAACCTCCCATAATACCATGTAGAGAGGAATCAGGGAAGTCTTATTGCAGGGAGTGAGGTCTGCTGAGGCCTAAAGGATGAGTAAGAGTTGCCCAGGTAAAAGTAGAGTTGGGGATGGTCAAGTGTGAAGAACATATTCCAGGTGAGCGTCCAGCCACAAGGAGCTCCTCGCCCCTCCCTGATCTGTGCTCTCCCAGTTTCATCATTGCCGCTTCTATAAGTTCTGCCTCTTGTCTCTGTTGATCCACATTTACCCACCTTCCAAAGCCTAAGTAAAATACCATCCCTTTTGGAAGCCTTCTCTGATTCCTCAGATAAGAAGTCAGCTCTAATCACCTGATTGTCCAGAGACAGCCTGAAAGACCATCCCTCCCATCCCCAGTCATGGGTCACTTTATGCATACCTCATAAAACTGAGCCCTGAGACATACATTCAATTAAATAACAGTACTGGAAAAAAATGACTGAAAATGATTTCTATCATTAGCATCTGCTCTTTGGAAAGTACAAAATGAAGGAAACCACACAGATACACATCAATTTCTTTATTTTTTCAGTTCTCTTTTCTTAAATTTCTCATGTTCAATACTCTTCATATCAATCAATTTCTAAAAAATATATATCCAACTTGGCTCTTTATTCTGTCTGGCCACTTTGCTTCAGTAAGTCACTTCCTCCTTTTCGGCATAATATTGAGGGGAAAGGAAAAGAGGTGCTAATACTCCTACGAATCCCTATCACAACTACATGAGAGTTTGTGCTATTAATATGTTATCTTTCTCACCAGGCTTGTGATTAATGTTTAAGGCAAAGAGATTCCCAGTTTGATCTTTAAAACTTCAACCCACAAGGATCCCCCCCCAAAATTTAAGAGCATTCTCTCCCCATAAAAAAAGAGTATATCCTTTTCTAGCCTCCAATTTTTTTCCCATTAGTATCCAATCAGTTTTTAGCACGTATTGAATATGGACTGTGACAAAGTACATGGAAGAGCCTTCTTACTCAAGTTCAAAGGCTCAGTGGTTTTCTCCATGTGATGTTGAAGTTTACAGTAACAAATGTATAACTGATCGTTGATCTATTCCAGGTGTAGAACTCCCAAAAGCCTAGGAATTTCCTAAGTGATCAGCTCTATAAAAGTGTCTTTTGCTATGTTAATTATGACTTTGGAAAAGTCACCTAAGAAAGGGGGCTGGTTGCCAACCAGGTAATTAGAGGGTAGGGAATTTCAGTCCCAAGCCCTTCCCTTGACACATCTCTGGGCAAGGAAGAGGGTCTGGAGATTGAGTTCAGTCCCCACTGGGCAATGATGTAATTAGTTGTGCCTATGTAATGATGCCTCCATAAAAATCCGTAAGGACAGGGTTCAGAGATCTTCCAGACTGGTGAACATGTGGTGATTTAGGGAGTGCAGCACACTTGGAAAGGGCATGGAAGAATCTTGCCCTCTTCTATATCTTGCTCTAGCATGTCTTCCATCTGGCTGCTGCTGAGTTATAACCTTTTATTATACCAGTAATTTAGTAAGTTAAATGTTTCTTTGAGTTCTGTAAGCCACTCTAACAAATTACTCAAACCCTGGGAAAAAGTGGTTGGAACCTCAATCTATAGCCAGTCGGTCAGAAGCTCAGGGGACCACCTGGATTTGTGAGTTGAATCTGAAATGGGAAGAGGGTGCATACTTGTAGAACCGAACCCTTAATATATGGGATCTGATGCAACATCCAGGTAGCTAATGTCAGAGTGGAGCTGGAGTGTAGGACCCCCAGCTGGTGTTGGATAATTGCTCGGCAGTGTGGGGAAGCCCTCCACATGTTGGTCAGCAGAATCATTAGTCCAAATACAAAATTAAATTTTCAAAGGACATAGCTTAGGGAAGATCTTCACTCATGCTTCTTAACCTCGCTACTGTTAAAAAAGAAACCACAGGGATTTCCCTAGTGATTCAGTGGTTAAGAATTCTCCTACCAATGCGGGGGCCGTGGGTTCAATCCCTGGTTCAGGAAGATCCCACATGCCACAGGGCAACTAAGCCCATGCGCCACAACTACTGAGCCCATGAGCTGTAACTACCAAAGCCCATGCGCCCTAGTGCCCGTGCATGGCAACAAGAGAAGCCACCACAATGAGAAGCCTGAGCACTGCAATGAAGAGGAGCCCTCACTGACCACAACTAGAGAAAGCCCACGCAGCAACAAAGACCCAGTGCAGCCAAAACCAAACAAATTAATTTTAAAAACCAGCAAAAAAAAAGAAACCACAGACTCAAAATGGAGTCACTAGTGCCAAGCACCATATCAGTAAACCAAGACTTAATATCAAACTTAATTGTAGTTCCAACCTCTCTTAGGAATGTGACTTTCAACCAGTCAATCTGGAATTACCTGGTCAATACTGGGGAGGTAATCTGCCTGATAGACCCCTTCTGTCCCCCACAGAAAGGTGACCTTGCCTGAAACAATTCACTTTTTACTACAAACTTTCTTTTCTCATCCCCTTTGGCCTACAAAAGCCTTTCATTTTGCACAGCTCCACGGAGCTACTTTCTGTTTGCTAGATGGGATACTGCTCGATTCATGAATCATTGAATAAAGCCTATTAGATCTTTAAATTTACTCAGTTGGATTTTGTTTTTTAACAGTAGTGTGCTACAGGGTTGCTTAGAAAAGGGAGCTAATGAGGTCAAAGTCTATCTAAAGTTTAGTTAGGTTTGCACAAGGGGAAAGTCTTTTCTTCACGTCAGTCTGGGTCTTTGGATACTGCTAGATGTCTTAAAAACACAGGCCACTGATCAGAAGAAAAGTCAGAAAAGAATTAGTAAAGGCCTTAGGAAAAAAAGTTAAAAATCCCCACCTCTGGAGAAATAGTGCAGCAGGAGGCCTCAGAGTCAGCAGGTCAATAGATCATCTTTGTACACAAAGCAGAGCTTTTTTTCTGACTCAGGATCTCAGAAGAGGCCAAATATTGGGCCTATGAATATAGCTACTACATAAACACAGGAAAACTGTGACCCAGAGTTTAAGAAGGAGTTAAAGGTATTTCCTTGAGAATTAAGCAAGCAATAAATCTTCTCATTCACAAGAATGACCCATGTTCTCTCACCCTTGCCATCTATGCAATTTTTCTCATCCAGTATAAAAAGAATTATCTAAACTTATGCTAGAAATATTATTAAGAGCTGGCCTGCCTGTTTCAAAATTGCTCCCAGGAGAAATCTACACAGCACTTCAGGATAGGCTATGAATGTGATTGGATTAATTAGAATGCATCAGAAAAATTTCAAGTGGGGAAATATAAAAATTCTGATGGAAATTATTCCCAGGAATGCTCTTAATATAAGAGTTACCATATGAGTATTGAGATAGTGTGATAATTCACTAAATGGCCTGAAAGTGTTCACAGTAAATGAGTATGTAACTAATACATAAACACATATAATATATTCATTATTTAATTCTCAAATACCTATTTAGGGCCTCGTATGAGTTGACAGGGTTTAGGTGCAAGGAACACGGTAGTGAACAAGCAGACAAAATCCTATTCTCATGAGCATACATTCTAGAGAGAGAGAAAGGATATACTTTTATACTGTCAAGATGGTAACAAGAGGCATGAAGAAAAAGAGTAAGAAGATAGGGAGGGGTGAGGGTTGGAGCAGGATGGTTATTTTAGATAAGGTAGTCCAAAAAGCCTCCCCAGCAAGTTTCATTTTCACAGAGACTTGTATGACTGAGGGGACAACCCATGAGAGACGTGCAGAAAATGTCCCAGATAAATGCAAAAGTCTTGGGGGACTTCCTCAGGACTAGATTCCACATGCCGCAACGAAGATCAAAGATCCTCTAAGTCCCAGTACAGCCAAATAAATTAAAATAAATAATTTTTAAAATGTACAAGCCCAGGAATGGGGGTCAGCTGCTTAGAGGTCTAGGATGATGTCATAGAAAAAGAACGACTATAACATGTAGCATGGAGAAAGAAGACCGTTGGAAGGGAGGGAGGCAAAAGTGTAAGCTGCCAACAGGTTAGATGGATCACCCTTGTAGATAGAGGCTGGACTTCCCGGGAATGATAAAGACGTGACCATGCAGGAGACGTTTTGTGTTTTGCTTTGTTTTCTAACTTATTTGTTTGCACTAGGTCTTAGTTGCAGCACGCAACCGTTGCTGAGTGTGACATCTTCATTGCAGCATGCAGGACCTATTTCTCTGCACTGGGAGTCCAGAGTCTTTACCACTGGATGATGAGGGAAGTCCCTGGCAGAGAACTATTAATCTGTGTAAGTTGTCAGTGAATGGGATGTGGAGTGGCTCGGACATTAACAGGTGACTGTTTCAAAAAGGAGTGGGAGTAAACAGTTTGATATCATGCATCTCAAAGGAACTGTTATTTAGGGGAGAGGAGAGGGAAATGATCTGGAAAGAGCAATAAGGAAAAGGAGGAGACAGTCGATCTCCAAACTCTGATCCAAGATTATGCGAAACAATGTCTGCAAAGAGTAGCCAGGTCTCAGAATACAATGTTGGAAAGAATGTTCAAAGAACAGGATACAGGAGATTTTGATGATGATCGTAAGTCTCATATGACACAGCTAGAAATGTCTGGGGACTTAAGAAGTTGTGGGAAAGCAAAATAAATGTGGAGATTTACTGAGTCATATGTACCATTTGGGGGCAAAAGAACTAGAAATGTGTCAGAATTCCATAACTGTCTATCTTACGATAATGGAAAATATTAGAATGACTAAAAATAAATAGTGATTGAGACAGTATGCTTAAAAGATGAAGGATTCCAATTGCTTACATTTTTCTCCTCACTCCTAAGCACATAATTTAATTGATATCTAGCTTTATTAGCTGCGGGGCTTCCCTGGTGACTCAGACAGTAAAGAATCTGCCTGCAAAAAAGGAGATCCAAGTTTGATCCCTGGGTCAGGAAGATATCCTGGAGAAGGGAATGGCCACCCATTCCAGTATTCTTGCCTGGAGAATTCCATGAACAGAGGAGCCTGGCAGGCTACAGTCCATGGGGTTGTAAAGAGTCAGACATGGTTGAGCAACTAATATTTTATTAGCTGCTCCAATATCAATTTTAGAGGTTGACATGTTATCTCAATGGACATTCAGATTTCAGATAGCAGCTGTGTTGCAGGAAGAGGGACCCCTTCCAGGGCCCGAAACTGGGCCCTTGTCTAACACTCGGAAATGAATTGTCTGAGGAGACACATGTGCTGACAAAGCAAGAGATTTTATTGGGAAAGGGCACCCGGGTGAAGAGCAGTAGGGTAAGGGAACCCAGGAGAACTGCTCTGCCGCGTGGCTCGCAGTCTCGGGTTTTATGGTGATGGGATTAGTTTCCGGGTGGTCTTTGGCCAATCATTCTAATTCAGAGTCTTTCCTGATGGTACACGCATTGCTCAGCCAAGATGGATGCTAGCGAGAGGGATTCCGGGAAGTGGACGGACACGTGGTGTCTCCTTTAGACCTTTCCCGAACTCTTCTGGTTGGTATTGGCTTATTAGCTCCGTATTCCTTATCAGGATCGCCTGCCATAACACAACTCATGCAAATGGTTACTAAGGTGCCTGGCCAGGGTGGGCGGATTCAATCAGTGTGCTTCCCCTAAGAGCTGCACTTCCAATTGAAAGAAACTTTAGAAGCTGAAAGATAAAATTGACTTCTCACACCCCAACAGCACCTATCAACTTGGCCAGAAAAACTTCAAGATGCCTTATATTGCAATGCCAAGGGCATATCACGCAAATGCACTGACTTCTCTATTTTGGTGAACAGAAGGGGGAAACGTCACTGTCAGATAAGATAACATGATGAATGTTTCTGGACTACTCATGTATTTTGTGAGTCCTGGGGATCTTAAACTTTCCTGACTCAGCTGAAGCCTCAGAAATTGGTTGGAACTCAAGTTGGGTATGCAATGCGAAATAGGTCGCGTCTCCTCCTCCCTCAGTGCCTCAAATATATCATTCAAACTGATCAGCTTAAATTGCAAAGTGAGTTGGCTCCTACAGGATCACAAGGTTCATGCTTCTCCTTTAAACTTCAAAGATAGTTATTGACAGCATGTGAGGAGCCCAGGTCCTTATCTCCAACTGTTTCATTAAGGGATTTCATCCCTGGTGGCGCAGTGGGATGAGTTTCTGCCACAGTTAGGAAAATAAGGACGAATAGTAGGACAAACAGAAGGAAAAGAAAACAGAAATAAACACTAATCAGGGCAGCCATGAAGTATGAGGAAAGAGGGAGAAAAGCATAATGAGAAGAAACCAGGGGTAGTTTTACAAGGCCGACAGTACCTTTCAAGTAATTCAAGTAGGGATTTACTTCATGTTGCATATTACTGTGCTTCTAGTGAATTATGAGGCTTGTTTCTGAGCATCACTACAAAGGATTCATTAGTGAAGAACTTCATACACACAGAGCCTGAATCAGATAAGAGGCATCTGCAGTTTTTTCCTTATGCTTATTATAATCTGTTAATTCACTATCAGGAAGAAAGAGTAGACAAATCAATTTAACTTCATAGTTAATATAAGGATAGCTTTGTGAACGAACTCTAATTATTTTTTACGCAGACATGTGCCATAATATCCTCATTTCTGTCTCTCCAGAAACAATAGACACACATCTAGGTAGAATGCCCATTTATATAGTAAATGCTGCTTTCTTCCTGTTTTTTCTACCATTACCTTTGCACATTCAGAATCCTTGCCACCAGTACAGGTTTTGTCAAGGATTTCTGGAAAGGACCATGTTAACAGAGAACATGGACACCTCAGCAGTAACCAACACGGAGGGGAGACCCAAGGGGCCCTCATGACGATGTCTCATAAAACCCTAGGATCTTGGCACAACACACAGGAGCCAGAGAAATCTTAACTTGAGGTTGAATTTCCTGCAGCTTATGTTCTAAGATCCATAACGAATATACATGTCAGTTTCTCTGTAAATATATATAATACACACACACCTTTATTTGTGTTATATAATAGGACAGTGTCGTGGAACTGTAAACCCTTAACTGATAATGAGGCTACTTTTGAGGATAGAGATAAGAGTGAAAGGGCAGGAAGAGGAAAGGACACTTTCATTTTGTTACATTTCTTATTTTTTTATTAAAAAATGTAAGAGCAATTACTTCTATTATAATTTCTAAAAGAGAGAAAGGGACCCAGATATGCATTTACATTTATAGTCCAATGGGTTTTCCAACTAGCTTGAATTTTTGGGTGGTTACTAGGACAAGGCATTGGACGTCTCAGGAAGTAAGTGTGGTCCTGAACCACAGTGATCAGCAAGAGTCACTCTCAATTCAACTACTTAGACTGAGGCCCTGTTCCTTCCTCCTTTCATTTTTTCTCCCTCCATCTCTCCTCCCTTCCATTCATTTCTTTACAGCTTTATCGAGGTATAATTGATCTATGAAGAATTAACATGAACAATCTGATGAGTCTGAACTTATGAAAACACTCATGATACCATCACCACAATCAAGATGATAAGATATATCCAACACTTCTCAGTTTCCTTGGTATCTGCTATTGTCACTGTTGTTGTTTCCTGGTAAAAACACTTAACATGAAATCTAGCCTCTTAATAAACTCTGAGGAGCACGGCATCATATTAACCAAAGGCACTAAGCTATACAGCAGCTCTTTAGACTTACTTCTCATCTAGCATAACTGAAACTTCCCTTAAAAATTTCATACAGTTACAGTGACCACTTCAGTTGGCTGACCAATATTTTAATTTAAAACACAAGTCACTTCAAAGGAAACAACAAACCCTTCTCATTTAATAGTGAATGAGGGTCCCTCGTGGGCTGGATAACTTGAGAGGCACTAGACACACAAAGCCAGACAAGGCTGACTCAGTGATGTGCGCCTGATCTGGTGGAAATCATATTCTACTAATAAATCCGCTCAGTGTACAAAAGGAGACTTCTAAAACAAAAAGAAGTGCTGATCAGGACTTGATGAATTTTACTTCCATGAATGGAAAACGTACGCCTAGGATGTCTGCATCGTATATGTCAATCTATTTGCTACTAGAGTAAATCTTGCCTTTTATGCTCCAATCAATGTAGCCATGGCCTCTGTTCACACCCTAACCACAAAGGCAGTGCCATGCTGTTACATGAGGGTGGCTGGTGGTCTAAGAAGTAGCCTGAGAGAAAGAAAAGTATGCTGACGTTCAGGTTCCTTCCAATACAAATCAAAGTCCAAAAACAATTTTTCCAGAAGATAACAGAATAGAAAGAAGTAACTCTAGGAGTGGGCTGAGCAGAGTCCTGGAATAAAAAGCCTTAAACTTTGCAGTTAAGAGCTCTGTCTTTGGTGCCAGGCACATTTTTTTGTCAAACTTCCTTCAAAATGCAATATCTAATTTCCATCTTTCCTGATGTAGCAAGAAGCACAAACATAAAGTCAACCCCAAAGAAAGCTAAATATGCATCTAGCATTTACACACAGAGCAGGCTGCCCATCAACCCAGAAAATTCTCATATCCATCTTTCAGAACTTAGGAAAAACACGGAAGTATATCTTCAGAGATAAATATGCCAAGGAAAAACAATCCAGGTGATTATACTGGTTTATGGTTATTGATTGATTGTTATTCCTTTGAAATTGAATGAAGCAACGGACATATGACACAATAAAGGACTCCAATTCAGTTTATACTATTTACAAGAACTTGAATTAATGAAAATAGTTGTTACTTATGTTTTATTTAAAAAGCGCTTCAAAACACCTAAAAGGTTCCAGGTTCTTACTGTGTGTTAGGGCTTAACAAATATCCCCATTTCTTTGTGAACTCACGAACCAGGCTCCTCTGTCCATGGAATTCTTCAGGCAAGATTACTGGAATGGGTTACCATTCCCTTCTGCAGGGGATCTTCCCAACCCAGGGATCAAAACCAAGTCTCCTGCATTACAGGCAGATTCTTTACCCTCTGAACCACCATGTAAGCACTTAGTACTCATAATTATACCATTAAACAGACAAAATTATTTTCTTCACTTTATAAATGAGAAAACAAGCCTCAGAGATGCTGCAAAACTAGCCTCAGGTCACTTTGCTAATAAATTCCAGAGTGGCAGAGCTGGGATCCAAAACTGGGACTGGATCCATATTTTAACCCCTATACTATTCATCCCCTCTTGGGAATTGAACCCAGGTGTCCTGCATTGCAGGCAGGTTCTTTACCATCTGAACCATCAGGGAAGCCCTATGTAAGGGACAGGGTCATCTTTCTCTGTATCTTCTAAATGCAAGGAAAAGTAATATCAACAAAAATGTGGAGCATGTTTTTTTTTTCTAGGGAAGTGAGGCACAGAACAGCTACTGCAGTTAGGGAATCTGTTCTTCAAGGAAATTTTCTGGAATCACTACTTTGTTATCTGGGCAGATAACATTGTTATCTGGGCAGGATGCTGGATACTCCTCTTGCAATAGACAAGATGGAATTTATCCTGAGATCTGTCTCTGCTCTCAGAGTCTGCTGTTCTATTCATATTCCAAAGCCAACATTAGCAGATCCAGGAAGGGGTCTGTTGTTCTGCTTTTAAAAAGATTTCAAACTTCTACCTAAATCTTTCAGCTTTAAATCATTTTTCTTTTATTCATTCCTCTGAAGTTTCTGAGGGATTGCCAAAACTTGACTTTGCTTTGACAAAGCTATCCTTGGATATCAGATTAGATAAGACGATGAATTCGACTTAAGAAGCCACATAAGTTAAAAGCCCAGGAGTTTTAGCAGAAAACTTTCCCAAACGCAGTTAAATCTCAAAGCCTGCAAAGAATGGAGGGGGTTGGGTTACCTATAAAATAATCCAAATCATTAAGGCTGTTGCTCGGATTATTGAAACCCTGCAACAGAAAGATTTTCTACATTTTTTTCCCCCAATAAGCCTACACAGCCAGCAAAAATCTCCTAGGTCATGAGAGAAAAACATTTTATTTGAAATGGAAAAGAACTTCTAAGTTATGACCAGGGATAAAATTTCCATACTTCATAGATTCTAAAATGTGTATCCCTCACCTTTTTTGCATCTCTAAAATTGGGTGCATAATCACTGTTGGCCAGGGGTCAGTCACAGTGTACTTGTCTTTGTCTCTTCATGGGCATCAACGTGTGCAGAATGGGTGTCAATAGTGTGCAAGAAAATCATGGGGCCAATAATAGGTTTTCTTAAGCCAAGTATTCATCACCAAGACTCTTGGTGGTATAGAATACGCAAGCATTGACATCCCAGATGAAATGTTATTCAAAACATCTTCAAGACATCAAAAGTGAAGCTGTTTTAGAAATAGCCTAACAAATTTATTTCAACTGTATTTTCTATGTATGTGTAATAATGGTGTGTCTAAACAAGTTTAAAAGAAAAGTTTTAATAAGTAGAAAATGAAAAACTTTTAATAGGTAAAAAGAGTGCACCGATTTAATTGGCACTAGTTTTCTTTAATGTGTTAATCACACATAAAAGAATGGTTTGACTTCAATCAGCACTGGCTTAGATTCGATGAAATAATGATAGAGAGATGACTCTAGAGGTAAAGAACCCGCCTGCCAATGCAGGAAATGGAAGAGATGTGAGTTTGATCCCTGGGTTGAAAAGATTCCCTGGTAGATGACATGGAAACCCATTCCAGTATTCCTGCCTGGGAAATTCCATGGACAGAGGAGCTGGGCCCAAAGAATGGGACATAACTGAAGTGACTTAGCACCCACGCACACAGTATAAAACACAATGCTTATGAACTCCGGTTTTGGCGGCAGATAATCTGGCCACAAATTTTGAGCTTGACAAATAAATTACTTTTAGCTGATTTTCTCAAATTATTCATCTTTTAGAAGTTTCTATGGTGTTGGTGTTGGTTTCCATAGTGTGCGATGTTGGAGAAGACTCTGATGAGTCCCTTGGACTGCAAGGAGATCAATCCTAAAGGAAATCAGTCCTGAATACTCATTGGAAGGACTGATGCTGAAGCTGAAACTCCAACACTTTGGCCACCTGATGCTAAGAACTGACTTATTTGAAAAGACCCTGATGCTGGGAAAGATTGAAGGCAGGAGAAGGGGACAACAGAGGAGGATGAGATGGTTGGATGGCATCACCGACTCAATGGACATGAGTTTGAGCAAGCTCTGGGAGTTGATGATGGACAGGGAGGCCTGGCATACTGCAGTCTGGGGGTCACAGAGTCGAACACGACTGAGCGACTGAACTGAACTGATAGCTCATCTACAAAATACAGATGCTTATTTCATAATGAGGATGACTGAATGGGAAAATCCATGTAAGACACTTAGCAGCAAGAACACAAGCGTTTTATATGTGAGCAGGTCTTGATTTTCACCTACTTCAGCACAGGCCTCACAGCATCCTGTCCTTTTTCCTTTTCCCTTGGAAACAGCAGTTTCTGAGAGAACTGTGGTTGGATTTGATTTTTTTTTTTCTTTATCATTTCTGCAATACCACTTTAGTGACCAGAAAGGAGAAAAATTCACTAATAGAAACGGATTAAGTTAAGCATACATGAGCAGTGCAACCTTCTCTCATCACCCTGGGATATATATTTAGTGCCACAGAAGGTAAAATGAGGTCACTCTGAAGTGGGTGGAAGGGCAGTCATCTCATCATGGGATGAATAATAACCAATGGGAAGGAAGAACCAGGGAGAAGGCAAGCAGATAATTTCTCCTTCTTGTCACCATTTTCTGTGGTTCTTCCTTGAGCCCTTCTGGAAAACTCTAGTGCGCCAAGCAAATTTCCACACGGAAGGACTTTCTGTGTTACACCATGGCTCACTGAGAAGACATGGCCAGTCCAGGAACCTATCTCCTCAAATGCTCTGCATCGTTTCCTTCTGCCTTTCCTTCACCACTGTGAGCTTGCACCTTCCAAGTGAAACATCAGGACTTCGATCCGTGCCTCGCCTCTGCTTTCCAGAAGACTCAGCACATTCCCGTGACCCACATGTTGGTTATGCCACAGAGTTCATGGGAAGCCTTGGAAATGGAGGTCTCACGTGTTTCTAGAACCAGGCAATGTGGTTTAGTCAAATACAGAGGCAAATGTGGAGACAGGTGTCCTGGATTCAAGCCTTGGCTCTGGTTCTTATTAACTAATGTGACCTTTAGTCTCTCTCATCAGCCTAATGGACATGACATTACCTGCCCTCCTTATCTTGAAATGCCATCATCAGGATCAGATGAGATAAAGTTTGAGAAAGCAAAGTGTAAGCCATGAAGTAGCATACAAATATACTAATAATATAATAGTTATTGCTGTGGAACAAGGATTTAGTCTCACAATCTCGGTGGTTGCTTTCAGTCAAAACAAGATCACTGCTAAAAGTTTATAAAATTGTGCTAACTGCTGGTAGGTTATGTGTGTTTTGGGGCTTTTATAGAAATAATACCCTACTAGAGGAAAGGTCACTAAACTATAATCAAATTCTGAGGGGTATTATCATTTTTATCTTTCATCTCATTCTTTTTCACTTCCATTTTAGTATATACTTTAGAAACAAAACTGAACATGTACATAATGTATAACTAAATACATGTACACATTAAGTATGTTCAGGGTGAACAGCTGAAAGTACTCACAACAAGCCTCTGGGATCTAGCCATGTTACTACATATAGATAGTTATTCGCCTAAACTCATGTATGATGCTACATTACTTGAATATATCACAGTATATGGATCAACTTCCCTTTATTAAATTTGGCTGCCCCTAGTTTTTATGGCCACAAACAATGATTTAGTAAACATTTACGTCTTGCTTTCTTCCAGACACATGACTACTTGGTAAAGCCTGGTGATGGGAACTTACTCTGATCTTGTCCAGCTCTGAGTTCTGCATAGACCTAGTACTCAAAATCCAGACCCAGACACAACTGGGCCATTGCTAAATTTTCCTTGGCTGACTGCAAATGTGCTTTATCTGCCTTGATGACAAATGGATTACACTGAAAATTTTCAAAGACTCCACTAATGTAGGAATCTATTGACAGTAAAAATAATTTGAGGTGCCTCAGACTCCCCTACTTCTTGCCTGTCCCCATTTGTTCCTAACATAGTCCAGGGCTCTCCCTGGTGCTGCAGAAGGCGACCCTACCTTACTCTCCCACCCCAACTCGTGCTGGCTGGCTTCTACAAACTCTAATTAGGCTGCAGCCTTTCCTGCCTTATGCATCTTTGATTTTATGGAGGATTCTGGAAGCTCTGTGAACCTGTACTCTGATTTGAATTATTAAAGCAGGTCAGTATGTATACATTTAGAAGCAAGATTCTCTATTCAACCATCCTCTATGTGAAAAAGGAAAATTTTCAACCATCAGTTACCCACATGAATAGTCTTTTTATCCCCTCCCTTTTTTTCTTTCTTTGGCAATTTCTCCATTCTTTAGCTTTTCTCTTTTTCCTGTACCCCTTTCTACCTTAATATAATTTACTGGGCTGTGAGCCAAGCAGCATTCTAAGGCCTGCGGGAACTGATTCACATCAGGTGTGTGCACGTTGCTTTTTATTTCTCCTTTCATTTGAGTTTTAAGTTGATTTGACCCAAATCATTTTTAACTCTAGTACCAAACGTGAAACACTGGTTTGACTTACGAAGCCAATATTTTAATTACCATAAGACTGTAAGTTTTGTAAGAGCTTCTTTTGGTCACCATTGGAACTCCACAGTTAAGAGTATAGCTGATGTCCAGTAATATTTATTGAATGGACGAATGAATAAGCAACCATGCACTGAGGTGGGAGATAGGTTTAATCTAGCAACTGGCCCATTCAGACTTAGTATAGACAAGGAAGAGATTCCTCAACCATAAAACTTGGACACTAAAGTAAAAGAGATTGGGGAACCATTGTTCAATATTCAGATCATAACTTTAAAGTTATTCAGTGTCTAAAGAGATGGGTCTATTATTACCTACCATATTTACTCTAGAATTAAATTAAGAATAAGAAAAGCCATCTTGAGATTTTGATTCAGAACAGTAGAATTTGAGTCACATATTCCCCTATTTGATGAGTCTTTAGACATGACACAAGCCTTTTGAGCTTCAGTTTATCTATAAAGGGCTTCCCTGGTGGCTCAGATGGTAAAGCATCTGCCCGCAATGAAGGAGATCTGGGTTCGATCCCTGGGTTGGGAAGATCCCGTGGAGAAGGAAATGGCAACCCACTTCAGTATTCCTGCCTGGAAAATGCCATGAACAGAGGAGCCTTTTAGGCTACAGTCAATGGGATCGCAAAGAGTCATACACGACTGAGCAACTTCACTTACCTATAAAACAAACAAAAACAGCATCTCTCTTACAGGCTGGTTACAATGATGAAATGAAAGAATCATTGTAACACTGAGTAATGATAAGGCTTCAATAAATTTGAGTTCCTTTCTCCATTTTTCCTTCTTTTCCCTTGCCAAGATGATTCAGTTACTGAAACGCTGAAAGGATTTCTTCAAAGGATGGTTTCATGGCACAGAAATAAATGACCGTTATATGGCTAAGTTATGATATATCAGGGGCAGGGCATCTGGAATTAAGGAACAGCAATTTGAACATAAATCTTTGGGAAAGTTTCCTAAGAGCTAGATTATTTTGCTTATTAGTAAGAACTGTACATCTCTTCACATCATTAGCTTCATAAATCTATAATATTGTATACAGTATACATACACATACATATACAAATACATATATATATATATATTTTTTTTTTTTTTTAAGAGCTTTCACAATTCTTGTAGGTTGAATTGTATCCCCCTCTCCAATAAGATGTTCAAATTGTAACCCCAGGTACTTGTGAATGTAACCTTGTTTAGAAACAGGAACTTTGTAGGTGTAATCAAGTAAAGATGAGATTGTATAGGATTAGGGTGGACCATCGGAGAAGGCAATGGCACCCCACTCCAGTACTCTTGCCTGGAAAATCCTATAGGCGGAGGAGCCTGGTAGGCTGCAGTCCATGGGGTCGTGAAGAGTCAGACACAACTAAGCGACTTCACTTTGACTTCTTACTTTCATGCATTGGAGAAGGAAATGGCAACCCATGACAGTGTTCTTGCCTGGAGAATCCCAGGGACGGGGGAGCCTGGTGGGCTGCCGTCTATGGGGTCGCGCCGAGTCGGACACGACTGAAGCGACTTAGCAGCAGTAGCAGCAGCAGCAGGGTGGACCATAAATTCAAGGAAAATTTCCTTGTTGTTGTTCAGTCACTAAGTCAAGCCCAACATTTTGAGACTCCACAAAGTGTAGCATGCCAGGCTTCCCTGTCCTTCACTATCTCCCAGAGTTTGGCAAAGTGATATCGCTGCTTTTTAATACACTGTCTAGTTTGTCATAGTTTTTCTTTCAAGGAGCAAGGTCTTTTAATTTTGTGGCTGCAATCACCATCAGCAGTAATTTTGGAGCCCAAGAAAATAAAGTCTGTCACTGTTTCCACTTTTCCCCCTTCTATTTGCCATGAAGTGATGGGACTGAATGCCATGATCTCAGTTTTTTTAAATGTTGAGCTTTAAGTCAGCTTGTTGACCCTTCTTTTCACTTTCATCAAGAGGCTCTTTAGTTCCTCTTTGCTTTCTGCCATTAGAGTGCTATCATCTACATATCTGAGGTTGTTGATATTTGTCCCAGCAATCTTGATTCCAGCTTATGATTTATCCAGCCTGGGATTTTGCATGATGTACTCTGCATATAAGCTAAATAAACAGAGTAACGACATACAGCCTTTCCCAATTTTGAACCAGCCCATTGTTATGTGTCTGGTTCCTACTGTTGCTTCTTGACCTGCATACAGGTTTCTCAGGAGGCAGGTAGGGTGGTCTGGTATTCCCATCTCTTTAAGAATTTACCACAGTTTCTTGTGATTCACACAATCAAAGGCTTTGGCATAGTAAATGAAGCAGAAGTAGATTTTCTTTTTTAATTCTCTTGCTTTTTCTATGATCGGAGGGATGTTGGCAATTTGATCTCGGGTTCCTCTGCCTTTTTTGAATCCAGTTTATATATCTGGAAGTTCTCAGTTCATGTATTGCTGAAGCCTAGCTTGAAGGCTTTTGAGCACTACCTTGGTAACATGGGGCTTCCCTGGTGGCTCAGATGGTAAAGCGTCTGCCCACATGCGGGAGACCCGGGTTTGATCCCTGGGTTGGGAAGATCCCCTGGAGAAGGAAATGGCAACCCACTCCAGTATTCTTGCCTGGAGAATCCCATGGACGGAGGAGCCTGGTAGGCCATAGTCCATGGGGTCGCAAAGAGTCAGACACGACTGAGCGACTTCACTTTCACTTTTGGTAACATGGGGCTAGCACTTACACCACAGGACTAGAAGAAGATGACATCAGAGGTAGAGAGCTTGCCCAAGATGCTGAACCTGACTCGAAAAACCAAGATGGCAGAATTGAAGGACATGTGCTCATCTTCTCCTGAGAGAACACTAAAACACCAAAATCGCAACTAGCTGTTGAACAACCATTGACAGGAGGATGGTTTCTTGTAAGGAGAAAAAGATTTGGCAACATAGAGACACACAGAGAGAAGACAGCCAGGTAAACATGGGAAGAAACACCTGGAGCCACCAGAAGTTGGAAGAAGCAAGGAAGGACTCTAGCCTTTGAAGGGAGCATGGCTCCACTGGCTCCCTGATTTCAGACTTCTAGCCTAAAGAACTGTCTGAGAATAAATTTCTGTTGCTTTAAGTCACTCAGCTTTTTATAGCAGCCTTAAGCAACTAACAACAACAATAATAATATATTAATATATAATATAAAAATATATAACATAAAATATATAATATAAAAATATTATAATATTATTAATAATATATTTATAATAATAATATAATAATAATAATAGGCTTCCCTGTAGCTCAAATGGTAAAGAATCTGCCTGTGAGGCAGGAGACCAGGGCTCAGTCCCTGGGTTGGGAAGTTCCTCTGGAGAAGGGAATGGCAATCCACTCCAGTATTCTTGCCTGGAGAATTCCATGGACAGAGGAGCCTGGCGGGCTACAGTCTGTGGGGTCGCAAAGAGTCGGACACGACTGAGTGACTAACACACAGGCAATTAATACAATAGACTTCTTGAAGTTTCACAATTTCACAAAATTTTAACACTGATCTTGTACTGACTAAAAAGCCAAGTGAACTCATTGGACCAAATTCATGTTTGATAGTGCTACTTATTAATCTGTATGTAACCTTATGGCTTACATATAAGGCTTTCTCAAACCTTATCTCGTCTGATCCTGATGGCATTTCAAGATAAGGAAGGCAGGTAATATCATTTCTATTAGGCTGATGAAAGAGATTAAAGGTCACACAGTTAATAAGAACTAGAGCCAAGGCTTTAATCTAGGACACCTGTCTCCACATTTGCTTCCGTATTTGACTAAACCACATTGCCTGGTTCTAGAAACACTTGAGACCTCCATTTCCAAGGCTCCCCATGAACTCCACGGCATAAACAACATGAGGATCACGGGAATGTGCTGA
The DNA here is from genome assembly GCF_019923935.1 of Bubalus bubalis. Lineage (NCBI taxonomy): Eukaryota > Metazoa > Chordata > Mammalia > Artiodactyla > Bovidae > Bubalus > Bubalus bubalis. The sequence continues at coordinate 20,420,435 of NC_059174.1, forward strand.
TTCCTCTGAAATGCAGAGGCAAGGCAAGGATTGAAGTCCTGTTCCACTTGGAAGCTGCAAGCTCACGGTGGTAAAGGTAAGGCAGAAGGAAACGATGCAGAACATCTGAGGAGTTAAGTTCCTGGATGGATATGGACACCTTATCTTTGACAAAGGAGGCAAGAATATACAATGGATTAAAGACAATCTCTTTAACAAGTGGTGCTGGGAACTCTGGTCAACCACTTGTAAAAGAATGAAACTAGAACACTTTCTAACACCATACACAAAAATAAACTCAAAATGGATTAAAGATCTAGACGTAAGACCAGAAACTATAAAACTCCTAGAGGAGAACATAGGCAAAACACTCTCTGACATACATCACAGCAGGATCCTCTATGACCCACCTCCCAGAATATTGGAAATAAAAGCAAAAAGAAACAAATGGGACCTAATTAACCTTAAAAGCTTCTGCACATCAAAGGAAACTATTAGCAAGGTGAAAAGACAGCCTTCAGAATGGGAGAAGATAATAGCAAATGAAGCAACTGACAAACAACTAATCTCGAGAATATACAAGCAACTCCTACAGCTCAACTCCAGAAAAATAAATGACCCAATCAAAAAATGGGCCAAAGAACTAAATAGACATTTCTCCAAAGAAGACATACAGATGGCTAACAAACACATGAAAAGATGCTCAACATCACTCATTATCAGAGAAATGCAAATCAAAACCACTATGAGGTACCATTTCACACCAGTCAGAATGGCTGCGATCCAAAAGTCTACAAGTAATAAATGCTGGAGAGGGTGTGGAGAAAAGGGAACCCTCTTACACTGTTGGTGGGAATGCAAACTAGTACAGCCACTATGGAGAACAGTGTGGAGATTCCTTAAAAAACTGGAAATAGAACTGCCTTATGATCCAGCAATCCCACTGCTGGGCATACACACTGAGGAAACCAGAAGGGAAAGAGACACGTGTACCCCAGTGTTCATCGCAGCACTGTTTATAATAGCCAGGACATGGAAGCAACCTAGATGTCCATCAGCAGATGAATGGATAAGAAAGCAGTGGTACATATACACAATGGAGTATTACTCAGCCATTAAAAAGAATACATTTGAATCAGTTCTAATGAGGTGGATGAAACTGGAGCCTATTATACAGAGTGAAGTAAGCCAGAAAGAAAAACACCAATTCAGTATACTAACGCATATATATGGAATTTAGAAAGATGGTAGCAATAACCCTGTGTACGAGACAGCAAAAGAGACACTGATGTATAGAACAGTCTTACGGACTCTGAGAGAGAGGGAGAAGGTGGGAAGATTTGGGAGAATGGCATTGAAACATATAAAATATCATGTATGAAACGAGTTGCCAGTCCAGGTTCGATGCATGATACTGGATGCTTGGGGCTGGTGCACTGGGATGACCCAGAGGGATGGAATGGGGAGGGAGGAGGGAGGAGGGTTTAGGACGGGGAACACATGTATACCTGTGGCAGATTCATTTGGATATTTGGTAAACTAATACAATTATGTAAAGTTTAAAAATAAAATAAAATTTAAAAAAAATAAAATAAAATAACATTACGATTCAATAAAAAGTGCACTAGGCAGTGCCGCTTACACATGAAAAAAAAAAAAAAAAAAAGTTCCTGGACGGGCCACGTCTTCTTTGTAAGTCAAGGTGGTGTAACACAATAGGTCCCTCAGCGAGTAAATCTGTTTGACACACTGGAGTTTTCCAGAAGGGCTCGAGGAAGAACCACAGAAAATGGTGACAAGAAGGGAAAGTTATCTGCTTGCCTTCCCCTCTCTCTTGTTTCCCCTTGCTCTCATAGTTTAAAATAAACTAGAAACTTACGAACTCTCCTTTAATCCTGGGGTTGATTTTAAGAAGAATATCAGAGGGGCTTCTTTTGTGATCTAATGGACAGTTTTTCAAGTATATCCCTATGGAAAATAAAACGATGCATATTTTACAGAATGAAACTGTTATTTGCTTTGCATGTGTGTGTATTTTTAAAATAAAACTGTAGAACTGAAAGATACAGAAAATCACAAACAATAATGTAATAACATATAGCCAGCTTGTTTGCTATGTGTCTTTTCTTAAACAAATAAAACATTACAGATAAACACAAAATACTTTGTGTTTCCCGATTTGTTTTTTTAAGACAATCCTTTGCCTAACTTCTGAGTGTATCTAATCCACTCTGAGTGTGGTAGAGGTGGTATCTAAAAAGGTGTGGTATCTAACCCATGTTTCATATATTTTCTACTATATTTAAAATATATTATTTTGTATATAAACATATATGTATATAGAAGATACATAGTATATATATATACTACACACCTGTGTGTATGGAATTTGTCTGAAAAGATACATAAGAAACCATTATCAGTCTGAGATTGGGAAAGTAGACAAGAGGGGAGATTTTATTTTTCTCTATCTTTCAGTCCTTAGAAAAAATTAGAACACATTACTTTTCTAATGAAAAAATACTAATAAACAGCAAAGTGTGCAGCAGAAGTTCTCCCAGTAGGGGCAGCAAAAAAAAAAAAAAAAAAAAAAAAACTCTCCAGGACAGAGGTGAGAAAAAGTGTGGTAGAGATGGATGGTACAGCTGGGGGAATCAGAAGTGAATCTGAGTCCCGCTTCTGTCACTGAACATGAGACGTCCCTGGGCAAAGCAAGCTCCCTCACTTGGTAAATAAGGCCCCTCTGATCTGTCTTGCCTGCCTCTCCAATTCTTGTCCCATCTCCCACCATGCTTACCAACCCCTGCCCACTCTGTGCTGTTTCTTCTCTTTGTGCCCATACTCACACCTCTCCTCCTGCCTGCTTGCCTTTCGCCACATCATTTGCCTGACTCACCACAGGTACCATGGCCCTGAAGCAGCTGGAAGACCCTCCTCTCTTCACCCTGCTCACCTGCTCCACTCTGCTCCTTCCAGAGGCATTACCTGTGTATTACCTGCTCTCCCACTGAACTCTCAGCTCCTGCAAGGCAGCAGCCATGGATGGTTGATTTCTGTGCCTGGCCTAGGGTACACTTTGGTGGAAGTACTTTTTAACTAAATATTTAACCGTGTCCTAGTCACCTTCTCTATAAAGCGAGAAAGCTGCATTTGTTTAGCTCAATTCAGCAAATGTTTACCAACATCTTCGCTAACCTAGGCACCTTGCTTGGATCTGTAAAGAACAGAAGAATGGATGTAGCCCTCTAGTGGGAAAGATGAGCGAAGATTCCTCAAAGTCCAGTCTTCTACAATCAGAATTTAAAATGTATGTGTTCAGTGTTTGGCTCTGTCCTGCTTGCTAAATGATCCTGGGAGTATCATTTTACCATGTGGAGAAGTGGTGGGAAACATTGAATGAGGTAGCCTGACCTCTTGAAGGCATGGAGGAGGGGCATGCTACTTTTCCTGATATTACAATGTACTATTACAGGGTTTACTGCTCTCTAATCATGCAATCTACATAATTTATCCTTTTAAAATGAGCCATAATCCCCCAAGAGTGCTTCCCTATTGATATCAAATATAAGAGGGTATTTTTAAGGACACGGCAGCATCACTGCTATACATTAACCTACACAAAATCAATCCATTTCCAAGTTAAGCACAGCCCTAAAAAATCACTAATGGAGCTCCGTGTAGTTTGCTCATGCGATGTGCAGTCAGGAATCATGCATAATGTAATAGTGCAAATGCTAAAAGCAGCTCCCACAAACTAATTTAATCTTGGTTTAATGGACATTGGGAACTGATCTTCAAAAGAGCCTGCCAGTGAGATTCTTGGGGGCCTCCCAGCAGCCTGAAAGCAAGCTCCAATATTAGCTTTCGGTTAGTTCCCCCTTTCACCTAGTACATATTAAAGGCAATCCAACAGTGTCATTAAAATGATGAGTAAGTTGTGTCAACTTGCATGGTCTATGTGATATAGATATCTCCATGCATTTGCATAGATCTCTGGGATTGAAATTTTGCTCTTGTGCCTTTTAGACCATGGGCTTCTACCTCAGTCAAGGAAATCTTTTATACTCCAGATCAGAAGGCTCCACAGTATCCACAGCCCCCAGGCCATGCCAGAGAGACAGCGTATGAACAAAGATCTAGGATGTGAAGCCTGTACACAATCAAAGGGATCAGAACCACACTGCTGTAGCTTGTTTCTAAGGGACACCCAAAGCCCCTAAACAGGCACCTCCTATCTGACATGATCAGAGAAGAGCACTTCCCCATGCAAACATGAGTGTGCATTTGCACACACACACATACGCACACAGACTCTCCCCTCACTGGTGTGAGTCGAGCTTCTATTAGATGACCTAACATCAAATCTAGCTAAGTAGATAGTATGTAGAATACCCCAATTTGGGGGACCTGGGAGTGTTTTAAGTTCAAGCCATGTATTTTGTTTCAAATGAATGTCACTAATTGGCTTCAGACTTTTAGAGCTGAACTGTGAAATGAGCATAGAGAATGCAGCCTCCATAGGCAGACAGAATATACAATGTGTGGGTAAGAGTGGCAGCAGAGGGGGAGACTTGGAAATGGCAGGAAGAGACAGAGGGGAGGGTTGGAGTTCATGTTGCAAGTCCAGGGCAAGTGGATGAAATAAGAAACGGAGGTTAAACAATGTTATTGAGAGATAGAGAGGATATTAATAGACAGTAATAATTTCAAACATGAGGAGGAGGATAAAAAGGGGAGAGGTCGATATGGGCAAGCTAATCCTCATCTTCCATATTGAGGAGTTAATAGATATTGACTGAGTAATAAATCAAGAAATGGAATTCTGGAAGCAGCCACCAAAAGAACAAAAACTAGAAAAGTAAATAGACTTTGTCTCTATATGATAGGACTGGAGATAGTCAAGGGTGCTTTTCTTGTGCTTCTGCATTATTTAGCTTGTTACAATGCATAACTATAATTTGACTTGAAAAACGATAAGTAGGTGCTTGTGGGAAGCTGAGCTGGGGATAGTGAGGGGTGGAAAAAGGCAACAAGGTTTTTCCTTAAAAGCAGCTGGACTGTTTGTGTAAAACCATGAGTATGTGTCCTGTGACACAGTATTACTTCTAAGTACAACTGAAAGAATTTTGAAAAATTATATGATAAACTGTTAACAGTGAATACCTCTAGAGCAATAGTGTCCAACAGAGTTTCTATGATAATAGAAATGAGCTATTTCTGCACCGTTCAGTACAGTAGCCACCGGCTACCTGTGACTGCTGTGCTGTGCTTAGTCGCTCAGTTGTGTCCGACTCTTCGCGACCCCATCCGGGGACTGGAGCCCACCAGGCTCCTCTGTCCATGGCGATTCTCCAGGCAAGAATACTGGAGTGGGTTGCCATGACCTCCTCCAAGGGATCTTCCCAACCCAGGGATTGAACCCAGGTCTCCTGCATAGTAAGTGGATTCTTTACCATCTGAGCCACCAGGGAAACCAAGAGTACTAGAGCGGGTAACCTATCCCCTCTCCAGGAAATCTTCCTGACCCAGGAACTGATCCAGGGTCTACTGCATTGCAGGCGGATTCTTTACCAGCTGAGCTACCAGGGAAGCCCCACCTGTGACCACTAAACACTTGAAATGTGGCTAGTGCAACTGAGGAACCAGATTTTTAATTTTAGCTGATTTTAATTAATTTAAATTTAAAATATCAACACATAGCTGGTGGATACCATATTGGATAGTACAGCTAGAGAATCATATGGAGGTGTGAAAGACTTTCTTTTCATCATGCTCTACATTTCCACGCTGTTTGAAATTCTTATAATATGAATATGATACTTACATTAATTTAAAAACCGTAAAACTTTCTAATTTGAAAAACAAAAGGCAAGAAAAAGGGAACGATCACTAAGTAATGAAAGTAAGAATTCTACAAAATGGATTAAAACATTTTAAGAGTAGAGTTTCCTGTCCTATACAGTATATGTCCTTGTTGTTTGTCTATCTTACTTTATTCAGTATTCTGATAAACTATATGAGAAAAAAATCTAAAAAAGAATGAATATATGTATATGTATGAATTAATTACTTTGCTATATACCTGAAACTAACACAACATTGTAAATCAACTGTACTCCAATAACATTTTAAAAATTAAAATATATAGCACAAGGAATTCTGCTCAATGTTATGGGGCACACAGGATGGGAAGAGAGTTTGAGAGAGAATGGATATGTGTATATGTATGGCTGAGTTCCTTTGGTGTCCACCTGAAACGATCACAAAACTCTTAATCGGCTACACTCCAACACAAAATAAAAAGAAATTTATTTCAGAAAAATAAGTAAAATAAAATAGTTTAATAAAAATAACTAGATAGGTAAATAAATAGTTGTTCTTTGGGATGCCTTCAATCTCTGAACTTTTACATGAATCTCCAGAGCAAACATCCTTGCTTTACCTCCTCATACCACAAGCACTTAGGCTACAGTTCTCTACATTCTGCCTAAGGTAATTACTGCTCTATGTTCTGCTTGCCATCTTTTAAAAATGTCCTGACACCTCTCATCTGTGACCTCTCCTCTCCGTCTGTATTGGCATAGATATAGGCATACATACAGGTAGATAAATTTTTATTCCCTTACTATCATGGGAATGGGTAGCCAGGATGGCAGATCGGCCTAAGGCACATTGCTTTCAGGTCACAGGTTCCCCTGGAGGTGTGTGTTCAAATCCCACTTCTTCGGTGGCTCAGACGGTAAAGAACCTGCCTGCCATGCGAGAGATCCAGGTTCAATCCCTGGGTTGGGAAGATTCCCTGGAGAAAGCAGTGGTTCCCCACTCCAGTATTCTTGCCTAGAGAATTCCATGGACAGAGGAGCCTGGTGGGCTACAGTCCATGGGGTTGCAAAGAGTTGGACACAACTGAGTGACTAACAAGCAAGCAATCATGTGAATGAGGGTGTAAATATACATGCACCCTATTTGCCATATTTACTCCAACCCAAAAGGAAAAAATGGCCAAGAATTAACAGTAATATGATCACAGTCATCTAATCAGTCCCTTTTCATTCATCGATTCCACCATTTGGAATCTGATCATCTCTCAATTATCAGGAAAAACAATGACTTCCCCTTGTTAGCTGTGGAACCCAGATAAGTTGCTTAATCAGTAACTAACAAACTCAGTGTCCTCATCTATGCAATTAAAATAATAACTGAACTGACTTCATAAGATTGTGAGAAAGATGAAATAAGATATTGCACAGAAAGTGCTCAGCACAAACTTATCAAGTAGAAAGCATTCAATGCATCCTAGCTGTTATTTTAAATATAACAAAACTAAGAATTCTCTGCTCTGACTGTACAAGGCAAGAGATTCCCAGTCTTCTAGTTTTTAAAGTATCAACCCATCTTTTTCTCTTTTCTTATATAGCCTGTCAAACTTCTTCGGTCTTACAAAATTAAAGGTATACTTGCTTTCAGAGAAACGGCAGATAACACTAAAAAGATAAAAATTTGTTGATAAGCAGTATTTTTCAATGCAAAATGATTTAAATAAATAGAAAATGGTCTGTTTCACCTGTAGCCCATCTCCTTATACAAAGAGTAGACACAATCAGATTGTAAGAAAGCATATCCATCAAACAGGCCATTAGAAGAGTCCCTTATCCACATCCAAACATGAAAGTCATTCCCAAACAGCGTCTCCCTGTTGGTTTTTGAGCTTTCTTTTTACTATTAAAGTAATACCTAAACACAAGAAATAATTCAAGATGGGGCTTCCCTGGTGGTCCCATGGTTAAGAATCTGCCTTGCAATGCAGGGGACACTGGTTCGATCCCTGGTCCAGGAATATCCCACATGCCGCAGAGTAGCTGAGCCGGTGTACCACAATTACTGAATCCCGAGCTCTAGAGCCACAACTGCTGAGCCCACACACTGAAACTATTAAAGCCCACATGCCTAGAGTCTGAAACAAGAGAGGCCACCGCAATGAGAAGCCCTTACACTGAAACTAGAGAGTAGGCCCTGCTCACCACAGCTAGAGAAAGCCCGCATGCAGCAATGAAGACCCACCATAGCAAAAAAATAAGTAATACAATAAATAAATCTTTTTTAAAAAGAGCCAAAATGAATTACATTTATAATCTTGCCACCTAAAACCACCCAAATATAAATTGTTAAAATTTTGATATATGTGTAAATATAAATTATATATATAATCACAAACATGAACTTGGGCAAACTCTGGGAGATAGTGAGGCACAGGGAGGCCTGGCATGCTGCAGTCCACAGGGTTGCAAAAGAATCGGACACAACTTAGCCACCAAACAACAACAATACGGCATATACCCTGAGGAAACCAAAACTGAAAAAGATACACATACTCCAATGTTCACCGCAGCACTATTTACAATAGCTAGGACATGGAAGAAACCTAGACGTCCATCGACAGATGAATGGATGAAGAAGCTATGGTACATATACACAATGGAATATCACTCAGCCATGAAAAGGAACTCATTTGAGTCAATTCTAATGAGGTGGGTGAATCTAGAGCCTAATATACAGATTGAAGTAAGTAAAAAACACATATTGTATGTTAACACATATATATGGAATCTAGAAAGATACTACTGATGAACTTATTTGCAGGGTAACCATGGAGACACAGACATAGAGAACAGACTTATGAACATGGGCTGGGGGTAGGAAGGAGAGGGTAGGATGAATGGAGAGAGTAGCATGGAAACATAAACACTGCTGCTGCTGCTAAGTCACTTCAGTCGTGTCCGACTCTGGGCGACCCCATAGACGGCAGCCCAGCAGGCTCCCCCGTCCCTGGGATTCTCCAGGCAAGAACAATGGAGTGGGTTGCCAGTTCCTTTCCAATGCATGAAAGTGAAAAGTGAAAGTGAAGTCGCTCAGTCGTGTCCGACTCTTAGCGAACCCATGGACTGCAGCCTACCAGGCTCCTCCATCCATGGGATTTTTCCAGGCAAGAGTACTGGAGTGGGGTGCCATTGCCTTCTCCGAACATATACACTACCATATGTAAAATAGATAGCCGATGGGATTTTGCTGTACAACTCAAGGAACTCAAACTGGGGCTCTGCAACAACCAAGAGAGGTAGGAATGGGTGGGAGGTGGCAGAGAGCTTCAAGAGGGAAGGGACATATGTATATCTATGGCTGATTCACGTTGATGTATGGCAGAAACCAATACAATATTGTAAAGTAATTATCCTTCAATTAAAAATAGATAAGAACTCAAAAAGTTTGGACAGGATATGCATATGTGTGTGAATCTAAATCTAACTGAAGTCCAAATATATAAAATACAGTATGTATGAAAATATACTTAGACATTATAGAAGTCTACAAATTATAATTCTAAATTCTAAAAATACATCATACAATATATATCTTCACTAATAAAGACATAAATAGGACATATTGTCTGTAATGATCTAAAACATCTTTTTATTAAACTATATAGTATGGATCTTTCTATGTCAATAGGTTTACACATGGATCATTTTAATTAATAACGTTGTCATATATGCCGTAATTTTTTTATCCATCCCTGACAGACATTTAGATTGTTTCCTGTTGTGGGTTGTTTTTTCTTTTTTAACCTTTTTTCTCTGATGAATATATCCTTATAATAATCTTTGTGGAATCACTGTTTAGCACGTTTTTATGGCTTTTGATGTTTATTGCCCCAAAACCTCAGAGATGTAGCCAGTTACCCTTCCACTGGAGATCACCAAGAGCTGCATTTCACCACTCTCTCGCCTGCATTGGATAGCACCAATCTTCATCTTTTGCCCAAAGTGATGGGTAAAAAATTCATATCTGTTTCGTGTTTCAATGTTGATCATTTTTCTCTGATTATCTTTCTTACTTGTGGGAGTTAATATTTTTTCATATGTATATTGGTCATTGTTCTTTCTTTCTTTTTTTCTAAAGACTTATGCATTTTTCTCCATCAGAGAACAACACAGAATGCCTTGCACACTTCTAGACTGGCTTATCTCGATACTGTCCATCCTGTAAAGCTAGCTAAAGGAGCTCTACATCCATGAGTTTTCTTCCAGAACTTCTCAGCTGTAAGTAATCTCTTCTAATTTCTCAGAAGTCCTTTTGTGAAACTACCTTTGCAGCTTTGGCAATATTTTGCTTTATTCTACAGTTATTTGTTGAGCTTTAAGCCAACTTTTTCACTCTCCTCTTTCACTTTCATCAAGAGGCTTTTTAGTTCCTTTTCACTTTCGGCCATTAGGGTGGTGTCATCTGCATATCTGAGGTTATTGATATTTCTCCCAGCAATCTTGATTCCAGCTTGTGCTTCTTCCAGCCCAGCGTTTCTCATGCAGAAAATGAAGATCATGGCATCTGGTCCCATCACTTCATGGGAAATAGATGAGGAAATGGTGGAAACAGTATCAGACTTTATTTTGGGGGGCTCCAAAATCACTGCAGATGGTGACTGCAGCCATAAAATTAAAAGACGTTTACTCCTTGGAAGAAAAGTTATGACCAACCTAGACAGCATATTGAAAAGCAGAGACATTACTTTGCCAACAAAGGTCCGTCTAGTCAAGGCTATGGTTTTTCCAGTGGTCAGGTATGGATGTGAGAGTTGGACTGTGAAGAAGGCTGAGCACCAAAGAATTGATACTTTTGAGCTGTGGTGTTGGAGAAGACTCTTGAGAGTCCCTTGGACTGCAAGGAGATCCAACCAGTCCATTCTGAAGGAGACCAGCCCTGGGTGTTCTTTGGAAGGAATGATGCTAAAGCTGAAGCTCCAGTACTTTGGCCACCTCATGCGAAGAGTTGACTCATTGGAAAAGACTCTGATGCTGGGAGGGATTGGGAGCAGGAGGAGAAGGGGACAACAGAGGATGAGATGGCTGGATGGCATCACTGACTTGATGGACGTGAGTCTGAGTGAACTCCGGGAGTTGGTGATGGACAGGGAGGCCTGGCGTGCTGCGATTCATAGGGTCGCAAAGAGTCGGACACGACTGAGCGACTGAACTGAACTGAACTGAACAGTTATTTGTATCATCATCTTTCTTCCCCCTTTTTTTATCCTCGTCAGTTAGAAACACTGAAGAAGAGAATGGGATAGTCAGAAGATTACGTGTCATTTGAGTACATATTTACTGTGTACCCATTGGTAGCAAAGTAGATATACATAATTACCAATACCGACACTGAACTGATTTATGTATTAGGCCTAGCTCTGCTATGTGCAGCAACAAATTAATAATGACTGCCAGCAGCTAAACCCAACAAAGATATATTTCTTTCTCATGGGAAGCCCAAGGGGGACCAGTAGAACTTCTTTGTAACTATTCTGTCTGGAACACATCTACTCCAAGGTTGCCTTGGCAGGGAATGAGAAAGGTGGAGGAGACATGCAGGCAGTTAAATATCTTGGCTCAGACATGGCATGCAGCCCTTCTATTAACAGTTCATTGCCAGAACTAGTGACATGGCCCCAACTCAATTGCAAAGGACTAGGAAACCAAGAGGAACACAGGAATATGAATATTCAGTGAGCATTACCTGTTGTAATTAGCTTCAATATTTCAGAAATTTTAAAAACATAAACTAATGTCCATCTATGATCTACATAATTATAATTATCTCAGATTATTTAGATGATGACAGTAAGTCCAGGGAAGTGAAGAAACTTGCCTAAGATCTCTCAGCCAGTAAGACTATACTTGCTCTGGAATTTAAATCTTATCAGAATGAGTCTGAACTCTGTACTCTTAATGACTAGATTATGAAAATATGAATAATAAATAGTTAGCATGAGAGAAGGGCTTCCCAGGTGGCGCTAGTGGTAAAGAACCCACTTGCCAATACAGGAAACGTAAGAAATTTGAGTTCGATCCCTGGGTCTGGAAGATCCACTGGAGAAGGAAATGGTGCCCCACTCCAGTATTCTTGCATGCAGAATCCCATGGACAGTGGAGCCTGGAGGGCTATGGTCCTTAGGGCCACAAAGAGTCTGACACGACTAAAGTGACTTAGTACACACTACACACAGCATGAGAGAAGTTCCAATTTAAGACAATTTAAGAAAAAACAAGTGGAGAATCTTCGGTCATAGAAACCTAGCCATTCTTACCTATAGACATGTATTATTTAGCTCCTCTGTACAGACTCTGTACATACTCATGGACTGAGTGGCGAGGTCCAAACCAGTCTGTGCATTTTGAAAAATAAATCATGATTCTGAGTCTATTAGGAAACTGTGTATTCATCTCCTGATAGCAACTCAAGTGAAAATGGCTGAGAGCAATAAAAATCCATTTTGCCATTTAGTACAGTTTGTCAGACTAGAGAAATGGGATTGAATTTCAAAGCCACAGGCAAGCTGGCTGCAATCTGCGGCTACACAGTTGATGGGTTTTTTCCTTCTTTATTTACAACTCTTTTGATAAGCCTTCAGCAAGTTACATAGGTTCTTCTAGCTGTATCTCGTTTGACTGGATTAGAATACTTGATGACAGTTTGGATAAGTTTGAGGCAGATGGTTCTTGACATTTTTCATGGCATCAGTTACAAACCATGCAAGAAACTCTTTCATCCTTTGTTTATCCTTCACTTAGAAGCCACTATAGTAGATCGTTAAACTTTCATTTTTCACAGCGCTGATTAAGGCACACTACAAGGCAGATGTTATTCCGTACCATTTTTAACAATTTACATTTAGCACCAAAGCTGGCTTTGTACTTGTTCCAGTGGATCAATTCACTTTTTTTAAAACTTCAAGGTCAATTTCTGAAATACTGTGACTCTCTTAACAATTCAATGTTTTGCAAACTTCTCTTGGTTACAGGAGCCCAGCTACTATTGCATTTATATGTGTTTGCTAGTCAACACACACAGGACAATTCAATAGCTCTCTCTCAACAGGGTAAGAGCATTATTTAAGAGGCAGTTCATTAAACAAAGAAAAGAGTCTCAAAAAAAAAAAAAAAAACAAAAAAAACCTACAGAATCAGAATATACTATCAGGATGCCTTATTTTTACTAAAGCAGTTCCAGAATCAGAAATGATTGATAGTCCTGAAGCACCAGATTCACTGTACCTCACAGGTGAGATGCAGAAAAAAAGAGTAAGAAGTATTTTGCTTTTCTCTTCCATGTTTTGGTGATTTAGTAAATTATACACTATTTAGTTCAACCTAAGACAAATAAGACTGAATAAAAGCAACTTTACATACAATGAAATGTTGACAAATAGACTCACTGAATAAAAATTCTGACAAAATTTGATTGGACCTTAGGAAAGCACAGGGTTTCACTTTTTCTCTTCTAGAATAATTGCAAAGTACAACTATTGTCTCCCCTTTAGAGACAAAGACGACATCCTGCCCAGGAAAACAAACGCATGGGAAATCCAGAAAACAGTCTACACGATGTCCGCCCAAGTGCACCCCCACCACCTTACTCAAAAATCAGGACTTGAGACAGGATTATGGCTTGACAGGCTGACAGGCTATTTCTTTGAAAACAAAGGAAACAAAAATATAAACAACATGAGAACATAATGAGTACATGCCAGTATCCACGATCTTCATTCTATCATTCTCAGAACCAATCCACAAACAGGCCAAGCAACTTTAAGGGCTAAGTAGGACCTTCAAAGACCATCTGACCTAGCCCTGTGACTAAAATAACAGGAACTAACCTCTTTCTTTCATTCCTCTTTACCTGCAGGGGCAAGAGGTGAGGTGAGAAGGGTGTGAGCAACAAGTAATCTGACTTTTAAAAGGAGCACTTCCAGAGCTTTAGATCAGTCTCTGTATAACTCAGGGTAAGCTGAGTTAAGTGGGGTAGCCTGTTCTCTAATAAGTCCCATGTCTTAAATACTGAAGAATCTAACATAGAATCTGAAATTTGTAATAAACAAAGGAGAACTGATGCTGATTTTCATGTTAATAGTCAAGGTCATCTGCACAGGTCACGTGCACTTACAAAAGTGTTTCTCTTACTGTCCATTTAGCTAATATGGGTCTCTGAGAAATGAGATTTTCTTCAGGTTATGTGCAGTCATAGCCTTTTATTTTAAAGTAGTGAGAGGAGTCAATATAGGAAGAAGTCAAGCAGGAATAAAGGGAGTTATGTTAATATAGGTTTTGTTATGACTCAGGAATGGTAAGGCCAACAGATTGGAAGACCACTGCCATTGAAAAGATATTAATAGTTATATTCAAGATTCAAAATTCAAGAGGAGGGGGCAAACCCTGGAGTGGGGGACAAACAGGGAAGCACCAGTGTCAAGAGGCAGAAGAAGAGGGAACTCTGTACAAGAGCCTTCACTGTGGCTTCTTGGATAGAAATGGGCAAGGCAAGGCAAGCCGGCTTAGGATTGGCTGGCTTGAATTGTTTCAGTGGACTCTGGAGTAAAGAGGTCATCCTAATTGTCTGGCACCTGGCCCTGTGTCGATCAGGACAGGAGCTTAGTAGCCCAGAGTATAAGAGCCCAGTAAAGGAGGTAGCTGGGGGTGTGATTCTGGGTGGGTTGGTTTGTATTTGAAAAGGATACTCACAGCAGAGCTGGCTATTACCTCTAGAAATTCGCTAACCCTGAGATGGACAGTCCCTCCGGGGTCAGCAAGGCCCCAGATATCAAAGTATTAGAACACAGAACATAAAAGATGCGGTTAATACAGGAGTGTAGCTTTCCCTGGCCCAGCCACTAGGACAGACCAAGTACACTGAGACAAAGGGTGCCGAGTACCCAGTGGGGACCAGTGATGACAGGGCCGGTGCACGGCCAAGCCAGGGGCAGGAGGCAGAGCACAGGACACTTAGTACTGACTCCAGGAGGATCGCTCAGGAGTTGTGTGAGTGATCTGCTGCTGCGTAATAAATTGTTCCATGACTTCCATGCTTCCCCTAGAGTTATGGCTCCAAGAGAGAGAGAGATGGTGAGAGAGGGTCAGAGATGTGGAACAAGTAGAAGCCAGAATCTCTGGTAATCTAGTCTTAGAAGAAGTATCCTATCGCTTCTGCTGTATTCTATTAATTTGAGGTAAGTCACAGGGTCCAGTCACATTCAAGGGGCTATTGTACAAGGATGTGAAAACTAGGAAGTTTGGAATCACTGAGGGGCCTTTTACAGGCTGCTTACCACAGGAATGAAAGGAAATTTACGAAGCAAACAAAAACCCCAAACCCAAAACAAATACAAAACCTCCTCTTTGCACTCACCTAACAGAAGGAAGTAGTCCTCATGGCTGTGCTGGGTTATAACCACTCCCATTTTACAGATGCATCTAGTGAGAACTAGGGACTAAATGCCAGAGCTGCTAACTTCCAGATTATAACACATAATCTCTTTAATGTACAATGAAAATGCAACACAATGAATGGAGTTCAGAGTCTGGACATCCATAATGTTCTGTGCAAAGGGCTAATTAATGTGTAACAAGATGTGCAAATTCAATAATAATCTTAAATACACAAATAAGACAACAAATGTTAATGCCATGGCTGTTCTAGCCTTTCAGCTTGGCAGAGATTAATTGGATTGATATTACTCAGTGTTAGGAAGCATATGGAGAAAAGACACTCTCATACTCTGTTGAAGGGAGTATAATGGGTATGAAATTTTGGCAAGCAATTTGGCAATATCTATCAAAAGTTAAACTTGTGCAGACCCGTTGATCCAGCAATTCTGCTTCTGGGAATTCAACCCAAGGAAATAATCAGACAAACGTACAGACAAGTACGTGGATTGAAAAAATAGATAAATAGACAGATTTCATTGTGTCTACAAATGGTGGAGAGGCTAGATAAACTATAAATAAAATATAGGCATCTATTAAACTGACAATTTATATCTGTATTTATTGACAAGGAACAACATCTATAACCTATACTGCTGGGAAAAAAATAGGAATATGAAAAATACATATGTAACTGGAAAATTTTAAATAAAATGTTAACTTTGATCATTTTCTGATAGAAGGATTTCTGGTGATTTAAACTTTTCAGTCTGTATTTTCTTACATTTTCTCCAATGGGTATGCATAAATTTTATAACAAGAACTAAACAGTAGAACTTAATTATTTTTCATGGCTTCTCCTTTAGCAATATGGTCCCTACACTGAGTATAGCAGCTGATTTTTTTTTTTTTTTCACTTCTAAAGGAAAATTCAACACAGTAAACATTCATTCCCAGTGTATTAAACATGGGAGAGACAATGTTTGTAATGAACAAAGGGCTTAGGGCTCCAAAGAGTAAGATTTCTCTTGGTCAGAGCAACAGCAATGCTACTCTAAGTGGAAGATCTGAGGACACTTGGCATAATTGAACCACCATTGAAAAGCTTTGCCCACTCAACACACATATTTAAATTAGTTTAAAAAGCACACTCCCAGACAATAACTTGTTGCTTAAATATCATAATAATTGGTCTGATCAACAGTTCATTAAACCTGTATTCTCAACTTTTCAGCCCTCCGTGTATCTGGATCTTTCCTATCCCAGACTCAGCTACAAAATGGGCTTCTTCTTTCACTCTGAACCCAAGCCAAGAAGACATCTGTGCCCTCAGCCCTTCCAATCTATTCCATCTGCTTATTTCCCCAAGTCCAGAGTAATATGGAATTTATAATGCTTGCTTTTGTATATACCCTTAAGTTGTGCTGTTTTGTTTTGCTTTTCCAAATGTCACTTTTCTAGGGTTACAAGTTTTAAAAGGAAATCTCAGCATTTGTATGCTCCCATTTGGACAATAATAACTGGAAATCAGGTTGGAACCATCGCTTTAACTAGCACTGACATCAAAACTCACCTTCTCTACAGAGCTCTGTGCAATAAGCTTGCCAGCAGAAGGTACTTCAGTCAAGCAATTTCCTGCTGCTAAGCTAAGCATCATCTTCTACCTAAATAGACTAGAATAGAATGGTGTCTTTGGAACGAAGGAGACATTTGTCTGGCGTTTAGCTTGTTATGCAGAGAAGACATAAGTCAGGCTGTCCTTTTGACAGATCAGCCCTAAAATACTAAACTTTATTTAAACAATAAATATATACCATGTGTTTCATAATGGAATAGAAAAATGACCCTACTCGCTGATCTTCTGTCTGCTTTGCAAATTCTCCACCCCCCCCCCAAAAAAAACCCTCTTATTTATAGAAAAGGAATAATTTAGCTCATTTTCAAGATTAGATAACATTCTCTCATAATTTTTCAAATTATCACGAGACAATTTGATGTGGATTAATGAATGTCTGGCTTTTATCACCTAGATGAAAAGAGTATCAGCAGTAAGATGGGTCTTAGGAGCCATCCTGTGATTTAATTATTCTAAACAATCTTGTGCTTTAGTACACAAAAGATAACAGTTAACATACTGCTAAACATTTACTGATATACAAGTCAAGACAAAGATTAAAGATTTAATTCGAAAGGAAAAATATCCTTAAGGAAAAACTGCTGTTACAGGGTTTGGACACAGATGTTAAGGAAACAAAATTAATAGTGGAGATGGGAAGGGCTTATGTAGGAACATGATTGGGGGCAGAGCTTCTGCTTCAAAATTCCATCTTCTTCTTCCTTCTTTATCCTCCCAACTTAAGTTTCTGCTTTTCTTTCCCTCACGGATTCACAAGAACAATTTATACATTCCCATGCGCATCCTACTTATACCTCTAGAATGGGCTCTGTTTCGCTCATTTGATAAACCGTCAGAGAATCTGCTCTTCCTACAAGTGTGTCTTGCTGTAAAGAAAATGTGTGAAACCTCTTCCTGGCCAAAGTGCATTTGGGTGCACAGCCCTGTTCTCTTACCCTCACGCTTGGCACATCCTGCGTTTGGGGGAGCTACACTTAAGTCCATTCAAATCACTCTGAATTTATGCTCTAAGAGCCACTGTGGTTTGATGAAGTAACAGACAGAAAAGAGGTGCCAGTGAGTTCCAGCTTGTCCCAGCTTTCCCCTGCACACAGCTCTTCTTCCTGACCCCAGGCCCGACTATCATGAACCCTGGCTCACCACCAGACAGAGGAAACAACCTTCCAGAAACTTCTTTACCAGATCCCTTTTGTGGCCCTGCTCTGGAAGCTGTACATGCCTGACTTTCCAGATTTCCCTATATGTTATGACTTGTTCCCCTGTGCTCGTGTCTTGGGAGAGCTGGTTAGTCATTTTCTCTGATCCAACAACTCCCCTTTCTAGACATTACCTCTTTAGGTCCTCCTACATTTTATAAAATCTAATCTCACAGTAAATCCCACAGATCCTATTACTCACAGTGGTTCTGCTCCCTGATTGAGCCCCATGGGGTACAGCCATCACCTGGTTCTGACCTTGATTAAACTCATCCAAGGAGACTAAAGGAGCAAAGGGCATGCAAATAAAGTCTTTTTCAGAGACGATGAGACCCCAAGGAATGATAAGCCTGGAGAAGTGGCAGTTTGGGGGAGACATGGAAGGTGCTTCAGGAACAGCTGTGGTTAGCAATGCACAGCCATGCCCACCCCCTTCCCTCCTGCCTGAATCACTTCCCCACCTCACCTTGCAGTGAGCATGGCTCTGTCACTCAGTCTGGCCAATGAAAGACAAGCAAAAGTCTGTATAGAGGCTTTGCGGTACACTATTTTGCTTCCTGAGAAAAGGAAAGGGAATGGAAAGGAGTTATAGATGCCACTCTTCCCTCTTTCTTTCTGACTTAAATTCATCCATGATGCCCGGAGCTATGGCAGCCATCTTACAGCTAGAGTGCAGAAAGCATGAAGACAAAAGCCAGTGATGCTAAGAATGGTGGAGCAGAGAGGTAGAGCGTGGGTCCTTCATAAGATCAATAAGTGACCATACTTAGCCTACAGCTGCCAATCTTTGAGTTGCTTAATAAATGCGTCACTGATGGTTCAGCAGGTAAAGAGTCTACCTGCCAACGCAGGAGACATAAGAGATGCGAATTCAATCCCTGGGTGGGGAAGATACCCTGGGGGAGGAAATGGCAGCCCACTTCAGTATTCTTGCGTGGAAAATCCCATGTACTGAGGAGCCTGGCAGGCTCCAGGCCAAAGAGTCGGACATGAGTGAGCAACTGAGCATGCACACACAATAAATAAATAATAAACATCCTTATGATAGAGTCAATAACATTTGGGTTCTCTGTGCCTTGTGGACAAATGCAACCCTTATCTATAGCTGTCCTCAGACTCTTTAAGTAAACATAAGAAAGAAAATGGGACAGAAAAGTTACTGAGCACTTACCCTATGTAGGGAATAAGTTCATTGTTTTCACACCATTTTCCTATTTAATCCTCACAATGATTCAGTAAGATAGGTGACTATCCACATTTAACAGAGGAGGAAATTGAGCCACAGAAGTTAAAAATTTGCCCAAGATGAACTAATCTGTGGAGTCACAATTCAAATCTTCCAAGTCAAAGACTAATTTAGTTTAAATTAAGGCACAGATAAGACAAGTTCTTAGGATCACTGGAAAGATATTAGAACTGTGGGTTTTGTCTCACTGAAGGTTATGGGATAAAACTGGTATGATAAGTAGTATCTAATAACCAGAGATAACTAAAAAGCAGAATAATCTGCCTTAGAAGGTATTATGTTTCTCATCAAGGGAAATATTTATGTGAAAATGAGATGTATGACCATTTTTCTGTGCTAATATAAACAAATTCCACACTGCATTTCCAAGGTACCTTATAATTCTTAAGATCTGATGACCCTTAAGAGAGAGCAAGGTGTATTTCACTTTATTCTGATTACCGTATGTTTCTGAAATTGGAGTTGTTCTCTTTATTGCCTTAGTCCGGAAGATGCTATCCCCAAGGGAGAAACCAAAGATACTCTGGTTTCTGGTTTAGAAAATAAAATTCTCTCCATGCCTTAAGGCCAGACCTTAGCGAAAAATCAAGATGAATAACAACTCATTAAGTTGGTAAAAGAGCACTACCTCAGTTTAGAGTCATGGAGAAGTGATTATAGGCTGGGTATATTCTATAGCCATCAGATCAGATCAGTCACTCAGTCGTGTCCAACTCTTTGCGACCCCATGAATCCCAGCACGCCAGGCCTCCCTGTCCATTACCAACTCCCGGAGTTCACTGAGACTCACGTCCATCGAGTCAGTGATGCCATCCAGCCATCTCATCCTCTGTCGTCCCCTTCTCCTCCTGCCCCCAATCCCTCCCAGCATCAGAGTCTTTTCCAATGAGTCAACTCTTCGCATGAGGTGGCCAAAGTACTGGAGTTTTAGCTTCAGCATCATTCCTTCCAAAGAAATCCCAGGGCTGATCTCCTTCAGAATGGACTGGTTGGATCTCCTTGCAGTCCAAGGGACTCTCAAGAGTCTTCTCCAACACCACAGTTCAAAAGCATCAATTCTTTGGCACTCAGCCTTCTTCCCGGTCCAACTCTCACATCCATACATGACCACAGGAAAAACCATAGCCTTGACTAGACGAACCTTTGTTGGCAAAGTAATGTCTCTGCTTTTGAATATGCTATCTAGGTTGGTCATAACTTTCCTTCCAAGGAGTAAGCGTCTTTTAATTTCATGGCTGCAATCAACATCTGTAGTGATTTTGGAGCCCAGAAAAATAGTCTGACGCTGTTTCCACTGTTTCCCCATCTATTTCCCATGAAGTGGTGGGACTGGATGCCATGATCTTCGTTTTCTGAATGTTGAGCTTTAAGCCAACTTTTTCACTCTCCTCTTTCACTTTCATCAAGAGGCTTTTTAGTTCCTCTTCACTTTCTGCCATAAGGGTGGTGTCATCTGCATATCTGAGTTTACTGATATTTCTGCCAGCAATCTTGATTTCAGTTTGTGTTTCTTCCACCCCAGCGTTTCTCATGATGTACTCTGCATAGAAATTAAATAAGCAGGGTGACAATATACAGCCTTGACGAACTCCTTTTCCTATTTGGAACCAGTCTGTTGTTCCATGTCCAGTTCTAACTGTTGCTTCCTGACCTGCATACAAATTTCTCAAGAGGCAGATCAGGTGGTCTGGTATTCCCATCTCTTTCAGAATTTTCCACAGTTTATTGTGATCCACACAGTCAAAGGCTTTGGCATAGTCAATAAAGCAGAAATAGATGTTTTTCTGGAACTCTCTTGTTTTTTCTATGATCCAGCGGATGTTGGCAATTTGATCTCTTGTTCCTCTGCCTTTTCTAAAACCAGCTTGAACATCAGGAAGTTCACGGTTCACATATTGCTGAAGCCTGGCTTGGAGAATTTTGTGCATTACTTTACTAGCATGTGAGATGAGTGCAATTATGAGGTAGTTTGAGCATTCTTTGGCATTGCCTTTCTTTGGGATTGGAATGAAAACTGACCTTTTCCAGTCCTGTGGCCACTGTTGACTTTTCCAAATGTGCTGGCATATTGAGTGCAGCACTTTCACAGCACCATCTTTCAGGATTTGGAATAGCTCCACTGGAATGCCATCACCTCCACTAGCTTTGTTCGTAGTGATGCTTTCTAAGGCCCACTTGACTTCACATTCCAGGATATCTGGCTCTAGGTCAGTGATCACCCCATCGTGATTATCTGGGTCGTATACCCCACTAAAGAAAATAATTTCTGGTCTACCAAAACTATACTTCTCTTTCTTATTAAAAAAAAAAAAAAAAAACAAACCCACAGACCTGAGGGAACACAAAGGGAAGAAAGTACTTCCTCTTTAACAATACTTTAAAAGATTTTAAATAAAGTTTGGCCTAAGGATCAATTTCATCCAACCAAAGTTGGATTAGTAGATAATGGAAACCTTCCTTTCCTGGTAAGAGTAAAGCTCTCACATCGCAGAGAGGCATAAAACCATTTTAATATGCAGTCCTGAAGATCATTTGGAAATAATCTCTGTGTCTTTAGAAACTCTCCAGAGAGGGTATCAGTGAAATCTGAGATATCTTTGAGACAATATAAAGAATTCCTTCTTCCTGCTTTGGAGTTCACAGATGCTTGACTCTGTGTGTTGGTTTCTACCACATGATAGGAAACTTAAAGCTTCCCCCAAACCGGAAAGTCAAGAATATGAACACAGAGCTTCCCTGATGACCCAGTGTGGTTAAGAAGCTGCCTGCAAGAGCAGGGGACATGGGTTCGATTCCTGCTCCAGGGAGATTCCACATGCTGCTTGGCAACTAAGCCCATGTGCTGCCACTGCTGAAGTCCATGCGTCTAGAGCCTGTGCCCCACGACAAGAAAAGCCAGTGCAGTGAGAAGCCCGAGCACCTCTACTAGAGAACTGACCCAGATCACTGCAACTAGAGAAAGCCCACACGCAGCAACAAAGACCCAGAGCAGCCAAAATAAATAAATCTTTAAAATAGAACACAGACATTATATGTACAATGAACAATTTGATAAGCAAATACAGAAGGATTTCAGAAGCCAAAGAATCATATATATTATGTTTCTCCTGTGAAAACATCTTTATATCTCCTCTCCCTCATCCTTTGACATATTTCTCCCTTTTTCATTTTTATATCTTAAGATAAATGCCATCTCTGATCACCCTATTTAATTCGGGTGTTGTTCCTTTATTCTCTATCACAGCATCATGTTTATCTTTTTCAAGCATTTATTACAATTTAAATTTTATATTTATTTGATTGCTTGATTATTTATTTTCTGTCTTCTCTTTATAATGTTATCTTGAAGAGGGCAAGAATAGTATCTGTATTACCTAAAGTTCCACACTGTGTTTGACATTTAGCTGCCATTCACTAAATAAAAAATGGATAGATGGATGGATAAGATGAATGCTAAACAAATGAGAAAAAGTGTCATGGGGCTGATTGAATCAAGATAGTTCTTAAAGAATTGGCAAAATTGGTAACTAAAGATACTAAGAGCTGCGAAAAGAAGGATTGTAGGTATAAAGGACAGCATGAAAAAGTGGCATAGATACATAGGCAAGTAGGTCAGCAGCATTAGAGAAACCATGATTCCTACATGATGCGATTAGATCCCCCTCCCCAGTCCACGACTACTGTGGTCATTTGGAACCAGCAGGAAATACAGTAGAGCAGAAAAGGGACCCTCGGTCAGTTTGTCATTGGTTAATAGATTTCATCTGTCCACTACAATCTTCCTGCAATTTTTTAAAACCACAAATAACACATGAATATATTTTGGTAGGAAAAGATGTCCAAATTTTAGAATTATATAAGGCTAAAAATGAAACAATTTACTTTACCTTGCTCCAGTCTTTCTTTTCTTCACAGAGTCAGACACTTAACCATTGAGAGGGTATACACTCAAAAACTGCTCCCATGCATTTATACACACTCATGTCTACACACATACATTCACACATGCACAAAATCCACAGACGCTCAAGTCCTTTACACATATAACATGGAGGAGCGCAGTCGGCCTTCCGTATCTGTAGGTTCTGCATCTGCAGAGATGGGGGACTGACAGGGGAATCAGTGACAAACCTGCAGCAAGAAGAAAGATGCTGAGAATTCATAACTGAGAACAGGGACGCTCCTGCCCCACTCACTATGGGAATTCACCAGGGGATTTGGGCTTTCCCATTCCCCGCTCAGAAAGTAAGGCTTCCCTCCTGAACCGCAGAGGCCCTCAGCTCTCTTAAACAAAGATGGAAGTGGGGTTTCAGAGCAACACACTTGGCAGAGCATGCTGTGGAACTGTATTCAGCACCTCTATACACAGGAAGGTCTTAAGTGCCATAAAAGCTCTCTAATTTCTATCAGTTTTAGGAACTAGCTTTTCCTGAACCTCCAGTTCCATCTTCATTTAAAGCACTTGCGCCAGTTAAGAAGGCAATGGCAACCCACTCCAGTGTTCTTGCCTGGAGAATCCCAGGGATGGGGAAGCCTGGTGGGCTGCCATCTCTGGGGTCGCACAGAGTCAGACACGACTGAAGCGACTTAGCAGCAGCAGCAGCAGACTGCAGAACTGCCTGAGTTCCTCCACACTCAGTGCTACCTGAGGCTGCTCCCCTCTGTGGTCCTTTTCTTTTACCAACAGTAACCTCATCTTTCCTTGGGGCTTTCACCCAACAAAGAAATTGCTGGTCTTGGAGGAGAAGTGAGAGGGGGCCCTGAAAACAGACTCCCGGTGATGGAAGAAGTTCCCATGAGTTCTCTAAACACTGAGCACTCTCCACTCGGCTATGTATCAGTTGCCCAGAACAGACACAATTTAAAGCCTCAGAAACAAACCCAAGCTCTTCTAATAAAACAAATATTTCACAGTTCATTTACTCCAAGATATTGAAAAGACCTGCAGAGCCTCAGGGTTACCCTCTCCCTGGGGATGCTGCTACGTCTGAGTAATGCAGATGCTGCCCCCTTCCCAGCTCAGGAGTGCCTATGCCAACACCAGCCTCCCTGCTCTTCTGCTTGTTCTCTGGAATCATCACTGGCTTCCATCCAAAGGAGGCCCAGGTGGGACTCCCTACCTGGGAGTTCCTAATCGTGGAAAGTCATAGGCGAGTATGGCTGGGGAATAACTATGGCTGTCCAAGAAAATGTACGTGAACTTTACTGACCACTCAGTATTTGCTGAGTGCCTGATACACGCCAGGCATTGCTCCAGGTGCTGAAGATACAGCAGTGAACAAGACAGACAGTCAAAAAAAAAAAAAATTCCCTGGCCTTGTGAAGCTGATGCTGTAATGAATGAGAGAGACAACAAATACATAACACAGGGTATGTCAAGCGGTAATGTGTGCTGTGAATAAAATTATCAGTGATTCTTAGGTGCTCTGGGGTAGGAGAAATGCAGTTTTTAATAAGGTAAACAGGGGGAGATTCACTGAGAAAACAATATTTCGGCAAAGACCAAAAGGAGGTGAGGGAGTGAGCCTTGTAGATTTCTGGGGCAGGATTTTCCAGGCAGTAGTAACAGCAAGTTCAAAGGCTTTGCCTGGGAGGACCCGTGTGACTAGAGGCGCCTGAGCATAGGAATGATGTTCAGCGATGAAGTTATAGTGCAGTAACAGGGAATTAGATCTAGGAGGGCCATTTGCCTAATTTTAAGGACTTCGGTTTTGGTTCTAAATCTAAATTACCGTGGCTCTATAGCAGTATCAAAAGAAAAGGTTCAAGGAAAGCCTCCACTCTGGAGAGAACATCTAAGTAACTATTCATATGCACTTCACCCCATCCTTCTCCTGAGAACTCTCATCGGTCCTCAGTGACGGCTGCTAGAGGAGCTGCCATGGACTTACATGACCCTGGCCATGTTGAATCCACCCAACAGGACACATCTGACCAGGAACAGGCCACTCAGTCTCCTCCCTGGGAACCTCTCAGACGTGGAATTCAAAGAACAGAAGTCAGACCTCTCGTGGCAGAAGCTTTCAGGCGTAAAACTCAAGAGTTGAGAGGTCACGTTTTCTGCATTGTGGGAATGATGGAACACAAGAGCAACAGGTAGAGAGCAGGAGAAACAAGAACAGAATATTTCAAGTTGCGTCCAAGTTCCTGGTGAATCCTATTTACATACCTACCACTACAGCCGACTTATTTCCTCTTTTCTTGGCTACAGTGACACACAGAATAGAGCAACTAGAACCTGCTGAAGACACAGGCCAGTTCTCATGGGAGGAGGCACAGCACAAATCTACGGGGCAACTGGAAACCGTGCTGCAATTACTGAGCACAGGACACAAAAACATTAGCCTGTCATCACCAGGCCTTCTCCCTGCCAATAAAATAACTGAATCCAACGTTAATCATATTGGTTTCACTGTCTCATTGCCCTGAAAAGGGGATCCCTAGAGGTTGTAGCCAAAATGAAGCTGGAGCTCACGACAGATTGGATCTAGAGAGCTGGTCCCCGGACCTTACAGATCATCTGAACTACCTGGGTAGCTGTCTACAAAGACAGGCGCCGGGCCAGCACCCTGAACCTACTCAACTGGAATAGCTTGCGCAGGGATTCCAACATCTGTGTATTCCAAATGCTCTCTAGGGTTAGTGACAATCCAGCCAGTACACAGAAATGATAATATGTACTATGTTAGGTCAGATCTTAGGCCTTCCCTGTGCAGAGAAAAACTGAAAAACAACTTGGACAAACAGTTCATTCCAGCACATGAGGTCTGCTATCCTCCTTGAACAAGTCAGCTCAGGACTTTTGCATTTGCTCTGCCCCTTGCCTGAGATATCCCTCTACTAGGCATGGCTTGGTCTCATTCTAGGAAATACCCAAAGGCAGTAAGCAACCTTGCTGTAAGGCCTTCCCTGGTTTCCCTATTTACTATTTCAATTTCCCTTACCTTCACCATTTCCTTTGTTAGCACTTTTTACTATACTGCTTATCTTCTCCCCCTTCCCCTCTTCCTCCCCCCATCTCTCTCTCTCTGCCTCAGTGCAATACAGGCTCCACTGGGATATGAATTTTTGTCTGTTTTGCTCACTGGACCTCCAGGAGCCCGAAACAGTGTTTGA
This sequence comes from Bubalus bubalis, assembly GCF_019923935.1. NCBI lineage: Eukaryota > Metazoa > Chordata > Mammalia > Artiodactyla > Bovidae > Bubalus > Bubalus bubalis. The sequence goes on from NC_059174.1 coordinate 20,446,853, forward strand.
CATAGAGAAGGTGGTCAAATATTCACTGAAAGAATGAACACCTTTTTGGCTGTGTTTCTGCAATGGTTAATGACCCTGTTCTCGCACATAAATACTGAAAATTCATTTTGATTCCTACAATTAGGAACCAGATTTCCAACAAGTTAGTTAACCTTCTACATGGTGCCCAGACACATGCCCTCTTGCATCCAAATGGACTTCTACATGCTTGAAAAAGCACCGGAAAATGTTATCTGGCTGAGAAAGGGCAGACACCGGCCAAAGCAGAACTCGAGGCCAGCTGGTTGTGAACTGGCAGGAAGATGGAGTGACAGTACACACCTGTGTCAGAGAACTCCTGCACAGGACCCAGAACCCCGCCTCCACAGAGCCTCCACGTGCCCTGGATCTTGGAGGGAAAATGAGAAAGTGCTCCCTCTCTGTCAAGAAAGTGCTCCCTCTGTCAGCTCCCCAGTAAGTTTCCATTTCTTCTCAGAGTCTCTCTAACAGGATGAAAAACACTAGGGGAAATGTGTGCTGAAGGATGGAGAGGGGGGATTTAAAGGGAGGTGTCACACATGTGTCTTCTATATAAAGTGCCCCACATCTGTGTAGAGAACTTAGCGTTATCCAAATGTTCAGACACCAAGATAGAAACATAGCCTTTGCACTAGGGAGTTGGGAGGAATAGGTGATTTTTTTCTTTAGAAATGAGGAAAAGAAAGTACCTCTCTGAGTACTTGGCCCCCATTTATAAAATTTTTTCTGGTCACCTCCTCTTCAAAAGAAGACCCTAATACACATAAGGAAATTCACCTTTTCTCCAGTTTCCAATGAGAAACCAGGGGTGGGAAGTGAATCCACAATGAGGCTGAGCCCTCAAGACTAATAATTCACTTCATTTCATCTTCCAAAATATATGTGGGATACAGAATCTTGGTGATTTATTCTTAACAGCAAAGTGGTGCACACCTACATGGCTCATCTACAGCTGGAATAGCTGTAAGATCTGAGGTTGATTGCTTGTTCCTTTCATCCCAGGGGCATCTGGATTAGCCAATAAGCCATGCCACCAAGTGACCCAAGGAAAAGGACAGGAAATCCTGTCCTCTGTCCATTAAACTCTAGTTCAGTTCAGTCACTCAGTCGTGTCCAACTCTTTGCGACCCTATGGACTGCAGCACGCAGGCCCCCCTATCCATCACCAACTCCCGGAGTTTACTCAAACTCATGTCCATTGGATGGTGATGCCATCCAACCATCTCATCCTCTGTCATCCCCTTCTCCTCCCACCTTCAATCTTTCCCAGCATCAGGGTCTTTTCAAATGAGTCAGTTCCATTTGTAATGAGAGATTAGGATTTGGGGGGGCGGAAATAGCAACAGGAATCATTTGAGCACTCAGTTGCTCAGTCGTGTCTAACTCACTGCAATCCCAGGGACTGTAGCCCACCAAGCTCCTCTGTCCATGGAATTTTCCAGGCAACAATACCAGAGCGAGCTGCCCTTTTCTACTTCAGGGGATCTTCCCAACCCAGAGATCAAACTGCGCCTCTTTTATCTCCTACATTGGCAGGTGGATCCTTTACCAATGTGGCATTTTGTCCTAGGGTTCCTTTTAAATTTCTATTGAGGAATTAGTATTACATGGCAATAAATTATTCTTGTTTTAATTATTTTTAAAAGCAAGAACTTAGCATGTAACAGGTACTGGCATTGGTATTACACACTTCATTCCCTTAATCTTACAGAAACTATCAGTCCTATTTGACAGAGAGGTTCAGATCAGTGCACGTGTTCTTTAGCGCAGAATTCCTTTAAGTAAATTTTGAAACAGTTACGTCCCAGTCGCTGTGTGAAGTTACCCCATAATTTAGCACCTTAAAACCACCATTTTTTTTCATATGTACACATTCTGTGAATCAAAATCTAGACAGGGCCTACAGGGAACAATCTGTCTCTACTCCACAGTGCTGAGGCCTCAGCTTGGAGTTCTTGATGGCTGAGGATGACCAGAAGGCTGAAATCTGAAGTCACCTGGAGGTGTCTTCTCTTGGGTCTGACAGTTCATGATGGCTACTAGCTGGGCCCTTAGGTGGAACTATGGGTTACAGTCCCTCCTCCTTGTTGTCTGTGCTTCCTCGCAATGTGGCAGCCTCAGGGCCACCAAACTACATAACTGGCAGCTCTAGGTGGCAAACCAGCTATCTCAGCAAACAAAAGGAGAGTGGCATCACCTTTCACTATTTACACTAGGAAATCACGGTAGTACTGCTGCCACATTCTACTGGCTCCAACTGAGTCATGAGCTTATTTAGATTCAAGTAAAAAAAAAGACACAGATACCTTCTTTCAATAGGAGTAGCATCAAAAGCTTTGGGGTCACTATTTTATTTTATTTTTAATAGTTTTTATTGGAGTATAGTTGTACAATGTTGTGTTACTTTCAACTAGACAAACATCATATGATACCACTTATACGTGGAAATTAAAAAAAAGTGGCCATTATTTTAAACCACCAGAAGATAGAAGTAATAAGTTTAAAGTGCATTTTAGAGCAGTCCTGCTTCAATGATGTATTTTTACTACTCACAATATTGTAGGCATTATCTTTATTAGGAAGATAGTTCAATGAAAAAAAATAGGAAGGGTGAAGTACTGAGAAAGGGGTTGCAAATTCAGATAAATACACATCAACTAATAGAAATAAATAAAAGGGGTCAAATTTCTTAATAAGGGAGAGTCTTCATATATAAGGGAGAGAAACTGAAAATCTGGATGAATCAGTGGAATATCCTGATTTTTAAAATACAAATAATACACACAAACCACCAGTTTGCTATTGTTGTAACTGATAGACAATACTGTTTTTATTTGATATATATCTATGAAAGTGATTATCATTTACCTGAGAGTTTTCTCAGCCTTCTAAGTCAATGACAAGCTAACTCCTGTTCATTATAAAGAATGAGTTTTCCCATATCATAAACAAAATCCCCTGGTTAGAAGAAAATGAATTTATTCTCAAAGCATTGACTTTGTAGACACAGAAATAACTGCCCATCTGTTTTAAAACTTTACAGAATCATTATTTGTTCCATTAGCATCATAGATGGGCTGTCATCAGTAATTGGCCTGTATACTGAGAATACTTTCACTGATATTGTATCAAATTTAACTGTCAGAGTTTTAAAAGATTAGTCAATCAGTAATCAAATGCTTTACTGCTACACTCACACACCTTACACATTAATATTAGAAATATTTTTAAAGTAAAATGTTCATCATCTTTTGTAATGAGTATGTAATGAATATGCCCTGCCCTCATGTGCTATGCTAAGTCACCCCAAGAGTTATCTGAAAGCCAAAGGGCTCACATATTATTAGTAACCCTTTCTGTTATTAAAAGTCATTTACTTAAAAAATGACCCTCAGTGTTTTTATTTTCAGCCATGATGTAGTAACAGGACCCTTTGCTCCTGAAATCACTATAACACAGACAACATGCGTAAAACAATGGTCTTCAAAACATTAGGCCTTGTCAACGAGGGACAGTGGTACCTGAGATACAGGAAACACATGAGGAGAGCCCTGCAGCTTTCCAAGTTTACTCCATTGAGAAAGTTTCCTGTCCACAACACAGGCAAGGGAAGCTCTGGTGGTCCTAGGCAAATTCCCTGATTGGCGACATGAATATGAGTGTCCAAGGAGAGCATGCCAGCTAGTGTTCACAGGCAGAGCACCCAGAGGAAAGAGTTACTCAGAAAAAGACTATAAATTTGCAGAATGTCCTCCTGGAGTATTTGTGGTACTATGGGTAAATATCTGGTAGCCAATAAAAAATTACCAGGCATGTAAAAAATGGGAAAAAATAGAATCCATCATGAAGAGAAAAAAAAAAAAATCAGTCCAGTGAAAATAACCCAGAATTTACCCAGATAGTAGAACTAACAGAAAAGAACAGTAAAATTATTATCATTCACTCCAGATAATGTTTTAAAAAACACAGAGGAAAGACTGTACTTGTTAAGTACAAACATGGACAATATACAAAACACCTAAATTGGACAAATAAGAACTACAGTGTGTAAGAGGATATGTACTGGATGGGATTAGTGACAGATTAGATACTGCAGAAGAAAAGACTGGAGAATTTAATGATACAAAAATGAAATTAACATGAAAAAGAGAAAGAAAAAAGAAAAGAAAAGTGAACAGAGCATCAGTGGGCTGTGGCACAACTTCAAGCAGTAGAACCCATGTGCCATTGGTGGTGGTTTAGTCGCTAAATCACGTCCAATTCTTGCAACCCCGTGAACTGCAGTCTGCCATGTTCCTCTGTCCATTACAGTGCTTGAAAAAGTACAGAGACACAGAAAAAAAAAACATTTGAAGAAGTAATGGTATTTTTTCCAATTTAACATAACCTATAAGCCCAAGAATCCACAGCAGTCTATAAATGCCAAGCATATGAAAGATGAAAAAATGAAGTTTACCACATAAACAGCATAATCAAATTACTTAAAAAGACAGAAAATCATTTTTAAAAAAACTGAAGTATAGTTAATTTACAGGTATATAGGAAATTTATTGGAGAAGGAAATGGCAACCCACTACAGCGTTTTGCCTGGAGAATCTCAGGGACGGAGGAGCCTGGTGGGCTGCCGTCTATGGGGTCACAGAGTCGGACACGACTAAAGTGACTTAGCAGCAGCAGCAGCAGGAAATTGATTCATATGTAAATATATATATATATGTTTGTTTATATATATATTTCTTTTTTCAGATTCTTTTCCATTATAGGTTATTACAAAATATTGAGTATAGTTCCCTGTGCCATCCAGTAGGTCTTTGTTGGTTATCTATTTTATACATAATAGTGTGTAAATGTTAATTGCAAAATCCTAATTTATCTCTCCTTCCAACTCTGCTATCCCCTTTGGTAACCATAAGTTTGTTTTCTGTGTCTTTGAGTCTACTCTATATTGTAAATAAGTTCATTTGTATCATTTTTTTAGATTCTACGTGTAAGTTATACCACATGATACTTGTCTTTCTCTGACTTACTTAAAATGTAATCTTTAGGTCCATCCATATTGCTGCAAATGGCAGCATTTCATTCCTTTTTAAAGGCTGGGTAATACTCCAGTATATATATACTAAGTAATCCAAGTCTATGCCCCAATCAGTAATGCTGAAGAAGCTGAAGTTGAACAGTTCTATGAAGACCTACAAGACCTACTAGAACTAACTCCCAAAAAAGATGTCCTCTTTATTACAGGGGACTGGAACACAAAAGTAGAAGTCAAGAGATACCTGGAGTAAGAGGCAAATTTGGCTTTGGAGAACAAAACGAAGCAGGGCAAGGCTAACAGAGTTTTGCCAAGAGAACGCACTGGTCATGGCAAACACCCTCTTCCAACAACACAAGAGATAACTCTACACATGGACATCACCAGATAGTCAATACCAAAATCAGATTGATTATAGTCTTTGCAGCCAAAGATGGAGAAGCTCTATACAGTCAGCAAAAGCAAGACCTGGAGCTGACTGTGACTCAGATCATGAACTCCTTATTGCCAAATTCAGATGTATATTGAAGAAAGTAGGGAAAACCACTAGACCATTCAGGTATGACCTGAATCAAATCCCTTATGATTTTACAGTGGAAGTGACAAATAGATTTAAGGGATTAGATCTGATAGAGTGCCTGAAGAACTATGATGGAGGTACAAGACATTGTACAGGAAGCAGTGATCAAGACCATCCCCAAGAAAAAAGAAATGCAAAAAGGCAAAATGGCTGTCTGAGGAGGCCTTACAAATAGCTGAGGAAAGAAGAGAAGCTAAAGGAAAAGGAGAAAAGGAAAGATAAACACATTTGAATGCAGAGTTCCAAAGAATAGCAAGGAGAGATAAGAAAGCCTTCCTCAGTGATCAGTGCAAAGAAATAGAGGAAAACAATAGAATAGGAAAGACTAAAGATCTCTTCAAGAAAATCAGAGATACCAAGGAAACATTTCATGCAAAGATGGGCTCGATAAATGATAGAAATGCTATGGACCTAATAGAAGTAGAAGATATTATGACAAGGTGGCAAGAATACACAGAAGAATTATACAAAAAAAGATCTTCATGACCCAGATAACCACGACGGTGTGATCACTCACCTAGAGCCAGACATCCTGGAATGAGAAGTCAAGTGGGCCTTAGGAAGCAACACTATGAACAAAGCTAGTGGAGGTGATGGAATTCTGGTTAAGCTATTTCAAATCCTAAAAAATGATGCTGTGAAAGTGCTGCACTCAATATGCCAGCAAATTTGGAAAACTCAGCAGTGGCCATAGGACTGGAAAATGTCAGTTCCAATCCCAAAGAAAGGCAATGTCAAAAGATCATTCCAATCCCAAAGAAAAGCAATGCCAAAGAATGCTCAAACTACCACACAATTGCATTCATCTTACCCGCTAACAAAGTAATGCTCAAAATTCTCCAAGCCAGGCTTCAACATTATGTGAACCATGTACTTCCAGATATTCAAATTCATTTAGAAAAGCCAGAGGAACTAGAGATCAAGTTGCCAACATCCATTGGATCATCAAAAAAAAGAAAGTTCCAGAAAAACATCTATTTCTGCTTTATTGACTACGCCAAAGCCTTTGACTATGTGGATCACAACAAACTGTGAAAAATTCTGAAAGAGATGGGAATACCAGACTACCTGACCTGCCTCCTGAGAAATCTATGCAGGTCAAGAAGCAACAGTTAGAACTGGACATGGAACAACAGATTGGTTCCAAATCAGGAAAGGAGTGCATCAAGGCTGTATATTGTCACCCTGCTTATTTAACTTATATGCAGAGTACATCATGCAAAATGCTGGGCTGGATGAAGCACAAGTTGGAATTAAGATTGATGGGAGAAATATCAATAACCTCAGATACACAGAAGACATCACCCTTATAACAGAAAGCGAGGAAGAACTAAAGAGCCTCTTGATGAAAGTGAAAGAGGAGAGTGAAAAAGCTGGCTTAAAACTCAACATTCAGAAACTAAGATCATGGCATCTGGTACCATCACTTCATGGCAAATAGACGGGGAAACAATGGAAACAGTGACAGATTTTTTTTTTCGGGGGCTCCAAAATCACTGCAGATGGTGACTGCAGCCATGAAAGTAAAAGATGCTTGCTCCTTGGAAGAAAATCTATGATCAACCTAGACATCATTTTTAAAAACAGAGACATTCATCATTTTTAAAAACAGAGACATTCCTTGACCAACAAACGTCCATCTAGTCAAAGCTATGGTTTTTCCAGTAGTCATGTATGGATGTAAGAGTTGGATTATAAGAAAAGCTGAGCACAAAGAACTGATGCTTTTGAACTGTGGTGTTGGAGAAGACTCTTGAGAGTCCCTTGGATTGTAAGGAGATCCAAGCAGTCAATCCTAAAGGAAATCAGTCCTGAATATTCATTGGAAGGACTAATGCTGAAGCTGAAACTCCAATACTTTGGCCACCTGATGCAAAAAAGTGACTCATTTGAAAAGACCCTGATGCTGGGAAAGACTGAAGGTGGGAGGAGAAGGGGACAACAGAGGATGAGATGGTTCGACTGCAAAACTGACTCAATGGACATGAGTTTGAGTAAACTCTGGGAGTTGGTGATGGACAGGGAAGCCTGGCGTGCTGAAGTCCATGCAGTTGCAAAGAGTAGGACGTGACTGAGTGACTGAACTGAATTAAATTGAACATGGTAAGTCTAGAGAGCAAATCTTCAGCAGGATGACTATAGTTCATTATATTGTATTAAATTGTGAAAATTTGCTAAGAGTAGACTGGTATAAATAGCTTAAATTAAAGGTCCAATTTCATTCTTTTGCATATGGATATCCCAACATCATTTACTGAAGAGCCTAACCTTTCCCTACTTGTATTCTTGGCATCTTTGTTAAAAAATCACTATGCTTGGGTTTATTTCTGGGCTTTTTATTCTGTTCCATGTGCCTATGTATCTGTCTTTAAACCAGTATTATACTGTTTCGATGACTATAGCTTTGTAATATAATTTGAAATTAGGTAATGTAATGCCTCCAACTCTGCTCTTCTTGCTCAATATTGCATTTGCTATTTGGAGTCTTCTTGTTCCTTGTGAATTTTAGAATTTTTTCTATTTCTATGAAAAATTCCCCTGGAATTTTCATAGAGATTTTATTGGAACAGAATAAAAAAGCCCAGAAACAAGCCCAAGCAGACAGCCTTAGATCAAATGCCACCCACCTGCCTCAAAGAAGCCTTCCCAGATGCTTTGGTCTAGCCAGTCTCTAACTTACTATACCGCTTTACTCTCTGCATGGCACTGATTTATCACTACTTGAAATCAACACGTTGTTTGCTTGTTTCAGTCTATCTATCCCCATTAAAACATAAGCTCCACGGGACAAGGACCAAGATGTCATGCTACATTCCCAATACTTTTAGTCTACACCCAAGGCCTAGTTCATGGTTGCCTGATGTTGGTTAAATGAAAGAGTTACAAATTCCCTCCTACAGTGAAGAGTTACCAAGCCTTTTATTTCCTTCAAAGCTCCAAACTCTGGACCTTTCCCTATCTCTCTGCTTTGGTTTTCTACACTGCATACCAAATCTCTGGCTTTTCCATCCTTTAAGACACTTATTCAGTGTTAAGATAAGAGAAGCAGTCTCTAAACTTTCAGTTTTTCTCCAGAAATCCCTCTCAGGGAATCTGAACTCTTTAAGTCTACCTGACATCAGAGGACCATGAGTTGAAATCATTCAAAGATGACTGGTGTTTACAGGAAAACACAAAATAAAGAACAAAGAAGAAAAACTCCCTTTGCTTTTCCTTGCATAGATATGAGGTTTTTTCATTATTGGATGTACTATATCCATCAAGAGTCAAGACCGTTTTCCCCATACATCCATTACATGCATGAATACAGCGTTCAATTCAACATACAGAGTGGAGGTAGCTTGGGTTCAAATTCTAGCTCCAGTACAAATTAGCTGGGTTTAAATGGTTTAACCTCTTTAGCTCTGTTTATAAGTTAGAGTTTGATCAAATCTAAGTCATAGGATTATTGGGAGTTTTCAAAGACATTCCATTTGAAGGACTTTGCATAATACCTAGTGTGTAATTAAGTGTTCCACAGCCGGTAATGGTATCAACAATGACTGATTGCTGATTAATGTTATTAGTGACACCTGACATCTTTTCACCGCTTGTGATGCCTTCAAAAGTTTTTAGGATCTGGCACATAAAATGTATGAGCTAGGAACTGTATGGTATGCAAAAATAATGCATAACACTTGCATTTTACAGTTTACAGCTTACAAGGAAGAAGGAAAGGTGAAGGGGCATTAACAGTCTTTTTCACTCTCCTATGGGCAATCTTTCTGGCTGTCACTGGGAAAATCCACTTGACTACTGACACTGGTCAGGCCATGTGTTTGTGCCCCAGAAGGCACACCTCTCTGCTCTCCCCTTTCTGCATTTCCTTCTCCCAAGTTTGAGAAGAAAGCTATGCCTGGAATGAAAGGTCAACCACCAAAGTCAGCATTCCCCCTGGAACAAGGTACCTCAGCAGACAGCAGAGGGACAGTGGTGCCAGGGCCAGCCACTCTGGGGTCAAGGGCTTGGCAATCCTATATGCCTGTGGCTGGCCTGAGCTGGAGCACGGTTGCACCTCCATGGCAGGGGAGAGGGGACATGCTTGAGCCCCGGGAAAGCTTTCTCATGGCAGGAGAAGAAAGGGAAGCTGTCCGCTCAAAAAGCTGAACACAGGAGGTTCAATCAACAAGAGAGTCTCCTCATTGAAGTAACCTGAGACCTGGGAGAAAAAGGCAAGAGAAGAGCTGGAACCCAGTCAGGTTTTTTCTTTCTTTTGCCAAAGCTCCTATTGGGCATGGTGGGGAGGGTGGAAAGGGAAAGGGTTGCATGACACAAAAGATACTGTTCAGAGCTGATGCCAACTTGGTACCTTAGAATACTGCGTTGCAGGGGTGGGGGAGAGGGTTGGGGCCTCTACCCAGTTCCCAGTAGATGAGGGAAAATGATCCTTTCAAAGCCATTTGCTTACTGAGAGCAAAGCACACCATTAAGAATCAATGCCAGGATTTTTTTTATTTTTTTGCTGCAATTCAGGGGAGGAGGTAAAAATAACAATAGAAATTAAAGGAGAAAAGGAGATGTTAAAGAGGCAAACCAGAGAGTGTAGATATTAATAGATAGTGAAGTGGGTGAAAAGAAAACCTTCATTTAACCAGCTACTAGTGTGTTTTCTCGACTTCCTTGGTGGCTCAGTGGTAAAGAATCTGCCTGCCAAGGCAGGAGACAGGGGTTCGAACCCTGAGTCGGGTAGATCTCCTGGAGGAGGATATGGCAACCCACTCCAGTATTCTTGCCTGGAGAATCCCATGGACAGAGGAGCCTGGCAGGCTGCAGTCCATGAGGTGGCAAAGAGTCCGACATGACTGAGCAACTAGACAACAACAGCAGGAACGGAGGAACTATCTTTATAAGCCATGTATGTCTCCAGGCTGCTCTAGGTGGGAGGTTCTATATGGAAACAGTTAAGAGAGAAAAACTTGTCTGCATGGGAATTTCAAAGAATTCAAGACTGGAAAACACATCAAGGGGTACGGTGAGAACAGTAGGATGGGAAGCAGACACCTACAGTGAAGAGTGGTCACTGAGATGTTCTAGATTGTTTCAAGACTTGATGTCTAAATTTAAGATGTTTGCAAGTTTGCAAGTTTGAAATGTCAACATCCCTGCCATCCCAGACTTCAAGCAACATGTACAGCATCGATGCCTGGTGACAGTGATTTGGGATAACTGAGGTAACAGGGCAATTTTCCTGAATTGGGAGGCAGAGAAAGAAGAGTTGCCAGATGTGAGAAATGAACACGGCTAAGAGTCACAATAAACTGTGGAAAATTCTTCAAGAGATGGGAATACCAGACCACCTGACCTGCCTCTTGAGAAACCTATATGCAGGTCTGGAGGCAACAGTTAGAACTGGACATGGAACAACAGACTGGTTCCAAATAGGAAAAGGAATACATCAAGGGTGTATATTGTCACCCTGCTTATTTAACTTCTATGCAGAGTACATCATGAGAAACGCTGGGCTGGAAGAAGCACAAGCTGGAATCAAGATTGCTGGCAGAAATATCAATAACCTCAGATATGCAGATGACACCACCCTTATGGCAGAAAGTGAAGAGGAACTAAAAAGCCTCTTGATGAAAGTGAAAGAGGAGAGTGAAAAAGTTGGCTTAAAACTCAACATTCAGAAAACAAAGATCATGGCATCTGGTCCCATCACTTCATGACAAATAGATGGGGAAACAGTGGAAACAGTGTCAGACTTTATTTTTGGGGGCTCTAAAATCACTGCAGATGGTGACTGCAGCCATGAAATTAAAAGACACTTACTCCTTGGAAGGAAAGTTATGACCAACCTAGATAGCATATTCAAAAGCAGAGACATTACTTAGCCAACAAAGGTCCGTCTAGTCAAGGCTATGGTTTTTCCTGTGGTCAGGTATGGATGTGAGAGTTGGACTGTGAAGAAGGCTGAGCGCCGAAGAATTGATGCTTTTGAACTGTGGTGTTGGAGAAGACTCTTGAGAGTCGCTTAGACTGCAAGGAGATCCAACCAGTCCATTCTAAAGGAGATCAGCCCTGGGATTTCTTTGGAAGGACTGATGCTAAAGCTGAAACTCCAGTACTTTGGCCACCTCATGTGAAGAGTTGCGAAGAGTTGACCCATTGGAAAAGATTCTGATGCTGGGAGGGATTGGGGCAGGAGGAGAAGAGGACGACAGAGGATGAGATGGCTGAATGGCATCACTGACTTGATGGATGTGAGTCTGAGTGAACTCTGGGAGTTGGTGATGGACAGGGAGGCCTGGCGTGCTGCGATTCATGGGGTCGCAGAGTCAGACACGACTGAGCGACTGAACTGAACTGAACTAAAGAGTTCACTGTGGACACAGCGGGATGTCAGAGAATGTCCACATTCTTCCTTCTTCTCCTTCCCCTATTTCCTGCTCCCACCTATTCTCTCTCTCTCTCTCACTCTCTTTCTCTCTCTCTCTCTCTCTCTCTCTCTCTCACACACACACACACACACACACACAAACACAAACACACACACAGAATACCAGGGAAGAAACAATGCCCTTGCCCTCTGCGTGTGGGATGGAAATGTGTGCCAAATTTATTTAAATCCAAAGGACAGAGTGACTGACCCCAGCTAAATCTTGAGTTAAACTAATTAGCACAAAAAGCAAAACTTGTTCCCTGAGAATATCCTGAAAAAACGTATTGAACGTATTTTTGGTTATAAGTTGCCTTGAGCACAAAAATCTGTTGGCCCAGGAAACACAAAGTATAGAAAAAACAGGAATGGAAACGATTTCAGGATTGACTGGATCCACAGAAATTCAAATATCACAGGGGCTCTCATCTCCCATCTATATCTCTCTTGAAGAATCTGTTTCGTTCTTTCCCACCACAGAGAAAATTCATTCCTACAGTTTTTGATGTCAGTTTCCAGAAGAAGATGATTTGCCTAAGCCAAGAAAATACATCCAAAAGGTGTGGGGAGACCATTAGACAGTGGGTGTCATCATCAACCATATCATTAAATGCTGATGCCAAGCTTTAGGACTTTCACTGTGGCGAGACTGGTGGTGCCCCTTAAAAGCCCAGAGGGAATGATCATGGAGGACATTGGTTCCAGACAAACCTAGACTTGGATCAATGACTCTAAGCCTCAAACTATCCACATGGAGGTGGTCATGGGTGTAATTTTCCAGAATAAATCTAGTCACATCATTGTCCCCTCCTATCCCACTCTACATCCCATTAAAAACTCTGCAATTCCCTCATCTTGTTCTTATAACACGATCCTTCACAAAGCTCAGAGGCCTGCCCCAACCTAAATCTCCAGCTTATTTCACCCTCTTCAAGTGCCATTCTCCTGTGAACTCCCTCACTAACCACGGCATCAACCATATCGTTCCGGAATATGCCACTCTCATCACATTGAAGGGTCACTGAAAGTGCTGTGCTCTCTACCCTTCCTTACCAGTTGGCCGATTCAGTTCCCACTCATTATTCAGATTCAACTCATTATTTACCACCTTCTTCCTTCACCTCCCCTAGTTAGATTAGATTCCTCTGGTATATGTTCAGAAAATATTATGTACTTTTTCGTCAGTGTATCCATCATTCTTTGTAATTGTATCTTTAGATTCTTAGTTACATTAGTTCTTTGATTAATGTAACCTCCATATTGGCAGGAATCATGTCCATTTTGCTCACCAATATTTCCCTGGCATCTAGCACATGTCCAGGAACAAAGTAGGTATTTAATACATTTTAAATTAATTAATTTATAAAGAAATGATTTGATGGATGAATGTATGAAGAAGCAGCACTAGGATAATAATCAAGAACAATGAAGGGCATTGTGCATTTTCTTTTACAATAAGAGGGAAGGAATATTTATATTGCTCCCACCAAGTGCGTGATATTGAGCTAGGTATTTTAAACTGGATTTCAATTCAGATCATCCTGATCCTAATGCCTATGGTGTTTTTAACTCTACTCTATAGCCTTCTACAAAAAATGATAAGTTAAACACCAAGGGAATTGGGAAATGCAGAAGGGAAACTCATTTCTTATAAACCATGGAGCCAACAGATACTAGTTTACACAAAAAAACACTTAGATATCATTTACTAGGTGTCAGGCAAAGTTCTAATGCTTTACAAATATAGAGTCATATTAACCCTATGAAGTATTTTGTTATTATCAAAGATGTCTCTTTGAGTCACAGCAATCAAATAACTTGCTAAATGCTGTACAGTGAGAATGTGACAGAATCAAGACTGAATCCAAGCAGATGGCTGTAGGGTCCATGTGCTTGACTATCACTCTATGTAATTTTCATGATTTAGAAAAGAACTGGAGCTTACTTATTGCCTTAAATGGTCATTTTTCCTTTGTCCAAAATAAAGGAGCATTCAGGTTCAAAATGAAGTAGGCACTCAATGAAACTAAAAATTCTGGACAAAATGCATGGAGCAGCTAGCTGAGGATTCTAAAAAGTGAATGGCAACAGGTATTTAGGATGGAACCCAGAGTTCTAAATACTACTATAGTAAGCTCCCACTTGCCCCTTTCTAGAATCTTCTGACATAATTCAAAGGCATCTTAGAACTCTGAACTGCATAGGGAGAGCAGACGGGGGACCTCCAAACGAACTCTGTTTCTGGTCCAAAGAATGGAAAGGGGGCCCTCTGGATAACAAAGAGTTGGGAAAATCTCATTTTCCAGTAGTAGGCAATCACATAGTGCTGGTGGTAGTAATGACACCAGAAGATGAGCAGGTGCCTAAAACTCAGGGAGGAGATTTTTTTTTTTTTTTCTGACCAGAGAGATTTTTCCCCAAAGCAAGAGGAAAATGTTCATTGTTCTTTTTCTCTGTATATCCTCCCACCATTTAGCCCCAGACACAGATAAACTGTGGGAAGATCATGACAGAGAGAAGAAATTAAGCCACAGCCTTTTAATCAAAAGATCAGGAAAGGAAATTCTTATAAGCCAGTTGGTGCCTGGGAAGTCACAGAGATTTGAGAGGTAGAGACAAGGAGGTCAAAATGTTTGTATGAATCCTCACACTCACTCTGAGCTATGCACGTGTGGATCAGATCCCTAATAACATGCCAGAAGCTTTAGAACTAAGTTAGAGTCGTCAACTGCCTCATTCCCAAGCAGGGACCTAGATGGCACTCACCTCTGAGGCTTTGACACTGACCTGACCCTGGTACAACAGCTCAGAGCAGGCAGGTGGAAACTTGCAGTCTGAACAGAACCTGCCTGGTACAACAAACACACACATAAATAACATTCTCCACATGATTTAATAAAAGCAAGAGTGTTCTAACATAACACTAGAAAAGTCCAGGACACAATTTAAAATTAATCCTACAGACAAACAATGAGAAAAATCTCAATATCTGGAAAAGGAAAAGACAATCAACACACACCTACCTGAAGATGACATGGATACTGGAATTACCAGACCTGTAAAGTATCTGTTTTAATCATGATCCAAAAAAAGGACAGTGAATAATCTTTAAAAAAAAAAAAAAAAAAGGGAAGAAGAAGAAAGTTGTAAAATACTAAAAGGGTGAATTTTATGACATGTGGATTACTTCTCAATTTTTTAAAAAAACTGGGCTGATATGAATAGATACTTTAGTAAGCAGGATATCCTGATCAGAAACAGGCAAACAAATATATGCTTAATGTCATTAACAAGTAAAGAAATGCAAGTTAAAACCTCAACTATTAGAGTAGCCAGAGCTAAAACTATAACTGGCAATACCAAGTACTGGTGAAGATGTAAAGCAACCAGAATTCTCGGACATCACGGGTGACAAGGTGTCATGGTACAGTCACTCTGGAAAACTTATTGGTGGTTTCTTGTCAAGTTAAACAGACACCTCTCATGTGACCCAGTTATTCTACCCCAAGTTTTCACCCGAGAAAAATGAAAGCATTTATCCAAGTAAGGATTGATCGATCACGTGAATGTTTATAGCCAATTTATCTGTAAGAGCTAAAAGCTGAAAACAACACAAATATCCTTGGAAGGGCAAATAAATAAACAGCGGTACAGTCGTACAATGGAATACTTTTCAGCCATAAACAAGAATGCTTTCTTGATAAATATACATTAAACGTACATCAAACAAAGACATTTAATAAACAAAGACTTTACTGCTGCTATTGTTAGTCACTAAGCCCTGACCGACACCTTTGCAACCCCATGGACTAGAACCCACCAGGCTCCTCTATCCATGGGATTTGCCAGACAAGAATACTGGAGTGTGTTATCATGTCCTTCTCCAGGAGATCTTTCCAACCCAGGGATGAAACCCAGGTCTCCTGCATTACGTGAATTATTTTACTGCTGAGCCACTAGGGAAGTCACCCTAAAGCTGACAGAAAAACAAATCTCAAAGCATTACATGAATATGTTTCCATTGATGTGACATTCTGAAAGAGGCAAAAGTATCGTGACAGCAAACAGAACCCTGGTTGCCAAGGATGGAGTGAGGATTTGGCTACAAAGGGGCATTTCAGGGGGTACTGGGGAGGGTGATAGAATCCTGATTGTGGTGGTGGTTATGTGACTCCATGAATGTGTTAAAAATTCTTCAATCAACACACCCACACATGGACACACATATATAACATTTAAAATGAAAAAGAGAGGAAATAAATGGTTCAGGATCAATAATCCAACACTTCAGAAGATGCCAACATGTTACGCTCCCTTCTTAATGAGATTTGTGATCTAACTAAAGAGACACAATGAGCAAATTCTGGGGAGCTATCACTAAGCATAATATTAATTCCTGTCATTTGTTAAGCATTTACCCTGTGCCAGGTCCTTTAGTGATGCTGTCTACCATCTAATCCTCCCAACAATATTATGAGTCAGAGAAATGGCGTCAAAGCCAGGAACGACTCCAGTGGCCAGGCTACCCTGCACGTAAAGCCAGAAGAACAGAACTGTTTCCATCTTTGTAGGGTCGTCTCTATCAGAAATCAGAGTTCCAGAAACACACTGGCACACCATTTTTCACAACAACTGCTTTGTTGCTGACGAAGACGCAAGGGTATTTTTTAATGTGTATTCCTCATCATGACAACAAAACCGTCTCAGCACAAACTTAAGTGATGGCTCATATGATCTCATCATTTCTTGCTGCCATGCAGTACACAAATGGCTTCTGATCTAAATAGAAACTGTTGGCAACTTCTCCCCATAAGGAAATGAGAGGTAACTGTCTAGTCTGGAAAATTAGATTGCGTCCATCAGAAATGTAGTTAAGGTACAACCAGGACTGCAGAGACTTCCCTATAAAGGAAAAATACAGTCAACATACTAGAAGCTGGAAACACACTGATGTTTCTTAACCCTGAATTCACACTTAGTGCAGCATCTACAGTAATTGATAACTTTCAGCATCATTAAAAAGCAGATATTTTCTAGGAAACAGGTTCCCCAGGTCTGAAGGAAGAAGTCGAGGCTTTCCTAAAATGCTCATTTCTGGGTTTCATGTCCCTGTTTCAAGCCCTGCTTGTTTATCAGATGAAGAACCAACATTAGCTGGGTCTCAAAGCCTTCCCTACCCTACCTTCTCTGGTCCACATACCAGGAAACCCAGCCATCATCTTGCTAAGCTTTACTTCTCACAGTCTCAGCCATCATGGGGATAATGGCTTTCCTAGCTCTACATTTTCTGGGGAGGAACCCTGATTGGCTCCTTCTCCATCAGATGTCCATGCTTAGACCAACCAGCTGTGACCAATGAGGCAGACACAGCTATGAAATGGGGCGACAGTGGAGCAAAAAGCAAAGCAGTATTTCCAACCCAAAGAAAGCCTCTTTTCACCACCCCCAGGGTTCTGTTCCTCCTGAACTCTTTACCATAAAAGCTAACAGGTACTGAATACTTATTATGTGCTGAGCCCCTTATACCACCTTCACGTGACGTTTGATGACATAAACGTTATCATGCCTATAACTGAAAAAGCTGAAGCACATGGAGGTTACGTAACTTGCCCAAGATCTCACAATTAACAAGTGACAGAACCGGGGCCTGGGCTGTGACCACAGTGCATCATTTCTAATTTTTTAATATGTACTGTCTGATCGGGTATTTATCATTTCACTCTTATTCCCACCTCTCCAGCTAGACTAGGGATGGAAGTCAGGTCTTCTCACTCTCTCTATATGCCCACATCTTAGACCTACCCTGCAATCAAAGCCCAGCAGTGCCAGCGCCCCAGGTGACATGCGATCAGAGTGCCTGCCAAGGAAGGAACAGATGGGTCTGCTAAATGGTGAAATCAAGTCCCTGCCACTGTAATGGCAATAAGCATTCCACATAAAATAATTACTTCCAGTTTGCTTGGCGGGTTGGACGAAGTCCGAGGGAAGGTTAATTTATCTTTCACAGCTTTGAGCCTTCAAGCTGTGGTTTCCCAAGTGAAAAGGGCCTCTCTTCAATGATTCTTTGCAAGATCCATTTAATCATGACAGAATTACCTCCTCATCACTGAGTGGCAAAGTCTATATGGAGTCCACTTGCCAGAGAGGAACCAGAATGGAGGGGATTATTTAAGTCACGTGGAAATTTAAGTCTATAGCAAAAGTCTACGATACAGTAGGTAGAATACTTAAATAGCATCAAGTTCTAGATACCATGTAAAATCTGTGCAGTGATTTTCTCATCTAAGGAATGGGTACAACCACATATGGCCAATATATTTACAGAATATGAAGGATATTACATAAGATAAAATTTACTAAATAAAACCTAGAATGGTTAAAGGTGCTCAGATACTTCCAGGAACAGAATCCATTCATTGATAGAGCCTTTTAGTCTAAGCTCAAATGGCAGAACTTTCTGTCTTTCCTTGTAATTAATGCTTCCACCCTTCTACATCACCTCTGTTTTCTGAGGCTCTGCCTTTCTCCCTTTAGAACCATCTGTTGAGATTTTTGCATTGAGAGGGTCAGAAAAGCCAACTTTTTTGTTTATGTGTCTTCAATAAACAAATACCTACTCCTACTGAATGGCAAAGGTCTAATATTGATCAGAATTTGATGTCATCATTATATCTGATTCAATTCAACCCAATCTCTTTTTCAGGGGAATTTGGTTTGTCATTGCAATTCCTGGTGGCCAAAGCAAAGATAGGACATGGATTTCATCCACAAATGCCTTATCTGGTACCTCAGACAGACACTAATCCTAAAGCAGCCTTGCCTACTCAGTCTGGCCAGAAGCTACTCTCTAGTAGTAGCAAGAAGATAATTCCACACACTGGGAAGACAAGCACAGAGTAGTAAATGTTTGTAGAGATTTGTCAGTCATGGGAGACATCCAATATATTTTCTAAAAGAACACAGAAATAGGCATAATCATAGAAGCAAAAAAAATTTTAGCTGACTTGGAAAATGGCTTCAATTACCCATTATATTTTGAGGCAACATGTATTCTTGCAGTCTCCCCAACAGCTAGATTCCCTTCTACTGTTCAAGTCTTTTGTGTGTAACTTTCCCCAAGTCCATGTAGTTTTCTGAATTTAGAATTTAAGGTTGACAGTCCTTTTATTTCAATATTTGAAAAATGTCAAACATCATTTTTCTTACATCCCTGGTTTCAAAAGACAAATCCACAATCACTTGAATTCTGTCTTCTCCTTAAGCTATCCTTTGTCTCTCTCTAGTCGCCTTCAAGATGTTTAATTTGTCTTTAGTTTTCAGTACTTCAATTGTGGTGTGTCTTGGCATAGATTTCTTTGTGTTTATCCCATTTGGGATTAACTCAGCTTCATAAACATGTAGGTTCATGGTTTTTGCCAAATTTACCAAGTTTCAGTTTTTATTTCTCCAAATATTTCAATACTACTCCATCTTTCCTCTCCTTCAGGGACTCCAGTAGTACATATGTCAGCTCTTTTTGTTGTGCCACAGGTTCCCAAGGACTTTGTTCATTGTTCTTTCCATTTATTTTCTCTCCTGTTTAAACTGAGGAAACTCTATTATTCTGTCCTCAAGTTTACAGATTTTATCCTCTGTCATCTCTACTCTACTATTCACCCATCCACTGAATGTTTAATTTCAGTTATTTTATTTTTCGGTTTTATAATTTCCATTTTGTTCTTTTTTTATAACTTCAACTTTTTGCTGACATTTGATATTTTTTCATTTGTGTCAGGAGAATTCATAACTGCTATAAGACGGCTGCTTTAAAATCCTTGTCAGATAATTCTGCTTTATTGTAGTCTTGGCATCTATTGATTGCCTTTTCTCACTCAAGATGTGATTTTCCTCATTCTTGGTATGAACAGTGATTTTTTTTATTGTATCCTGGGAACTTTGGATATTGTATTATGAGACTCTAGATTCTATCTAATCTACTTTTTTAAGTAGGAAGTCCTCCTGTTGTAATGTAGTATGAGAGCTAAGTAAAATGGAATAAAGTATATCCCTTAAAGAGTTATTTCAAGCATTTACTGAAGTAATGTATGCAAAGCAGTTCAACCAATGCTTAGCATGTTGTGAGTTCTCACTAAATGAAGAGAAGAACTGACATAATTGATACAATTGAATAACTGATAACGGTTGCTAATGGCAGGACAATGTCTTCTACTTGTCTTTTATCTTTCCTAGGACTGAGCTCACAGTAAGTGCCTAGTGAATACACCACACTAATCAAGGTATCAGGAAGGAGCAGATTAAACCTGCTAACTCAATTTCTTATCCCACAACGACACTCATTTTAATATGAAGATTAGAGCTGGCTGACCAACGGCATTCTCACCATTTGCTGTCACACAACATAACATTACTGTCTCTTCCACGTCTGTCTCTCTAGGGACTCCTGTATCAAAAGCAATTTCCCATGGGACTGACATTCTTAGCTGCACAGAATAAAAATCCTTTATCCACAATGATGTGGATAGTCTTCCCTCCCTCCTCTAGTCCACTAGTTTCCTATTGCCACTTTTAAAAAATATAACCAATAGAACTTGGATTCAAGTAATAAATGTATGAGGAATGGAGGGCAGAAAATTGTCAGATAACACTGATAGCAATATTGTACTTATGGACTCGTATTAGGTTTTTGAGACAGTTAAATGGAGAGAAATGCAGACAGACTGGTGGTACTCTGCACTCACACAGATGGCGAGAATCGCCCCTACCACGCTGCCAGAACCTCAGTAAAGAGGGGCTCTGAAGAGAGTGTATCTGAGGGCAACTGTGTCGGAGGAACTTCTCTTATTCTAAACCCTAATTGTCAACATCATTAGAAACAATGGTCAAGCATTCCCCTCTATCTCATCTACCACTCTATAGCTGGACTTTTCATCCCACTGCCATTAGCATATCTAAATAGGTATTAGTATATCTAAATATCTAAATAGGGATTAGTATATCTAAATATCTAAATACTATTAGCATATCTAAAATGACATTTTTGTATCACTGATCCTTGAGCTATCAAGGAATTTCTTTTTCTTCAACACTAACCTCCTCAATGGTAAAGAATCCACCTGCCAACGCAGGAGACTTGGGTTCAATCCCTGGGTCAGGAAGATTCTCCAGAGAAAGAAACGGCAACCCACTCTAGTATTCTTGCCTGGAGAATCCCATGGACAGAGGAGCCTGGTGGGCTACAGTCCATGGTGTCGCAAAGAGTTGGACATGACTTAGCAACTGAACAACAACAAACAACAAACAACAACAACCTCCTGTTAATCTATTTTGTGGAGTATGGCAGTTTATTTAGTCCTATTCCCACTCCAGTCCACCATGCTTTATTACTCTGGAGGAGCACTTCAGACAACAGGAGGCAATTTTTCCCCCAGGGGATATGTGGCAATGACGGGAAGCATTTCCGGTTGTCACAACTGGAGAAGAGAGGAGAGATACAGGCCAGTGCTATCAGCATCTAGTGGACAGAGGCCAGGGATGTTGCCAAATATCTTACAACATGTAAGATGATCCCCATCCCCCAACAAAATATCTAGTCTAAAATATCAATGAAAATCAAAGCTGTGAAATCTGCCTGGAGATGGGAAAACAAAGCTATTTCCCAAGACAGAAATATCTTGCAGCTAGAGTTCCACATGTACTTAATTGGAAAGCAGAAGTGAGATCCATGAGGCCACAGTGGTAAAGCCCTCCTACAAGCTCACTTGAAGTTTTTCTGCAGAAGTTGTGGTTCTAGCTCTATTCTGAGTGTCAAGTGTTAGAAGCATCAAGGTTTTCACTGAAAGTATGCTACATGTGACTGGATTTTCTCTTGGCTTCTCTGCTCCAGGCTGTGTAGCATTTAATTTTCTTCCACTAGCTCTCCTAGAAATTCTTGTAAGTGACTTAATGACCTATCATAAATCCTTTCCTACTTAAACTAGTTAGAGTGCATTATTTTGTCTGCAATTAAAGAAGCTAAGTAATACAGCAGATGATTATAGGCAATCAATCTTCAAGGAAATGGGAAATATGAGATTGATTAGGGCCTGGTTGAGTCTGAAATCAATGCAGATTCAGTTAGCATTAGAAAATGGAACTCTTGTAAGGTTTTGGAGGGCTAAGTGGGTGATGCTAGAGACCATTACAAGGCACAAAGAATGAAAAAATAGAGTGGATTAATACAGTAGATTAAGGATGGTTACAAATTCTGTGACTTATCCATCTGTTCCCTCCTTCCCCCAAACTGCAATTGTCTCTTGATTTCAATGAATACAATATAACAAAATTAGTCCTGTATAACTACGGAGGTGGGGCCTTAGGTCTGCAGTAAATGCCTTTCCCTCTTAGAACATTCTCTTTTGGAAGCCAGGCACCATGCTGTGGGGAAGCACAAGCAACCAGGAAGAAAGGCTTGAGAGAGCAGAACCAAGGTGTCCTTAGCTGACAACCCCACCTAAATCTTCAACCAACATCCAGAATCTACTACCAGCCTTTTTTTTTTGTCACCTGTCTTGAATATTCCAGTCCACGGTGACCCTCAGATTGTTGTCCCCGCAGTCACCACTAAATCCACTCAATCCACAAAATTGTGAGAGGCAGTAACTGGTTACTGTTGTAAGCCACTAAGCTTTAGAGTGGTTTATTATGTAGCAACAGATTACCAAAATGGTTGGCTAATTCTAACTGTACTGGCAAGTCTAAAAAATAAAATTTAAAGATTTCATTCCCTATTTAAGGCATAATTAGAGAATCACAGTTTCCATGAATAACCTAAAAGGAGGTGGCTACAAAAATAAGATGTCAAGCCTAATCCTGTGGGTTGCTCAACATTCAGCACAGATTGATTAAACAGCCTCATTGGATTTCTTATGTACGAATTAGAAAATGATTTGGAAAGAAAAGGATGTTTAGAATAAGAATGATGAGAGTGGAGAGGATTTGAAGGCTTCTGAAGACCTCTAACTTTCCAAATGTGACCTCAGAATGTGACCTCACCAACAGAAGCAGCCCATCTTTAGCTGTCTGATGAAGCGAGCCCTGCTTCCTAAAACCAATAAAAGCCTCATTGAAGAGAGTTACTATCACAGAAATCCAACTATTTCTTTGACTCAGTATACTACCTCTCAGGGGCTTCAGGCTTAAAACCAGAGTCAGATCTCAATCTGCCCTGGGCTGTCCATTTTGGAGTAAAACCAGAAAAGAAGGGACACACTAAAAGAATGCCAAGATTTTGCTAAACTATGTCAACACGGCCCAGGAACCATATGTGAGATTAAAGAGGGAGCAACATAACTCTTGGAGAAGGCAATGGCACCCCACTCCAGTACTCTTGCCTGGAAGATCCCATGGATGGAGGAGCCTGGTGGGCTGCAGTCCATGGGGTCGTGAAGAGTCGGACACGACTGAGTGACTTCACTTTTCACTTTCATGCATTGGACAGGGAAATGGCAACCCACTCCAGTGTTCTTGCCTGGAGAATCCCAGGGACGGCGGAGCCTGGTGGGTTGCCGTCTATGGGGTCGCACAGAGTCGGACATGACTGAAGCGACTTAGCAGCAGCAGCAGCAGCAGCAACATAACTCTGAATATGACTGAATTTAATGATGTGGGTTTATCTACGAGAGATTCTAATATCAATGAGCTCATTCAAGCAGCTGGGAGTGGTTCCAGATGATGGACAGGAATTTTGACTCTGTGGTGTTATACTGTAAATAAAGTCAATATTCATGATATAATGTAGAAGGAAGATGACAAAGATGCAGGGAGAAAGGATGTTGGAGCAAATTCATTATATTCCATTCCACTCACCCACCTTTGAGAGCATTCAAGAACACTCCCTTACCAAAGCAGTGAGAAATACACTGACAACAGAAGCAGCAGAATCTTTGAAAAGGGCTGTAGTGGCTTCTACTCCATGCTAGAAGTGAAGATTCAAGACACTGTCATTGAAAAGCACCCTCTGATTTCAGTGGGGTTGATGGGGTGGCACAACCACCAGAGGCAAAGTCAGCATGATTACTGTAACAGGCAGCATGGCTGGAAGGCTGATCAGAAGGGTGATCAGCGTGGCTGGAAGGATGACCCAGAGGGGTTTCTGTTAGGGGTCATTTTTGAAGGATTTTTTTTTTTTAATTGAAGTATAGCTGATTTAGATGTAATCATTAAACAAACCTCAGATGTTATCATTAAAATACATATTTTCTAATTTTTATATGGTTGCTATTATAGCAATTATATAATACAAAGAGACTGAATTTATAGTAATGACTATTATAATTAGCATTTTTATAATCCTAGTTATGGTTGAATATTGTTATGTATTTATTGATCATTTTTGTCTCTTTAGTTATTTTCATGACCTTTCCTAATTTTTTAGAAAATGAATAAGCATAATTTTAATATAAAAAACCTTCTATTTGAGTACATGTAACTTTTTGTCTATTACACATAATTCATCTTAATCTCCTATTTGGGTTTTAACTTTTATTCTGTCAATTTTTAGATTTTTGTATTCTAATGTAGTCATATTTGCATGTAGATATAACTTAGGAGTTCTTTATTTTTTATAGTGGACTTTCCCATTATAAGATTAGATTTAAATCAAATTATGTTTCAATTTAGTTATTTTTAACACTTTATATATTTACATTGTCATTCCATTTGTATATTATTCTTATCTCTGCCTTCAGAAAATCTCTATGTTCAAACAACCCAAAATAGAATAAAGCACTCGAGGAAGTATTTTCTCTTTCCAATATTTGATGTACATTTTCCCCAATACACTTATTCTCTCTTTATAATATAACATAACCTAATATTGTAACTGGAGCAGGAAATGACAATCCACTCCAATATTCTTGCCTGAAGAATCCCATGGACAGAGAAGCCTGGAAGGCTACAGTCCATGGGGTCACAAAGAGTCAGACACAACTAAGCGACTAACACATAGTTGATTTACGTTTTATTGATAACTGTGCAGTGGGAAAGGGGAGATGCATAGAATTTTGAAGCACCAATGGACTGAATTCTTCTGAATTATCACTAATCTGGGACCTCACAATGCAATTATGGACCAAGGGTTAGAGTGGGGTTGATAGTAGAATTTAGGCCTAAGCCACATAACTGTGGGTTCAATGGATACATGAACCCATGTTGATTATTTCACTAGTTCCTGAGTTCACAGTAGGAATAGATATTCTCAGAACACTGTTTGAGTGAGAGGTTTAAGGGAAAAGGATTGAAGGGAAGCTCCTTACCTCTGTACAACAATAGTAAACCATAAACAATCCTAATCCCTATAGGAATACAGAGATTAGTGCCACCAACCAAGTCTTGGAAGATCAACCCTATCACAATCTCATTTAGTTTGTCTATTTAATCTCAGCAGAAGATGGATGGATCTTAAGAGAATTACAATGGCTTATTCTAAGCTTAATTAGGTGTTGACTTCAACTGCAGCTACTATTCCAGATGTAGTCTTCTCAGTGGAGTAAATCAATACAGCCTCTGGCACCTAGTGTGCAGATATTGATCTGTCTAATGCATTTTTCTCTATCCCCATTAGCAGAAAATATCAAAAGTAACTATTAAGTAACCCATAAGGCTGCCAATTTAGAGGGAACGTCAGAGCAAGAGAAGACTCTCCAGCTGGCCCAGCTCAGTCAGGTGGCCTTTATGATTCCTCAGATCCAGTGATGTTTGATTTGCGAATGGTCCAGGTACTGTTAAAGGCTTGAGGCAACAAATGTTAGGAGAATCAGAGTTGCAGCCTTTAGAGTTGGTAGCAAAGCCATACTCTTTTCTCCTTTGAAGAAAACAGCTTTCTCAAAGCACCTAAATGCCATGAAGTCATAAAAACAGAGCTTGCTATCATGAAGTGGATGTTGTCTGATTTACCAAACCATAAAGTCAGAGAGGCCCTGCAGTGGTCCATCATCAAGGAGATGTGATATATACAGAACTGGGCTTGAGCAGATATTTAAGGTGTAAGTTATTTTCACCCTCAGCATAATTATTCCTGCCACACTGCAGTCCCAGGACTCACAAGGAGTCCTTATGATCAGATGGCTGAGGAGGAAAATCAGGCCTGATTGATGATGGCAGTGAGAAATGGATAGCTGTGCCATTTCAGACCCACTCAAGAATGACCTTAAATGTCAATGGAGAATGGGAGAGTTTTCCGATAGGTAGGATTTTAAGGACTTTGTCTCATGATGCAAGGTCTAGGCATTTGGAAAGAATAAGATTCCCTGATTGGTAACAAGGTTTTAATGAAGGTTGGGTGATTCTGAATGGGCTCAGAATATGAGAGTACTTTTGTTCCATGTGAGTGTTCAGAAAAGAATCCCACTGTATAAGTTCTCAAAAATAATGCTGCAAATCATATCCCCGTGGATGTCTGTCAACCTTTTTCCAGACACTAATGAATGGGTTCATGGACAAAGTGGTCACGGAGGCAAAGACAGAAGAAACGCACAGGCTTAATAACAAAACTAATTCTGGCTATCACCATCAATCAGTGCACCAGGGTTTTAAATACTGCATCATTTTCTGAGGACCAGACTGCTACCTGGTAGCAACTGATTACATTGGAACTTTTCCTTTATGAAGGAACAAAAATGTGCTCTTACTGGAATAGACATTTATTCTCTCTATGGATTTGCAGTCCTTGTTCACCATGTCTCCCACAGTCCCACCAGGCACAGAATCACTAAATGCTTTGTTTATGATCATGGTATCATACACAACACTGTCTCTTTATTTTACCACAAAAGCAGTAAGGCAGTATCTAATGTTCATGAGGGTTTACTTGTCTTTCCATGTACCCCACTATCCACTGGAGCTGGTCTTATGGAATGATAGAGTGATCTACTGAATTATCAGCTGTTGGAGATAATATCTTGAGAGACCAGATAACTGTCCTATAGCATGTAACATGTCCATTGAACAAACAAGAGACCAATATTGTGGTGCCATTTCTCTCACAGACTGAAGAGACGAGAGACAGAAACACAAACAGGAAGGTGAATGGCTCCTTTCACCACAACTAGTAACCCCTAAAAAGGTATCTCTTTTTTATTTCCACAGCCCTGACATAGCAGTCTTGATAATTCAGGCAGAAATGTCTTCTTCCATAAAGGACACCTATGTTCCGTTGAATATGAAGTTCAGAGTCCCTGTTGGCCACACTATGTTCCTCAAAAGAAAGTGCTGGCTAAGATGATCAAGCCTTACTCTGAAGGAGAAAGAGAATTTAAGAGAGGGACCCAAAGTTTCCTATTACTACCCTTTTCAGTGATAAAACTTAATGAGAGATGACAGAAACAGCAACTTAGTAATACCAAGGCTTGTACCCCTAGAAATGAATGGCCCAGTAGATAAACCCCAAGGTAATATGAACTGGGATGCAGAGGAAAAAAAATTTTAATTCTAACTATGAGCTCATGACACACTGCAGAATCAAAGACTGAAGATGTTACCCATACTTATCTTCGTTCTAATATCTAGATCTTTATTTATATTAACTAATTTTATTTTCCCTATTATTTCATATGATGAGTGTTCACAGTAATTACCTTTACAAACTAAAGTATAGTTTGCAAGTATCAAGATAGATTATGACCAGAAAAATAAGGTAACATCACTAAAGAGATGGATCCAATGACTGATAAGAATTTGGATCTTACCTTTTGGATATGAGGATGAACCGCTTTGCTTGTTTGAGAGGTAGGTACTTATCTTTGTTCTAATATCTAGATATTTATTTATATTAACTAATTTTATTTTCCCTATTATTTCATATGATATGTGTTCACAGTAATTACCTTTACAAATTAAAATATAGCTTGCAAGTATCAAGATTATGACCAGAAAAATAGATTATGACCAGAAAAATAAGGTAACATCACTCAAGAGATGGATACAATGACTGATAAGAATTTGGATCTTATCTTTTGGATATGAGGATGAGCCACTTTGCTTGTTTGAGAGGTAGGTTTCATTATATTAAGCAAGAGCATGTTATTGATATTCTTATTTTCTGGAAGCTTCAGTGGAATAGAAAGAGTAGGTATGCTGCTGAATATACAATGGACAAGAATATGATAGAAAATGCAGAATGGCTCACCCACTACTATTCTAAACTCCTTGTATTTCTTTTTCACAGTAGAAGTCACAAAGCCAAAGACAGCATTTCCCAGACTCTCTTGCAGCTATGGTTCTGCAAATAGCTTCCCCTCATCAAGTAGACCTATCTGTTTGAAATTAAAAGGATGAAGCAAATATCACAAGGCTGAGACCACATGACTCTTCTGGCACACATAATGCAAGTGTTTCTTTCTTCTGTGATATTTATGTCCATGTTTCTCATGATCATTCCCTAGTTTCATGAGCGTGGACTTAGGCCAGTGGCAGAAGTATGGTTCTAGCTTGGCAGGGTAGACCATTTTTCCCAGTATGTAGCATCCAAGCTTGATTCCCCAACTCCCCCAGACCTTAAATGAACTACTTTGTATCAAATATCAGCATGGATCTGGTATGCACAATTAAATCTCTGATTAACATATGAAGAAAGATAAACATTCAAATAGAAGAGTTTAGCTTAATTGTCTCTGTCTCTGGAAAAGCTTACTTCTTCTCCTATGCACTTAGGCAAATTCTAGGCGGTCTTGCTATAATCTCTAATAGTTATTTATTTTCCTCACCATAGCATTTGACACTGTTGTTCAAGGCAGTGTTAGATCCTCCCTCCCCTCCACTTAAAATGGATGTATTTTGGTAATAACTCCCTGTAATTTACTCATATTCTGATGAGGGCACATGGGGTTTCCTTTAGCAAACATCCTTCTCCCACTGTCTGTTCAGGGTACTTGGGCATGTAACCCCAAACTGGTCAATCAACATTGGCCCTGGCAACAGTGGTTGTTTCAGAAGTAGACTGTGATGCAAAGTAGGACCAGAGTATGAACTTTTTGTTGGAACTATTACAAACAAGATGTTCTTGCACTGGGCTCCCTGAGGTAATAATATATTCTGTTATTTCTTGCTATATTAGTTATCACTTGAAAAGAAACACAATAAAACCAACAAAACACAGAATTCAGATATAGAGAATGAGAGATCAGTTCTGATGACATTATTTGACCACCATGAAAAAAAAAATCAAACAGTACAAAGAAAATACAAACCCCATCTGAAACCTCATCATTCAGAGACAGTCTCCATTAACATTTGTATGATATATATATATCATAAGAAAGAACAAACACAGTTTTTCATAAATGAGATCATCTTATGGAAAAACTTGAACAAATTTTTGGCCAACCCAATATATACTATTTTATTATAAATATTTTTCTTTTTATTCTGCAATTTAATTTTGTTCCCCTTACCCTGTTTCTTTTCTCCTTACTTTTTAATCCTCTGCCCCACCTCCCAGCAACTGTTATAGGCCTAGTGTATTTATTCCATACATTCCTTCTTGATCAAATACATATATGCATTAATATATGTATTTAGAATTATAGTTATTGTTCTCATTATTATAAAAATGGTGTCATACTGTACACCTGACTTTGCATATAACTTTCCTCACTTAACAATACATTATGAAAATTCATCCAAGTTAAATGATACAGATTTAAGCTATTATTTTTTAAATTAATTTATGTATTTTAATTGGAGGCTAATTACTTCACAATATTGTAGTGGTTTTTGTCATACGTTGACCTGAATCAGCCATGGGTGTACATGTGTCCCCCATCCTGAACAACCCTGAGGGATGGGATGGGGAGGAAGGTGGGAGGGGGGTTAAGCCACTATTTTTATTGATTACAATTCATATACTGTGGATGAATAAGCCACATTTCACTCAGCCATCCCTTTGTTATTTGATAGCTTGTTTCATTTTATTTTTCTTTTTTTCCCCACCCCACTACAAACTATGCTAGAATAAAGACAATATAATATACTGGTCTTCTCTTTTTTTTTTTTTAGCAGCAGATTCCCAGGAATGGTATTGCAGGGAAGGGATATTGCCAGACTGCCTTCCAACAGGCTGCAACAGTTTCCATCTCCATCAGCAATGTGTGAGTGCCTCCTTTTCCTTGGCACATCACCAGCATGAGGTGATAATGCACTTGAAATGTTTGCCTTATATCTTTAATTAGAAATATTGCTGACTAGCAGTGAGGTTAAGCATCTTTTCATATGCTTCTTGTCCATTTGGATTCTCTCTTCTCTAAAGAACTCTGAGTTGTTGGTCTTTTTATTATCAATTTGATGATGCACAGGATACAATATATAAAATCACAAGATAATTACTCTTTTAGGAAAATCTGCAAAACATATATGCAATATATATATGATATATATGTATGAGACAAATATACATATAACAAATAACTAGTTAATAGATCTAATATACTAAGAAGGTCTTTATGATTCCAAACTTTCACCCTCACAATGACATATGGCAATGAGATAAAAATTCACAATGAAATATGGCAATGAGAACAATGAAAAAGATGGTTGATTTGCTCAAAGATCCAGAGATCCCCATAGCATACCTGCTCAGAGATCCCCATAGCATACCTGAGAAGAATTCAGAACCCCTAAAAAGTCTGGTGGTGAAGAGCAAGTTTTGTTCATCCCAAATAGGAGAAAGTAATGGAAAGTATGAACTGAAAATGATGAAGAGGAAAGAAGAGGCTGGAGCTTTAAATAATATGAGTCAAGGCATGGCTGTGCTGCTCAGGCTTAGAGTCAAAGGTGGGAGTGAATCAGAGCTTGATAAAGGTCACCCTTAATCCGCCTTTTCTGCACCTCCCATGCTGTTCACCACTTTTAACTACAGCGGGGGTGTCTCATCACCCATACCATGCAGAGGCCCAGATCTTCGTTCATTTGTTCTTCCAAGCAGACCTAAAAGGTAGAGTGCCTTTGTGGTCCACAGAGCTGGCAAGAAGACCAAAAGTCACAGGAGAGAACGGTTTGCAGTGAGACCCTGGGCCACTCCTCACAGCTGCCAAGCCTTGAATTGTTCTTGAATTGTTCAAGTTGCCATAACAACGTGCTACTGTTAAGTATAAAGGTGACCCTACTGGTCCACCCCAAGAGGGCAGCTTAGACTGGTTTCCTGCACATATGATGAGCTGTTGAAACATAATCAGAGAAGACTAAATATGGCAGAAACATAGAAACCAACCAAGTCAGTATACAGCACGTTCATATACTTGGCAGACATCACCAATCAATCCAAGACCCTTCTATTTTGAGCCTGAACACAGCTCCACAATTCTTCATTCAGTGCTCCTTAAACATGGATGCATGTTGGAACATGAGACTAACACAACCTGACATCCCTGACCAACCTTTAGATGATAAAGGAGAAGTTGAGAGGGGGAAATGAGTTATCCAGCAGCACAAAATGAGCAAGTATCAGAGCAAGGGAGAAAGTTCAGTTCAGTTCAGTCGCTCAGTCGTGTCCAACTCTTTGCGACCCCATGAACCGCAGCACAGCAGGCCCCTCTGTCCATCACCAACTCCCGGAGTCTACCCAAACCCATGTCCATCGAGTCAGTGATGCCATCCAACCATCTCATCCTCTGTCGTCCCCTTCTCCTCCTGCCCTCAATCTTTCCCAGCATCAGGGTCTTTTCAAATGAGTCAGCTCTTTGCATCAGGTGGCCAAAGTATTGGAGTTTCAGCTTCAACATTAGTCCTTCCAACAAACACCCAGGACTGACCCCCTTTAGGATGGACTGGTTGAATCTCCTTGCAGTCCAAGGGACTCTCAAGAGTCTTCTCCAACACTACAGTTCAAAAGCATCAATTCTTTGGCACTCAGCTTTCTTTATAGTCCAACTTTCACATCCATATATGAGCACTGGAAAGGGAGAATGAGGCTGGGAAAAAATCAGAAAAGGAAAAGAAATTCAATTTACTCAGTGTGTTCCTGCCATGTAACTGAGGCACTGTGCTTGCTGCTTTGCACATATCATCTTAGGACAGACCTCAGGTCCTGTAAGTGTGCGGTATCAGCTGTTCTCTTGATTAGTGTCCTATATGGACAACAGCACAGACATACAAGACACAGTGCTAAGATGATTGCTCCTACTGTGGCAATGGGCTGAGTGACGCTAACTAGGTCATGGGTGCAGTGTGATGAAAGGCACGACCTTGCTATCATCACCCCTAGGCTCTAATCCGGCATTTTCACTTTAGCATGATGACTTTGGACCTATGCCCAGAAAGCGTGGCACTCTTAAAGGCAGCTGCCGTGCCTTATCAGGTGACAATCTCAGCCATGTACTTAATATGTACAAGAACCAGTTTGCTTGGCACAGAAAAATTCCTACTCCAGGACCACATGCTGTATCAGGAGGAAGTACTGTGCCTTCTCACCACAGCCAAGTGCTACCCTTTATCACAAAAAGAGCCAAATAAGAAAATGAAAAACTCCGTCCCTCCCCAAAACACACGCTACCACCGTCACCACTGCTGACACTGGGCAAGATTATGGCAAAGACATAGGCGATGACATCCTCGTCACTGAGGATGATGTTACATTTATCTAACTATTAGACACTGTATGATTTCACTGTTTCATAAAATTTAGTCAGCATTTGCCAAACTCCTCTGGGATCTCAGAGAAAAAGACCTGGGGAAACAAATTCAACAGCACATGTTCAAGAACTATATTTTCATATAATGCAACATGAACTTTGCAGTCTGACAGATACCAGTTCATGTCCTGACCCTGCCACTCAATTATGTGACCCTGGGCAAGCTACTTTTCTGAGCCTCAGTTCCTTCCACTGTAAAACTGAAGGTGAATAATAATGAACTAATAGAAGGGCTTCCCTGGTAGCTCAGATAGTAAAGAATCCATCTGCAATACAGGAGACCTGGGTTCGATCCCTAGGTCGGGAGGATTCTCTGGAGAAGCAAATGGCAAGCCACTCCAGTATTCTTGCCTGGAGAATCCCATGGACAGAGGAGCCTGGTGGGCTACAGTCCATGGGGTCGCAAAGAGTCGGACACGACTAAGTGACTAACACTTTGAATAGGAGGCAAAATACTTATCACAATCCTTAGCACACAATAAACCTTTGATATTTAATGTTATTAAATATTTTAGTATCAAGCCCAATAGTGTAATAATAATAATGATACCAGCCAGGGTTCTTGGTCTTCCTCAATCAATAGATATTAATTAGAGGCCAGACAAGAAATTCAGGCAAGGCTTTATTTGGGCCCCTGCTGCACCAGGGAGCAGGGAAAACAAGTAACAGGTTTCCTTGTTGCTTGCTCCTGGAGTCCAGGTGAGCTGGTTCCTTACATGGGGTGAGGGTAGGGATGCATCCAAGGGCAAGGTCAAAGGGGTGGCCCCAGTGTTCTGCCCACCTCTTTGTGATGCTGTGTGCAGGGAGCATGCACAGTACCCCTGCTTTAGCTTCCAACTCTTCAGAAGTGGTCTCTGTGTTTTTTAGTCTTTTTGTATCTTTTATTGAGAATTTGCCCCAATTGCGCATGCACACAGTTATCTTTAGTCCCTTATAGTTTCTTTGTATTTTTTTGCTCAAGGAGACATCTGTCCAGGTGAAAGCACTGCAATGCCACAGCAAAGGGTTCCAGGTCCCAGCCTGTCTCATTAATAGACGATTACTATTTCTGCAGTCCCCACAGTCATCCTCTCCACTCTTTCAACCCATTCTCACATTCTCCTAAATGAGACCACCCTACAGAGCACTTTTGTTCATTCCTTTTCCCAGGGAAAGGCCAACCCTTCCCCATCTATCCAGAAGGTTTCATCTTCAGAGTCAAGTTAAATGCCTCCTTCTGGGAAGCTCAGTCTCACCACCTAAAAACCGTCCTTTGTCTCTGACCTTCTGAACCATGCACTCTGGCACTTCTTTCAGTCAACACTGAAAGAACATCTATACTGTACTAAGATTTTTTTCATCACACTGTGTCCTATCACATAGGATTGCATTTGAGTCTTTGCACTGACTGGTTTTCCTAAACCATGTTTTCCTATTTCCCCTGCAACGTCACATAATTTGATCCTCCCCATTTTACAAGTGTCAGATCAAATACTGCCTCTGCAGAACACGTCTCACTGTTTTCCAGTTGCATCCTACTCCCACCAGTTATTCTTCATCGGTTTTCTTCATTCGTTTACACAATTTTCCATATTCCTCCCCTACTGTAAGAGATAATCCATTAGAATAGGAATTTTACTTATTGTGTTCACTGCTGATCAACCAACACACAGAAAATTACTGAGCACATAGTATATACACAATAAATATTTACTAGGTGAATCAATATTTTTTCTTTATTCTTCCAATAATATTAGAAGCTTCAGGGCAATACCTTCTAGAGCAGATATTCCATTCATAATCAATTTACTGTGTCTGAGACAGCATTACTCAAGAGTTGAATAAAATAACGGGTAATATACAAACTCAGTGGGAAATAATATTAGAGTATATATCCTTGTCACATACTCACTAGATTATAAGCTCCTTGGGGGTAAAAGTCATCTCTTTTTCATCCTGTGCTTCCTTTAGTGCCCAGCAAGCACCATTAAATGCACATATATAATAACAGCTTAGCTGTGTCAAATGGAATTGAATAGAATAGCACAAGCATCTGCAGAAATGTTCAAACACATACAAGCAGCAACAATAAAACTGCAAACTCATACCCAGTTCCTCTGCAGCACTGGCTGAGATCTTAGAAAAGCACTATCTATAATTAGGCATTTTGTTCTTTTTATATCAGAGGGATGAGAAAGGAGCTCTTACTTTCTGGGTGGCTGGGGAAGCAGAAAATAAACCAGTGCCTGAAACAGAAATGAAGATGCTTCGATTCTTTGTGTTTTATCACCAGAACTCAGATTAAATGTGCCAGTCTGCATTTCCTCATTCTTAAATGGACCCTCTTTCCAGTCTCAGCCTTGTCATACCTGACCAAATATATCTCTTCCCACTGGAAGTCTGGGCTGATAACAAAATATTAGTCACAATTCCTGTCTAGGAAACATCATGTAGGTGCTATGGCTAATGATCTTCTTCTCATTAATTTATATATTAATGAGGAAGAAGATTGTTGTTGTTCAGTCTCTCAGTCATGTCTGACTCTTTGCAGGCTTCCCTGTTCTTCACTGTCTTCCAGAGTTTGCTCAAACTCATGTCCATTATGTCAGTGATACCATTCAACCATCTCATTCTCTGTGGACCCCTTCTCCTCCTACATTCGGTCTTTCCCAGCATCAGGGTCTTTTCCAATGAGTTGGCTCTTAACATCAGGTGGCCAAAGTATTGAAGTCTGCATTTTAATACACTGTCTAGGTTTATTATAGCTTTTCTTTCAAGGAGCAAACTTCTTTTAATTTCGTGGCTGCAGTCACCATCCACAGTAATTCCGAAGTCCAAAAAAAATAAAATCTGTCACTGTTTGCACTTTTTCCCGATCTATTTGACATGAAGTGATGGAACCAAATGCCATGATCTTAGTTTTTTGAATGTTGAGTTTTAAACCAGCTTTTTGACTCTTCTCTTTCACATTCATCAAGAGGCTCTACTCAAACTCTTCCAGAGAACTGAAGAGGAAGGTAAACTCCCAAACTCATTTTATGAGGCCACCATCACCCTAATACCAAAACCAGACAAAGATGTCACAAAAAAAGAAAACTACAGGCCAATATCACTGATGAACATAGATGCAAAAATCCTCAACAAAAT
This sequence comes from Bubalus bubalis, assembly GCF_019923935.1. Classification (NCBI taxonomy): domain Eukaryota; kingdom Metazoa; phylum Chordata; class Mammalia; order Artiodactyla; family Bovidae; genus Bubalus; species Bubalus bubalis. The sequence continues at coordinate 20,482,684 of NC_059174.1, forward strand.
TCTAGCAAACAGAACCCAACAACATATTAAAAAGATCATACATCATGACCAAGTGTGCTTTATCCTAGGGATGCAAGATTCTTCAATATTCACAAATCAATCAATGTGATACACCACATTAACAAATTGAAAGATAAAAACCATACGATTATCTCAACAGATGCAGAGAAAGCCTTTGACAAAATTCAACACCCATTCTGATAAAATCTCTCCAGAAAGCAGGCATAGGAGGAACATACCTCAACAAAATAAAAGCCATATATGATAAACCCACAGCAAACATTATCTTCAATATGAAAAATTGAAAGTATTTCCCCTAAAGTCAGGAACAAGACAAGGGTTCCCATTCTCACCACTACTATTCAACATAGTTATGGAAGTTTTAGCCACAGCACTCAGAGAAGAAAAAGAAATAAAAGGAATCCAGATTGTAAAAGAAGTAGAACTCTGTTTGCAGATGACATGATCCTCTACACAGAAAACCCTAAAGACACCACCAGAAAATTACTAGAGCTAATCAATGGATATAGTAAAGTTGCAGGATATAAAATTAATACACAGAAATCCCTTGCATTTCTATACACTAACAATGAGAAAAGAGAAAGAGAAATTAAGGAAACAATCCCATTTACCACTGTGACAAAAAGAATAAAATACTTAGGAATATATCTACCTAAAGAAACAAAAGATCTATATATAGAAAACTATAAAACACTGATTAAAGAAATCAAAGATGACACAAATAGATGGAGAAATAGACCATGTTCATGGATCCAAAGAATCAATACAGTGAAAATGAGTATACTACCCAAAGCAATCTACAGATTCAATACAATCCCTATCCAGCTACCAATGGTATTTTTCACAGAACTAGAAAAAACAATTTCACAATTTGTATGGAAATACAAAAAACCTCAAATAGCCAAAGCAATCTTGAGAAAGAAGAACGCAACTAGAGGAATCAACATGCCTGACTTCAGACTACACTACAAAGCTACAGTCATCAAGACAGTATGGTACTGGCACAAAGACAGAAATACAGATCAATGGAACAAAACAGAAAGCCCAGAGAAATCCACACACCTATGGACACCTTATCTTTGAAAAAGGAGGCAAAAATATACAATGAAGAAAAGACAATCTCTTTAACAAGTGGTGTTGGGAAAACTGGTCAACCACCTGTAAAAGAATGAAACTAGAAAATTTTCTAACATCATACACAAAAATAAACTCAAAATGTAATAAAGATCTAAATTTAAGACCAGACACTATAAAACTCCTAGAGGAAAACATAGGCAAAACACTCTCTGACATAAACCACAGCAAAATCCTCTATGACCCACATCCCAGAGTAATGGAAATAAAAACAAAAATTTAAAAATGGGACCTAGCCAGGACATGGAAGCAACCTAGATGTCCATCAGCAGATGAATGGATAAGAAAGCTGTGGTACATATACACAATGGAGTATTACTCAGCCATTAAAAAGAATACATTTGAATCAGTTCTAATGAGGTGGATGAAACTGGAGCCTATTATACAGAGTGAAGTAAGCCAGAAAGAAAAACACCAATATAGTACACTAACACATATATATGGAATTTAGAAAGATGGTAACAATAACCCTGTATATGAGACAGCAAAAGAGACACTGATGTATAGAACAGTCTTTTGGACTCTGTGGGAGAGGGAGAGGGTGGGATGATTTGGGAGAATGGCATTGAAATATGTATAATATCATATATGAAACGAGTCGCCAGTCCAGGTTCAATGCACGATACTGGATGCTTGGGGCTGGTGCACTGGGATGACCCAGAAGGATGGTATGGGGAGGGAGGAGGGAGGAGGGTTCAGGATGGGGAACACATGTATACCTGTGGCGGATTCATTTTGATACATGGCAAAACCAATACAATATTGTAAAGTTAAATAAAATAAAATTTTAAAAAAATGGGACCTAATTAAACTTAAAAACTTTTGCACAACGAAGGAAACTATAAGCAAGGTGAAAAGACAGCCTTCAGAATGGGAGAAAATAATAGCAGATGAAACAACTGACAAAGAATTAATCTCAAAAATACACAAGCAGCTCAATATCAGAAACATAAATGACCCAATTAAAAAATGGGCCAAAGAACTAAACAGACACTTCACCAAAGACATACAGATGACTAACAAACACATGAAAAGATGCTCAGCATCAGTCATTATCAGAAAAATGCAAATCTAAACCACAATGAGGTATCATCTCACGCCAGTCAGAATGGCTGCTATCAAAAAGTCTACAAACAATAAATACTGGAGAGGGTGTGGAGAAAAAGAAACCCGCTTACACTCTTGGTAGGAATGCAAACTAGTACAGCCACTATGGAGAACAGTGTGGAGATTTCTTAAAAAAACTGAAAATTGAACTGCCATATGACCCAGAAATCCCACTGCTGAGCATACACACCGAGGAAACCAGAATTGAAAGAGACACATGTACCCCAGTGTTCATCACAGCACTGTTTACAAACACTAGGACATGGAAGCAAGCTAGATGTCCACTGGCAGATGAATGGATAAGAAAGTTGTGGTACATATACACAACGGAATATCACTCAGCTATTAGAAAGAATGCATTTGAATCAGTTCTAATGAAGTGGGTGAAACTGGAGCCTATTATACAGAATGAAGTAAAGCAGAAAGAAAAACCAATATAGTATATTAACACATATATATGGAATTTAGAAAGATGGTAATGATGACCCTATATGCGAGACAGCAAAAGAGACACAACAGACTTTTGGACTCTGTGGGAGATGGGGAGGGTGGGGCAATTTGAGAGAATAGCATTGAAACATCTGTATTACCATATGTGAAATAGATGACCCGTCCAAGTTTGATGCATGAAACAGGGCACTCAAAGCCGGAACACTGGGACAACCCAGAGGGATGGGATGGGGAGGGGGGTGGCAGGGGGTATAGGGATGGGAGACACATGCATACCTGTGGCTGATTCATGTCAATGTACAGCAAAAACCACCAGAATATTGTAAAGTATTTAACCTCCAATTAAAATTAATCAATTAATTTTTTAAAAAAAGAAATAGAGAACAGACTTGGTGGTTGCCAAGGGTGAGAGGGAGTGGGGGGAGGGAATGATTGAGAGTTTGGGATTAGCAGATGCAAACTATTATATAGAAAATGGATAAATAACAAGGTCCTACTGTATAGCATTATATTCAAGACCCTATGATAAACCATAATGGAAATGAATGTGAAAAGAATGTATGTGTGTATAACTGAAGCACTGTGTTGTACAGCAGAAATTAACACAACATTGTAAATCAACTATGCTTCAATAAAATATTAAAAACAAACAAAAAAAAGAGTTTCTTTAGTTCCTCTTCATTTTCTGCCATTAGAGTGCTGTCATGTGCATATCTGAGGTTGTTGATATTTCTCCCAGCAGTCTTGATTCCAGCTTGTGAGTCATCCAGCCCAGCATTTGGCATGATGTGCTCTGCATATAAGGTAAATAAGCAGGGTGACAATATACAGCCTTGGTGTACTCCTTTCCCAATTTTGAACGAGTCCATTGCTCCATATCCAGTTCTAACTGTTGCTTCTTGTCCTGCAGAAAGACTTCTCAGGAGACAGGTAAGGTGGTCTTGTATTCCCATCTCTAAGAATTTTCCACAGTTTGTTGTATTCCACACAGTCAAGGCTTTTTAGCATAGTCAATGAAGCAGAAGTAGATGATTTCCTGGAATTCTATTGCTTTTTCTACCATCCAGTGGATCCTGGCAATTTGATCTCTGGTTCCTCTGCCTTTTCTAAATTCAGCTTGAACATCTGTAAGTTCTTGGTTCACGTACTGTTGAAACCTAGCTTGAAGAATTTTGAGCATTACTTTGCTAGCATGTGAAATGAGTGCAATTGTACAGTAGTTTGAACATTCTTTGGCATTGCCTTTCTTTGGGATTGGAATGAAAACTGACCTCTTCCAGTTCTGCAGCCACTGTTGAGTTTTCCAAATTTGCTGACATGTTGAGTGCGGCACTTTAACAGCATCATCTTTTAGGATGGGAAATAGCTCAGCTGGAATCCTATCACCTCCACTAGCTTTGTTTGCAGCAATGCTTCCTAAGCCCCACTTGACTTCACACTCCAGGATGTATGGCTTTAGGTGAGTGACCACACCGTCATGGTCATTATCTTAATGACCTTTTGTATAGCTCTCATGTGTAGTCTTGTCACCTCTTCTTAGTCTCTTCTGAGGAGGGTAGTAGCTACCGTTTATTGAATGCATATTATGTGGTTGATTAAATGTTAAGTGAGTTACATGTGCCATGCTCTGTAGTTGTTATAAAAATCCTATGCCTAAGTATTATTGTTGTTGGTGTGTTTACCTTTTAAAAAAACTAAACCTGGGAATGGTGAAACCTGAATATGGCATGTTGTTTGGTCCACAGTATTGTATCAATTACAATGACATTGATATGTCATGACACCATTGATATCAATACCAAATTTCTTGGTATTGATCATGTCCTTTTGAATCTGAGATAATATTGGGAGAAGCTGGGTGAAGAATGCAAAAGAATTTTGAACTATTCTTACAACCTCTTATGGGTGTAAAATTATTTCAAAATAAAAACACTTTTTTAAAATAAAGAATAATCCTGGGACACAGGGTGATTATACAGCTTGTCCAGATCACAAAGTTTGTATATGAAGAGATCAATTTGAACCCATGTTCTTCTGGTTCTAAAGCCCAGGTCTTAAGGGTTGTAGTCCATGTTCCCTGTCTTCTCTGGTTTTCCTTTCAGATAACATGAGCCCTTTAGCACCATGTTGTTCTCCTTACACTGGTTACTGGGAAACTCGGGGTTAAGTGGTGTCAAACTGCAGCATAATTGGAATGCCTATTTCATTTCTCTTAGGTCTATTTCCTTCCAGCATTTATCCAACTTGGTCTTTCACAGACTCATTTTTTCACTTTTTTTGTCTTTTAGCAAACTAGCTAAATCTTTTTGGAAAAGATTCCAGGTTATAAATAAAGTTAAGAATCTTTCTCCTCAAGTTTCAAGAATATTCTTATCCTGGATTTTCTGAAACCAGAGATTACTTGGTACCACTCAGTTAGCATCTCTGAGTCCAGATCCTAAAACAGGGAGGCACTCGAAGCAAGAGATGAGATAGAAAACAATGGCTTCAGGTTGCAAAGGTAAGAGGCCTTTCTTATCTTCATTTTATTTTCTGAAAATTAAATACTTGGCAGGGTTTTCCTTGAGCTAATTACCATCCCTTCTTAACATTTTAAGTAACTGCTCATTTAGAGTAGTGAATGATTGCTCTGAGATTAGAGTATAGGGAAAATCTTTCTGTTGGGAATAATCCACTTACGCGGCTGTTTGTTTGAAGGAGAGATAAACAGAGATTTTTTTTTTTTTTCTTCTTGACATGCCAGGCATAAGAGAGAACAGGGTGATTAATGAAACTCTGCTTTTTGCCAATAAATTTCTGACATCAGATACAAGCTCATAGTTGTTGAGTTTTCTGGGGATTTTTTTTTTTTCCTTTTTTCCTTTCTTTCCTTTTAACCCAAAGGAAAAAGAAAATGGCACCATTCAGATTCTAGAGCCCATTTAAATCTGTTACACTGTGGACTATTTTTGGTTCTTAAAATGGTTTAGGTAATTTTTCATTGGCTCTACTGGGAATGCCACTTTGTGCTCTGTTATTTATAATCTGCAGAAATTAATTATGCTGCTAATTAACAGCTTGCAAACAAATTATTGCTCAAGGAGTTATTTATTCAGTTATGAAAGCACAACTTCAGGGTTCTATGTAGATTCTTTCTGACAGCTCTTTTATATCTTGCTTTTCTTTCTGAATTTTTCTGCTTCTAAGGTTCAGCAGAGGTCTGCTTGCAAGGGATGACAATTAGTCAGGATCTGGGTAGCCAGGAACTGGGTCAGCTGCTCTACTTGGGGGGAGGAAAAGGCAGGAGGGTTGCAGAGCCTGCTTAGTATGCACTCTGGAATTGATAAAAACATTCCTTATGTGAGTGGTGGCTCTTGCAACAACCACCACAAGGTTTCACATGCCCATTTTTGCACCTCCAAGACTCTTAGGAGAGCCCTGGAGGGCAGTGCTGACATCATACACGGAGGAAAGCAGGAATGTAAACACATGCCATTTGTGTATCATTGGTAACACTACCATTCTCTATGCCCATGCTCATGGCAGACAGCAAAATGGATCACAGACCTACTTCAACCTCTGAAAATTTTTCAACATGGTCTTCCAGGTAGGCATTGCCAACTGTTGGTATCCTGGTAGGAGTGAAAGGGTTTGCCAAATTAAGTGGTTTGATATTCCCAACTCATGTAAACAACTTTCCATGGCTAACCAACCTGTGGGACTGGACAATGGGATGGAAGAAACTGTAGACAAGAAACCTCTTTTTCCCTTGGCAAGACCTCAGAGGGGCACTCAGGACACAATCTGACTCTAACTGACCCCACCTGCCCAAGGAGACACTTAAGAACTGCCCCCCAGGCAAAGTCACAAAGCGTCAGCTCTGTATGAAGGGCCACGTTGGACAGTTCCTGCAGGAGCAAGGAGTTCATCCCAGAAAGAAAACAGAACACTGGCAGGGTTTGGAGTACCTGCTTCTGATTCTTTGTATTCCATTCAGTAGCTGTGAGATCCTTGGTGAGTCTCTTCCTCTTTCTGTTCCTTAGGTGTTCATCTGCCAAATGAAGATGGTGCACAGGGTCTCTGAGATCCTTCTAGCTCTGGGTGTCTAATGTTCTAGTGCTGCTGTGAGTATCAGATACACATGAAGATTCCCATGGTCAGGTCTATTCCAATCAGAAAAATGAAGACGCCAAAGCAACTCACTAAACCATTCCTGCAGTCAGATAAGAGGAGCAGAGATGGGTTTCAGGATCACACTGAAGAACGCTGAAGAAAATAATATGAGAAAAACAAGTGTGAAAGTCACCACGTTCGCATTCGATAGCTGGCACACTCCAAGCAACATTTACCCCTAAGTTCAAAGGAATCAAAACCACCTTGTGGCTCTGGAGACATTCAGATCCCCAGGCTCCTTTCAGTACTTCAACACCCCTAGAAGCTCATCTTCCTCTGTCTTAACTCACCAACCCACCTCTCACATATTCCAGAGCTCAAAGCCTAGTCCATTTTCAGCAAATGCAATCACTTTCTTTAAGCCCCTCTTTTTAAGGCTAAGAAATAAGAACCCACATTTATCTCATCAGAGAAGTCAAGTCACAAGCCCAAGCTCTACAGCCCAGAAGTAGTAAAGCTAGGCTTTGATCTCATGACTTATGATCATTGGTCCTGTACTGTCCCACACCATTGGGTTCCCTATCACGTCTTTACTTAGTGATCAACTTCAGGAAACTGAGAAGTCAATCTCGGGCCAATCCAATGAGGCACCCATGAAGGTCCCTTTCTCAGAACCCCCTCCAAGCAGTAAAAACTTTGAGGACTTTTTAGCCTTTGAGGGAGGCTAAATGCAGCAAAGGACAGAACATGGGCTGAATTGGAATTCTGCCTAGCCCTAACCTGATTAACTTTCTGACATTGGACAAGTTTCTGAGAATGCTTTGAGCTTCAATCTTTTCATCTGAAAAAGGGCCACAATAAACTCTTACTATGCCCAAAGACATGTACAAAGATGTTCATCACAGCCTGGTTTACCATTGTAAATATAAGAAAGAACTGACGATAATCCATCAGTAGGAAAATAAACAAAGAGATTGATCTTTAGTCATAAAATGGAATACTTTACAGTCAAAATGAATGAATTAGATATACCTGTATTAAGGTGAACAAATTTCAAAAACTAAGAATGAGTAAATGGCTGGGAAGTATGTAATACAAAATATAGTGTATATTCCATATTTTTATGTTTGTGTGCCTATGTACTAAGAAATAAAAATATACTTGGGAGTGACACTCAACAACCTCAGAATATTGTTTCCTCTGCAGAGGGAAGAAGGGAAGGCCTGTGAGTAGAAACTTCTGTTTCTGCTATGAGTACTACATGATTGCCTTTAGGTCTAGTCCTTGTTTCTAGAAAAATTTCAGCAATTTGGGGCTTTCCACACTGCATCCTATTTTAGGTATACTATGGAGGTTCAATATTTAAGGGAACCTTGAATAATCCCTGCTTTAACAAAGAATCCTTCTGTTAAGCAGTCAATGCCTAATTCTGTCTATAAACTAGAGTAAGGTTTGAAGCTGCTTTCTAAAAGATGCTCATTCATTTAACAAAGATTAGTTAAGGTCATCTCTCTGCCAGTCACTGTGCTAGGTTGCTAGGTAGGCGTATACAGAATTAAGCAAAATAAACATGGATCCTGAGAGTTTGCAGCATGGGAGAAAACTAAAGATGTAAACAAACTAAATTCTGTGTAAGAAATGAACAGTGCTAAATTCTGTGTAAGACATGAACAGTGTGTTACGATAAGAAATACTGAAGAAGTGGCAGAGTGTTTCAGTCATCTATGAGGTGTAAAAACCAATTCAAAATTCAGTGTCTTAAAATAACAACTTACCATTTCTCACAATTCTGTTGACTGATTAGAAGGTTCTTCTGCTTCCCATGGTATTGGCTGGGGTGCAGAGCTGCCTGAAAGGTTCAAAATTGCCTCATTCCCCTGGCTGTAGAGGTGCTGGCTGGGAGCCCAACTGGTGACTGGGGCCGGAGTTCTCACAAGCCTTTCCACAAACCTTCTAGAACTTCATCCATATGGTGGCTGGCTTTCAAGCAGTGTTCTGAGTAGAAAAGAGAAAAACTTCAGATATCTTAAGGCCCAGCCCCCAAATTACACAGGGTCACTTCTGCTCCATTCTGTTGGTCAAGACAAGTCATAAGATTATTCCAGATTCAAGAGTAGAGAAGTCTGACTCTATTTCAAAAAAAAACTGATTTTTTTTTAGAAAATTTTTAAAACATCAGTGCTGGCGGTCAGGGACAAGGCAAACTGTGCTGCTTTCAGGCACCTCTGAAAAGCATGAGGGGGGTCCTCGCAACCCCCGGTCCATCACCATCACTCCCAGGGCCCCTACGCGGGACCTGAGAGAAGCAGGAACACAAGACGCATGCCCGTCATGTACACAGAGAGGACAACTGCGGGGAGGAGGCCTTGGGTCCCACGAGGCAAGAGGCGTGCCTCCCTGACCGTCTCTACCCACGGAGAGCTGCTTACCGGAAGCACCTCTGCAGTGGGGACCCCAGAGGTTCGCTGGGCACAGGAGACGATGCCACCGCCGGGCCTCAGGCACCTGAATGAACTGCCTGGAGCTCTCCAGGAGCATCGTCCAGGGGGCTTTGCCGAGCACAGCACTGCAGCAGGAAGTCCCCACCGCTATTCCCGCCCAGCTGAGCGAGAGGCCCGCTCGCCAGACAGCAAGGAGATCGCGCGAGAGTTTGTGCTGCACGGAGGACCAGGACCTTCCCGCGCTGCGAGGTAGTGGGTGAGACATCCGGGGTCTGACCTGAGCCTGCACCCCAGCCTTCCACACACTACAGGCCACCTATGGGCAGGGAGGAGAGGCGAGAGTCTCGCACAGGGAACCAAGAGAGCAGCTGCGTTTGCCATGATCTTCCATCCCTTGTCTGGTGTAGCTTAGGCCTGGGCCTAGCGGAGAATGACATCACTACATCCATCTGCCCCTACTTTTTTTTTTTTTTTTAATTTTTTAAACTTTTTAATTTTTTTTAATTAAAGTATAGTTGATTTACAATGTTGTGTTAGTTTCAGTTGTTCATCAAAGTGATTCAGTTATACATAGATATAGATCTGTATTTTTTATTTTATTTTTTAATTGAAGGATAATTGCTTTACTGAATTTTGTTTTCTGTTAAACCTCAACATGAATTAGCCATAGGTATACATATATATCACCTCTCTTGTGAAACTCCCTCCCATCTCCCTCCCCATCCCACCCCTCTAGGTTGATACAGAGACCCTGTTTGAGTTTCCTGAGACATACAGCAAATTCCCCCCTCCCCTGGTGTGGAACAAAGATTCCACAAGTGGTTTGTTGTGGCATTAAGTGAGATTAAAACAAATACCCAAAAACGAGAAACCAAAGATGAACCCCAGACAAATGACAGTTACAAAATCAGGCAAGTGATATTTAAATTAATGGAATATACACATATACATAAACACCCATAAGCAAAATCAAAACACACCAACTAAAATACAGTAGATTGACCAGGCAAACAAAGGAAATAAAAAAATTTTATCTACCAGTTAAGAACAAAACTAACTGAAGCACAAGCTGTAAAACAGAACTAAAGCAAAGTGCCAAGTGAGGAATAAAGCAATGAAAACAAAACTAACAAATATGTTGAGAGGAAAGGAAAGAAAGAAAGAATAGATATGCAAAGTTATATAGAGGTAGATTAAGAAGGTTTATATACATTAAAGATTAACTGCAAGGGAAAAGAACAGTAGGAAAAGCAAACAAAGGAATAAATGTAGAAAAAATATAATAGGTTTAAAAAGATTAAAAATTAAAATAAAAAAAAAAAGGAAAACTCCACGGATCTGCAAAAACCCAACATAGAGGCAGAGGTTTATAACAACAATAAAAAGTGTGACTGAATATGCATATACACCCATGAGCAAAATCAAAGCAATCCAACTAAAATAAAGTGCAATAGTTTGGCCCGGTGAACAAAGGAAACCAAAAATTATATCTACCAATTAAGAACAAAACTAACTAAAGCACAAACTGGAAAACAAAACTAAAGCAAAGTGCCAAGTGGGGAATAAAGCAATGAAAGCAAAACTAATAAATATGTTGAGAGGAAAGGAAAGAAAGACAGAATAGATATGCAAAGTTAAATAGACGTAGACAAAGAAGATTTATATACATTAATGATCAACTGAAAGGGGAAAATAACAGTAGGAAAAGCAAACAAAGGAATAAATGTAGAAAAAAAATAATAGTAGGTTTAAAAATAAAAATTTTAAAAAAAGGGAAAATATAGAAAAAAAGGGAAGAAGAAAGAAAAAAAAAAAAAGAAAAGAAAACTCCACAGAACTGCAAAAGCCCAATGTAGAGGCAGAGGTTTATAACAACAATAAAAAATGTTACTTAGAAAAAAAAACAAAAACCTCAAAAGCTTAATTAAATTTCATAGTGCCAATAAAATCAACAACTACAATGGGGGGCGGGGGAAGAAGAAAGTAAAAAAAAAAAAAAAAAAATCCAGAAGAATCTACAGAACAAGTCAAAACATAAGAATAAGAAATACTTTTCTTGAGTCACTGCTGTCAGAGTCCTTTCCCTCTTTGGAAGTCACACTCCACCTCACCTCCCTAGGATGCCCTCTAACACTGTGCTGGTCTCTGGACCTGCTGTAGGGGCAGCTCAGATTCTAATCTGTTCCTACTCCTGTGTGTTCTTGCCTCCAATGTCCATAGCTATCAGAACTAGTGCATTTTCTTTTGTGGGAGCTTTCAATGTCCTTTTGTATATTCCATAGACACAGAGTCTGCCTAGTTGGTTGTGTGAATTTAATCTGCAGCTTGTACAACTGGTGGGAAGGTTTTGGGTCTTCTTCCTTAGCCACACTGCCCCTGGGTTTCATCTATGGTTTTATTTCCACCTCTGCATGTGGGTCATCCACTGGGATTTGCTCCTCAGGCTTCCCTGGAGGACTTGGGTCTGCCCCAATGAAAGCCAGGGGTGGAGGTGGTGCAGCTGCTTGGGGTCGCAGGGGTTCTGGCAGCACCAGGTACTCAGGGAAGTTGGTGTCTAGGGCAGCAGGAAATATGTGCTCTAGAAGGATATGGCAACCAGTATTGGCCAATACACTGCAGTATTCTTGCCTGGAGAACCACCCTGACAGAGAAGCCTGGCAGGCCACAGTCCACAGGGTCACAAAGAGTCAGACACGACTGAAGTGACCCTGCACACAGACGCAAGACTTTTTTTTGCCTGTAGCGGCTCTGCCCCAGTGAGGATTGAGCGTGGAGGTGGTGCAGCTGCTTGGCTTGCGGGGACCCTGGCAGCGCCAAGTGCACACGGACACGGACTGCCTCTGCCACAGTAGTTATGGCTCTACCAGAGTCTTTTTTCAAGCCTCTTGTAGCTGGCGATCAGAAAGCCCCTTTGGCCAGTCTTTCTCCATAGCTCCGCCCACTCAGGCACTTAGCAGACTCCTTGCCTGGGGTCCTTCTCTGTTGTTCGCCGCATCAGGCACTTAAAGAGGCACCCTAGGTAGTGTCTTACTCTGTAGTTTGGGCATCAGTCACTTAAAGGAGCACCTTAGGTGGGGTCCTACTCTGTAGTTCAGTTTGTCAGGTGTTTGATGGGCCAGCATCTCTACTGTTCAGCTGCCGGTGTGGCACATGGAGAGAGAGGCTACGGTGATGGCTCCACCCCCTCGCATGACTCAGCAGTATAGCCTTGCTTCCATGGCTGCCTGGCTTTCCTCCACAGGCATTTTCCACCACAATCTCCTCCCTCACATCCCCTCAATCCCTCTCTGCAGTTAACATCAGCCCACGCCCTGGGATTGCTCCACAATCCCTAAACTCCAGCTCCCAGCCGCTGCACCTGCTAGGGGACCTGCATCCCTGTCTGGGGTATGTATGGCTGCAGCAAGGACTGTCTGATTCTCATTCCATTTCAGCTACCACAGATCAGCTGTTTCACTCTCAGCCTTAAATGTTTCTCCTCTGACTCAGACAATTGCCCCGATATGGGGATCGGACCCCTGCTTCAGTTCCCCTACCTGCCCACGGCTCATCCAGTCCTACGAACACTCCTGTTTTTCCCGCTAGTTCCTTCATCCCACCTAGTTTTACATGGTTCTATGTGTTTTTCCCGCTGGTCAGGTACTCCTGTTTGCTCTCAGCTGGTGGTCTGCATGCACTTCTGTGTCTGAAGGTGTATTCCTGGTGTATCCATGGAGAGATGTACTCCACATCCACCTAGTCTTCTACCATCTTGTTTCCATTGTTTTCTTTCTTTTTTTTTTTTTAAGGTTATTTCCCCTTATAAAAGTGAAAGTGTTAGTGGCTGAGTCCTGTGGGTCTCCTTGCAATCCAAGGGACCACAGCCCACCACACTCCTTTGTCCATGGACTTCTCTAGGCAAGAATACTGGAGTGGGTTACTATTCCCTTCTCCAGGGCATCTTCCCACCCAGGGATGAAACCCAGGTCTTGTGCATTGGAGGCAGAGTCTTTACCATCTAAGCCACCTGAGTAGCCCCATATACATTTTTTTTTTTTTTCAGGTTCTTTCCCTTTATAGGTTGTTACAAAATATTGAGTTGAGTTCCCTTTGCTATACAGTAGGTCCTCACAGGTTGTCTCCTTTGTAGGTAAGAGCGTGTATATGTTAACCCCAAACTCCTAATTTATCCCTGACCCTCTGGCTCTACTTCTTGATGGGAGGATTGGCGAACAATTGACCACCTTGTTCAGTCCACCAAGCAGAAACAGGAACTGACTACAGTTGAGGAACTGCTGTGTACCGTGATTTTTTCACAAACATTCACTGAGCTCATCATCAAAGCAAAGTCTCTAAGAAGTCTTATGGTAAAGAACGTGATTTCACTTACTGTTAAAAAAAAAAAAAGTATCTTTTATTTATTTATGTCTGTACACATTTTTCATTTATATTAACCCAAGTGTCTTTCAAGGTAAGTTGACCATAGGTACTTTTTTTATTCAGAGAATTCCTGGAACTAGCATCTTTGCATTCAGTTTGGGAAATAAGCATTCTAAAAATGAAGTCGATTTTTATAGATTAGAGTTGCCTAATGCGGAGTCCAAAATGACATGTATCTCATGTTCTTTGGAGAAAAAGTTCTTCCGTGTAAATCAGAAAAATTAATAAACACTCTGACACAGCCTGCATGACACAGCCCAGGCCTGAGATTAGGGGGGGGAGGGGGGGCGGGGGGGGCTGTCCAGGAGAGAGTGAAGGAGAGGGATCTGGGTTCTGTCACCTGCTCAGGCCTCCCCAGACCTTCAGCAGTTTCCTAATTCCTCTGGTCTAGGAATGACAAACTCTGGAATTTAAATTTGTGTCTAGAATAAAAATCTACAAGTAAAATGCCATCAACCTATATAATACTACAACCACCTGGATAATTATTAGAGATGAACTGCTTTGAATTACATGAAAGACCAAAAAACCCCTCTTGAACACAATCCAGCCTCCAGCAGACAAGCTGTGATGTTCGGCAGCCTTGGCGGTTGTGTTACAATTGAATTACAAGGAGAAAACAGCTCTGTGGTGATTTCATAATTATCATGATCTACTATTATGATCCATCACCAACAGAGCAGTTGGTGAAGCTGCAATAAATCATCATTATTTATATTGCAACAAATCACAAGGAAGTATCATTGAGAATCATAATTCACATTCACTTCAGATCATAATTACCCACATATGACTGTCTAGGTATGTCATGAAGGAAGCATGGAAAAAAATCATAAACCACACTGTCTTGGAGACTTGGCCTCCCTTTTTAAGATGTACAAGGAAGGAAAATACAAATTTTGCTATAAGTTGCTCCACAATTATCTATCCTGGCCCTTCTCAGATCACACCAAAAGTGGGCTAAGTTGTAGGGTCCACCTTTAGGGTGAACACTAGCCAAATTTACAGACTTCTGGCTTGACACATGTCCTGGGACATGCTTTAGGCAAGATTAAGGTTTCAGACAGAAATTGGATTTAGATAAGCCATGCCACTTTTTTTTTTTTTTTTTTTTTTTGCCATGTACCACGATTCTAGGATCAGTAAGAGTACTATGCTCTTCCTATTGGGATCTGAGGCAAAGAAATAAACAGTGTTACTGATCCTGTCTTTCTTTAAAATTATGATATTTTTGCTCATCATGGATTGCTTATATTCGTTTTAATTTTTTAAACTCTTCCATGAAAAACATTATTTATCTCAATGACTGGGTTTTCTGGCTTTCTCTTAAATTCTGCACCCTAGAAGAATGCCTCAGCTCCTCATTCTAATCCCAGTCTGTAATTTTCTCAGTTACCCTATGGGGTAGATACAATTATTTACATTTTAGGGATGAAAAACTAAGTTTCAGTAACTTGGTCAAGTTATATTCTGGATGGGTTTGAAATTTCACTGAAAGGGAGAATAAGTTATGTACTTCTTTTATTTTCTTCTCTCATCTTACATGATGTCATTGAATAAGGAAGCTGAGTTAGATTGGGTTCTACCTGCAGTTAACAACTTACCATAACAGAAAGGAGAGTGGACTTCTTGTTAGGGAACCATTGAATGAAACCTGCCTGCCTTGACCAGTCACAATAATAACCACTTGCATGAGTTGTCACACAAGAGGAGGTCCCAATAAGGAATTCTGGTGCTGCTGCCAAAAACTAACCAGGAGAATTCAGGAGGGGCCGAATGGAGATGCCAGTCAGCCTCCAGAAACCTTCACTCTTGAATCCATCTTGGCTGAGAGATGCATGTGCCACCAGGAAAGACCTTGAGTCAGACCAGATATGAGCACAAGCAAGCTGATTGACCAAAGACAACCAGAAAGCTAACCCCATTCCCTTAAAACCTAAGACTGCAAGCCACGTGGCAGGCAGTTCTCCTGGGTTGTCTTACCCTGCTGCTCTTCACCCCAGCACCCCTTTTCAGTAGTCTTTGGCTTTCATCAGTATGTGTGTCTCCTCAGACAATTCCTTTCCAAATGTTAGACAAGAGCCCCTCTCTGGGGTCCCCCTTCCAGAGACATTCTGTGCAGCCCACTTCCTTATTCCCTTGAGAGCAAGGACTCTTAACAAAGAGTCTACAGGGGTCAGCGGAGTTTACAGGGTCCACAAACTCCCTCAAAATCATATGAAATTTGTGTGTGTATACATGTATGCTCTAGACAGAGGATCTATAGGTGTTATCATACTCTTAAAAGAATTTGATCCCCCCAAAATTCAGAACCACTGCCTTATGACAGCTGAGGTAACTTTTAGTGTAAAGTCTTACAGTAAGTGATCCAGACACAACATGTTAATTATATTTCTATCACAATCAAAGAGGCTCCATCAAAGTAGCATGCAGGTATTGGTACCAAAGGTCCAACAGAAAGTTTTACATCACACTGTCCCTCTCCAGAAGCTTGAAGTGTGTTAGTTGCTCAGTTGTATCCAACTGTTTAACACCCCATGACCTATAGCCCACCAGGCTCCACTGCCCATGGAATTCTCTAGGCAAGAATACTGGAGTGGGTAGCCCTTCCTGACTCAGATCGAACCGAGGTCTCCTGCATTGCAGGTGGATTCTTTACCATATGAGCCACTAGGGAAGTCTCTAAAAATGATGAGACCACAGTAACTAAAATCTTTATTGGGTACTGCTATGCTGCTAAGTCACTTCAGTCATGTCCGATTCTGTGTGACCCCATAGATGGCAGCCCACCAGGCTCCCCCATCCCTGGGATTCTCCAGGCAAGAACACTGGAGTGGGTTGCCATTTCCTTCTCCAATGCAGGAAAGTGAAAAGTAAAAGTGAATTTGCTCAGTCGTGTCCGACTCTTAGCGACTGCATGGACTGCAGCCTACCAGGCTCCTCCGTCCATGGTATTTTCCAGGCAAGAAACGGTAAGGGCTTTAAGTGAAATAACTCATTTAGTCCTCACAGGGATCAACAAAGGGAGGATGCAATTCACTCCCTCTTCCTCATCAGTGAAAGGGAATTGAAACCACTTTGGGGGAAAAATGGGGGAAAAGAGTCCACTCCTATAGAAACCTCATTTGGAAATAAAGAAACAGTAAGGTGATTGCCCTCTCTTCCTTATTCCTTCCTATTGCCACCCCTAAGCATCCACATCAGTAGAGAAGAACTGCAAAACCATGGGTCAAACATAAGGAGGCTGGTACTAAGTTAGATGCACAATTCAACCCCTCTGCTCCACCCTAGGCCTAAGTATTGGGTTCTCCAAAACATTTTACACAAAACCCAAACTGAACAAACATTTTGGTCAACCCAAAATTTTCCTGGTTTAAGAAGCAAAGGAACCAGCAAATGCCCTTCATCAGGACAAAAATAACTTGTAAAAGTAGAAGAGAGCAGGACCTATGGGGCCTTCCCAAACAGATCCCTCCTCCATATCCTCTCCTTTAGCTCCTCTCTGAAGCACCTAAGATAATAGTATCTGATGCTTGTTTCTCAATTCTTTCAGATGCTAAAACCACCACCAAATGGAAGAAATGTACTATTTGAACACCAGGAACAGTAGTCCCCAGACCTAAGGAGGGATGATATTAACCCTGTGACATCACCTGGTTATCTCACCATAAACCAATCAGAATTATGCATGAGCTGACCACATATCCTGGACCACCTGTCCTTCACTTTGCCTTTCAAAATGCTTTGCTACCTGGATGGGAGAGGAGTTTGGGGGAGAAGGGATACCTGTATATGTGTGGCTGAGTTCCTTTGCTGTTCACCTGAAACTATCACAACATTGTTAATCGGCTATACCCCAATATAAGGTAAAAAGCTTTTTTTTTTCTTTCCATCCTTTATTTTTTTTTTTAATTTTTAAACTTTACAATATTGTATTGGTTTTGCCAAATATCGAAATGAATCCGCCACAGGTATACATGTGTTCCCCATCCTGAACCCTCCTCCCTCCTCCCTCCCCGTACCATCCCTCTGGGTCGTCCCAGTTCACCAGCCCCAAGCATCCAGTATCGTGCATCGAACCTGGACTGGCGACTCGTTCCATATATGATATTATACGTATTTCAATGCCATTCTCCCAAATTATCCCACCCTCTCCCTCTCCCACAGAGTCCAAAAGACTGTTCTATACATCAGTGTCTCTTTTGCTGTCTCGTATACAGGGTTATTGTTAAGAAATGCTTTGCTGACACCCTTCCCAGAGTAACAAACCCCCATTCTCCTTGTATTGTTGTTTTACAATAAAGCTGCTCTTTCCTTCACCACAACCTGGTGTCAGTAGATTGGCTTTACTGCTCGTGGGGAAGTGGACCCAAGTAGTTGGGTAACAAATGTTTCCTTGACACAAACTCAAGTGTGCTTTCCCTATGAATATAAGGGCTGTTTGTGCATGTATGTGTGTGTGTGCACCTGCACACACACACGCACGCCTCCCTTCTGGGATAGGAGCATCCTCCAGCCCCTGGAAATTCACTCTCATTATAGCCCATCTTTTCTAGTATCTGAACCCTCCCAGAGAATTATTCTCACTACCTTGCAGATAGTGCCAAGACCTTACCAGCCCATTCAAAAGTAACATCTCAGTCCCCCACCTCTCTTATACAGAGCAAGACTCCCAGCTACACTGGGCATTGCACAGTCACAAGTGAATCCAGCTCATGCTCCTGACCATTGATCCACCATCAATTTTTTCCAAGCCCCAGGCATGTGATTATCTGCAAAGCTGACTTACAAGATAAAATCCCCAGGCCTCTCCCCTCCCCCTCCTCCTCCAACAAGCAGACATTGATTTTACACAGAATGTGCGTGGCTTTGATGGTGTTATTGCAATCAACATGAAAAATACCACCGCAGTGCTTATCCGGATGTCTCAGTTGTTTTGCCTCATAGCACAAGTGATTGTTTAAAGACGCTTGACACTGTTGGAGTCTTTTGTTTTATGGATTTTGCAAAGCATTGCTCTTTGTCTCCTGGGCTGGCAGAGGAGAAAGCTCTTTTTTCAAGGCAATGGGCAGTGCTTTTAGAAAATAGGATCCAAGGTGGGAGCTGATTCTATAATTCCTTTAAGCGCCTGCATTTAGGCAGCCATGGTTCCACAGGAGAGACTGCACCTAACTTGTCCATGCTTGTAACTTGCTTCCTCTGGCCAAGTTGAGGCAGGAGATAGATGGGCCCCCAGGGCAAAGAGCTGGACTTCATTCTCTGTTGACAGATACTCCAATAAGAGTAGGCAGGACAATCAAGGGAGGAGGTGAGGCCCTGCCCAGATATGATATAAAAGACCACATATTCTTCATTCTCAAGTCAGGAGACTTCCCCAACTATACATGGGCAGAAAAGTTCCTTGGAGGTTTAAAAAGGAGGGTGCACCACCCCATAGAAAATGATGTTAACTACCCATAGGCCTCTTCGGTAGAATCCATCTTGGTTAAAAGATGCATCTGTACACATGGGAGGATCCTGAGATAAACCAAATACGTACTTAGAACCAGGCAAACAAGATGATTGGCCAAAGGACACTGGAGAGAAATGCCCCAAAAAAGGGTCTCAAACCACCATGAGGGCACAAATCTCTCTCTGAGCCCATCCATGTGTCTATCCACATATACTGTACTGACTTTCCTCCTAATGAATGCTTTACTTGCTTCACTACTTTCCATATCTATGTGGAAATTTATTTCTACACAGCTGACAGGCCAGGGCCTTGTCACTGGCCATTGGTTCCTGATTGTCTAGAGGCTAGGATTCTGCTCTTTCACCTCCTCAACCCAACCTCAATCTCTGACTGGGAACCAAAAGCCCTGCTTCAAGTTACTACAGGCCGAAGCCACCCAAAATCATGTTCACCCCTGATCCTTATCACCATCTCTTTTCCATGATGGTCTACATTCTTATTTCAGGCAGATCCTCAGTAACTAAATGGATTTGCTCCCTCTCTTTTACTTCCCTACATCTCTCTTTCCCCCATGTCATTGCTGAGTGATTATCTGACTGATCTGATCCAAAAAAAAAAGTCAAGAAAGAAACTTGGAACACACACCATACCCCTCCCACACAAGCCAAAGATCCAGACACCCACTCCCAATCTCCTCTCTCCCCCCAGCTATAACAACACAGTTGTCTGTACCCAATGCACCCACCTCTCCCATCAGAATGAGAGGGAGGCCCTCCAAAAGGCTGGAACTCTTCAACATGTTTGCCTTATCTACCTGTGGTATATTGTCTAATTCAGTGCTGAGTTTTGATTATGCTGTAAATCAAAGTGTGGATAAGGATTTAGTTGGATAATTATGAGACTGGGTATGTGAAAGTGATTGATAAATTCTCAAGCAGGTTAACTAAACCTGGGCATTGCTGACATTTTGGACCTGATAACTGTTTGTTTGGGGGGAATGTCCTATACTTTGTAGGATGTTTAGGAGCATCAAAAGTCTGCAGATATTGCCAAATAACCCATGAATGGCAAAATCACCCCAGTTGAGAACCACTGTCCTAGCGCATCACAGGATTACAAGACCAACCTTAACACAAGTTCATGAAGAGGTGATAACCTAGGACAAAGAGAACAGTTGAATTTAAATTTAGGCTCACTTACTCATCATGCCTTTTCCTACCTCTAGTCTCCTTGGCACCCTCTACCAAACCGACACAATGATATCATGTCGAAATCACTGACCTGTCTCCTGAGGGTCAACATGAAGCTGTACATTTCTATTGGCCCATCAAATCTCCTGGCTCTAAATTTAATTGTTGAATTTGTTAGATAATGCTTATACCCTAGTTGGGGTTCTCTGCTTATTAAAGTATATAAAACAAAACTGGGCAGTGCTTAATGACACCCTTAAAGAAAGGGATCTAAGCTCAGAGTTAGGGCAAGTGGGTTTGGGGTCCAGGTCATCTGGGAGCCACTGAGCAACTCCCCTGCCTTCTTTGGCTGCCTTGTTTGACTTTCTTTCAGTAGAAGTGCAGAAAAAGAAGAGCTTGGACCCAATTAAGGATCTTCAAACTGTTGTATGTATTTCTAAAGTTTAATAAAGCTATTATTGCAGGAACCCCCTTGGGAGAAAATGTGAGATGAGGAGTGCTAGGCTGCCGCTCAAATGCTGAGTCAATAAGATCAATTTTCTTCTTATCTATTCTTCATACTGGACTTCCAGGTTAAATTTCCTTCCTGAGAGAGTGTTTCAGCATCTTGCGCACGCGCGCGCGCGCGTGTGTGTGTGTGTGTGTGTGTGTTTAAAAGAAATAATTCAATGGCACTTGTTAAGTCACAGTAAGGAAGACTTTAGTCAAAGGGTGGGGGGCTATCTCAGTAGTTATAACCACAGGCATGGGATTTTGCAAAGGGCAGAGAGATTATACACAACTCTGAATATAGCATGGGCAAGAGGAAATTTATGGGCAAGTTCTTGTGGTCAGTGGATGGAAAATTACTAAGAGAAAATAACAGAGGTAAAGGGGGGGTTCCATCTAAATCCAGCTAACACAACTCTTGCTGAAAACTGGCCAGGGTAGTCAGATATTACCTGGAGGTGGGTGGTAGAGAATGAGGAATCTGATCAGATATCAAAGGTGATCAGATATTGAGAATGGGGGATTCTGATTAAATTGCATCATCAGTATTCTTGCTAAAACTAGATTTTACCAAAAAAAAAAAAAAAAAAAAAAAAATGGACAGATAGGCCTGGGAGAAGATTCAGGAGTCTGACAACAGTTTGGTCAAGTAATCTTTATCAGTATGTATAAGTGTTATTGGGGATTCCCAGGTGGTGCTAGTGGTAAAGAACCCACCAGCCAATGCAGGAGACATAAGAGACTTGGGTTTGACCCTTGGATCTGGAGTATCCCCTGGAGGAGGGCATGGCAACCCACTCCAGTATTCTTGCCTGGAGAATTCCATGGACAGAGGAGCCTGGTGGGCTACAGTCCATGGGGTCTCAAAGAGTCAGAAACAACTGAAGCAATTTAGCAGGCAGGGAGGCATAACTGTTATTAAAGTTTTTAAATCTCTAGGTTAGGTAATATCAACGAATCCTTCAGGTTCTAGGATTCTAGAAAAACTCTTAATATAGACATAATTTTGTGTACAAAAATACTTGAATAGCCACTAAAGGCAGACTTAAAGAGACCAAGAATTTGAGGGAGAGCAAGGGTAGGGGTTTCCTCTACCTTTCTAAGTTCTCAGCTGGGGTCCCTATAACAAAATACAGATTAACAAGAGAAAAATATACAAATTTACTTAAAGTAAGTTTTATGCAACTCAGGAGTTTTCCTAAGGAAATGAATACCCAACGAACAGTCAAAGGAGTATTTTTATACCAGGTCTGATAAAGAATGAAACAGTTGTGGGAGAAAGTGACCGGACAAAATGGGATAGGAGTTCGTCCAGGCAAATGGAGGAAGCTTAAGCTTATCAAGGCCTGTTTATTTGGATTCCTGATGGTGTCCTTCCACTTCCAGAGATAAAGGTGCTCCTATGGGAGATGGGAGGACTCCTCTCATCTGAGGGTCTTAGGATCTGCGTCCAGGGAGGGCCAGAAAGTCCTTCCTGCCCCTCCCATTTCCCAAATTCCTTCCGTTTAAAATACTAGTTTTGCCACAGGGCTATATCTTGGCATAGAGTGTTCTGAAGCCTATCAACCCATTCCTCCTTCATTTCACTGATACAGCATAACTGTGATGGGAAAGGACCAAAAATAGAGTACAAGTAAGTCCTCTACACACAAACGTCAAGCCTTGAACTTTCAAAGACGCACACGAGCATTCACATATCCAGCCATGTAAATTAGTTCACCTGTCTGGCATACATTGTCTCATCCGTGCGTCCTCTGCAGATGGCTGCTCAGCTTGCCCTTCGTCTCCTGTTGCTGACGATCCTTCATCTCTCCCATCTCCCACCCCTCTGCCTCCTGCAGTCAGTAACTCTTCTTGCCTGTTCGTTCAGTGCCCGCCCCTGTACACCAGCTGCTGTGCTGCGCTACTGCACTTTCCAAGGAGCTGTGCAGTGAACGTGGCTTCCCTTGTGGCTTAGACACCACCGCCTGCACTGTAGGAGACCCAGGTTTCATCCCTGGGTCAGGAAGATCCCCCAGAGAAGGAAATGGCCACCCACTCCAGTGTTCTTGCCTGGAGAATCCCATGGACAGAGAAGCCTGGTGGGCTACAGTCCGTGGGGTCCCAAAGAGTGGGACAGGACTGAATGACTAACACTTGCACTATTTTCACACAGTAAGGCTAAAAATGTTTTCTTTTTTTTATGTGTTTCTTTGTAGTTTATGTGTTATTTGTGTTGAAAGAATTATAAACCTGTTATAGGACAATACTGTATGGATGAATGTATCAAGTGGGTACCTGGGCTAATTTTGTTGGACTTAATAAATTGGACTTAACGAACACACTCCTGGAACAGAACTTTCTAGTATCTAGGAAACTTACTGTACATTGAGAAGAGCCTGAATTTAAAGGATATATGAGATGGTAGCAAAGGAAAGGAGTGGGTTTGAAGTTGGGGTTTAATCATCTCTTCTCTCCTCAACCATCACCTTCTCTGGCCCAACTCCTAGCCTCTGTGCTCAGGGCTTGAAGGCAACCCAGATCTACCAGCTCAGGCAACCACTTCAGCCTCTCCCAGCACCTCTGAGCCTCTGTAGGGGACTGACTGGAGCCCTCTGACTTATTTCTGAAGCCTGAACCTTTGACAGCAGGCCAGCCTGGCAGCCCAGCTCTGCAAAGTTTGCCCTGAGCCCCGCATTCCTCCTGTTTTATTAATACTGCACAGAACGAGAAGAACCAGCCTGAGTGGCAGCTACAAAGACACTCGTCTCCTAAAATGTGATATTTGATCACAGGAGGATTTTGCGGTGGGATAGTTTATAATCCTAAATTTAAATCCTTCCTGAATTTCAGACGTTCCAGTATCAAAAATCCTTTTAGGATTTTTCAAAGTGTGTAATCTGTTTAGAAATTAAAAAAAAAGAAAAAACCTCTCTGGCCCATTCTTTCTCCAAAAATAGGCTTGCTACATTTTTAACTTCCTTTAAAAGAAAGAAAGAAATGCCTTTTTAAAAAAATTAAATTTCTTGTTTATTTCACTTCAGGGCAACTGTTTCTAAGACATCCAATGAAATATTCTTACTAAAATAAAGTGAGATTTTTTTTTTCCAGTGACTGCAAATGAACCCAGAAGAAACATTTATTTTAAAAGGGATTAAGGAGGGAGAGAAAGGAGAAGCTGTGTTAAGGAAAAGAATTAGAAATACACAAGAAAGGAAAAAAAAAAAAAAAACCTGTCTTTTCTTTCTGCCATACCTCAAGCAACCTTAGGAGAAAACAGCCCAGTTTGCCTATTATAATTTAAATGAGAGGGTGGAGAATAAGTATTCCCTTGAGAGCAGAAGAAGGTGAATGATTGGGAGGGAGGAGGAAGTGGGGAGGTCAGAGAAGGAAGCCAAAAGGAGGAAGACTCAAAGGCCACTGAAGGCATGTGCCCTGTTCTCTTCCGAACAAGCCTTCCTCTCTGGGTAGACCTGAGACCTTTCTGAGGGTTGAATAAAGGTTGAAGTCAGGAAAGAGTCCCTAAAGACAGTCCACAGGTAGAGATTGCCTCAGAATGGCTGAACCTCCTGGACAAATTTTTCAGTGTGATTTTCATTCCATTTTCATCATCTGTTATAACATAAAATTTCATCAACTGTAAATGTCAGTTCTTCCCTTTATTATTTGCTAATGTCATAAAAATCTGAATTGTTTGCTTTGTTAAAGGGCTTGCTGGGCATTGACTTTTCCTTATTTGTACTTTACTACCCCAAATGTGTGGGGTTTATTTATTTTTTTAAGAAAAAAATAACATCCCTTTTGAAATGGGATTTAAATAACAGAGCAAGGTTTGCCATTATCATAAATGTATAAAGTGCCTTGTGAGTAATAAAATGGATCATGGATTCAGGATAATTCAAACTGAAATGTTATGTTCAGTATCAAGATTAGATTACGTTAATGCAGTTCATTTTAAATGGTTTAAAGGCCATCAGATGCATGTGAAAAGAATCTGTATCATAACTTAGAATAAATAGACTGAGACATTTGTTTATAATGTCAGTGCTAAACAAATCTATTACTACATTTCTGCATGTAGCGTTATATTACCACTGCTATTAAACAAACAGAGCATGAAGATAAATTATAGCTTTAATTATAAACATTACCTTTGCGTATTTATTAATTTAAAATGGAACAATGTTCAATAACCTTAGGTTATTTATATCAGCTAACATTTTAATTAACTTTGTTGTATTTATGCGTCTTGGTAATTGTTGCTACCAGGCACATGGAGCTCCTTGAATAATGGAAGCAATCTAACCTATCCCTGTGCATATTACCCATTAATGGGATGGTAACGTTGTAACTCCTGCCAGAGTGAGACTCTGCTGCACAGGCTTCCTGGGTGAGAGCCTAAGGCTCCAAAATTTGCCTTTCTCCTTGGAAACCACCACTGAGGAGCACCTGAAATTCCTGGACAGACTGTGGAGAAAGGTGGCAGAGGAGCCAGGAATTATCTTGTGAAGTAAATAGTCAGCATCTTTCAACAAGGTTGAGCTACAGAATCAGCATAGTTGAGCATATGGCCAGAGGCCATGGTCCTGCCTCAATCGAGCTTCACCTGAATATACCCAGCACAGACAGGAACCTTGGTTGTAAGATTCAGACAGGTAATAACACAATTCTTTATTTTTCATTAATCAATTTAATTTTTTTTTTTCTTGAAATCTCAATTCCAAGAGGTTGGTGAGAAATCCTTCCTTGGTCTTTAATGAAGCTGTACTAAAATTCAGAACCCAGAACAAAAAGGGGGACAATTCTAGACACCCTCCCACTGTATTTTTCTAACAATAATCTTTGTCTGCTTTTCCATTGCTCTCTTGGAGCCTTGTTGCTGCCCATTTTCATGCCTGGAGAGGTCTGTGAAAGCTTTCCTGTGCCTCTGAACTTGTCCACTCTAGAGAGACCATGCATTCATAGCCTCTAGGCCAGGCCGTCTCTTCAAGGAACTGGCCCAGACCAGTGGTTGAGTCAGGTTATAGCGACAGGGCTCTTCTATCCAAAGCCAGGAGAATCTCCACTCCCTCCTTCCTGTGTAGTATTCTATTCATCCCAAAACATTCCTTCCTTTTGTCCTTTTCAGTTCAGTTCATTTCAGTTACTCAGTCGTGTCTGATTCTTTGGGACTCCATGAACCGCAGCACTCCAGGCCTCCCTGTCCATCACCAACTCCCAGAGTTTACCCAAACTCATGTCCATTGAGTCTGTGATGCCATCCAGCCATCTCATCCTCTGTCATCCCCTTCTCTTCCTGCCTTCATTCTTTCCCAACATCAGGGTCTTTTCAAATGAGTCCGCTCTTTGTATCAGGTGGCCAAAGTATTGCAGTTTCAGCTTCAGCATCAGAACTTCCAATGAACATCCAGGACTGATCTCCTTTAGGATGGACTGGTTGGATCTCCTTGCAGTCCAAGGGACTCTCAAGAGTCTTCTCCAACACCACAGTTCAAAAGCATCAATTCTTTGGTGCTCAGCTTTCTTCACAGTCCAACTCTCACATCCATACATGACCACTGGAAAAACCATAGCCTTGACTCTTAGATGGACCTTTGTGGACAAAGTAATGTCTCTGCTTTTGAATATGCTATCTACGTTGGTCATAACTTTCCTTCCAAGGAGTAAGCATCTTTTAATTTCATGGCTGCAGTCACCATTTGCTGTGATTTTGGATCCCAAAATAATAAAGTCAGTCACTGTTTCCACTGTTACTCCATCTATTTCCCATGAAATGATGGGACCAGATGCCATGATCTTCGTTTTCTGAATGTTGAGCTTTAAGCCAACTTTTTCACTTTCCTCTTTCACTTTCATCAAGAGGCTCTTTAGTTCCTCTTCACTTTCTGCCATAAGGGTGGTGTCATCTGCATATCTGAGGTTATTGATATTTCTGGCAGCAATCTTGATTCCAGCTTGTGCTTCTTCCAGCCCAGCATTTCTCATGATGTACTCTGCATAGAAATTAAATAAGCAGGGTGACAATATACAGCCTTGACGTATTCCTTTTCCTATTTGGAACCAGTCTGTTGTTCCATGTCCAGTTCTAACTGTTGCTTCCTGACCTACATATAGGTTTCTCAGGAGGCAGGTCAGGTGGTCTGGTATTCCCATCTTTTGAAGAATTTTCCACAGTTTATTGTGATCCACACAGTCAAAGGCTTTGGCATAGTCAATAAAGCAGAAATAGATGTTTTTCTGGAATTCTCTTCCTTTTTCCATGATCCAGTGGATGTTGGCAATTTGATCTCTGGTTCCTCTGCCTTTTCTAAAACCAGCTTGAACATCTGGAAGTTCATGGTTCATGTATTGCTGAAGCCTGGCTTGGAGAATTTTGAGCATTACTTTACTAGCATGTGAGATGAGTGCAATTGTGTGGTAGTTTGAGCATTCTTTGGCATTGCCTTTCTTTGGGATTGGAATGAAAACTGACCTTTTCCAGTCCTGTGGCCACTGTTGACGTTTCCAAATTTGCTGGCATATTGAGTGCAACACTTTCACAGCATCATCTTTCAGGATTTGAAATAGCTCAACTGGAATTCCATCACCTCCACTAGCTTTGTTCATAGTGATGCTTTCTAAGGCCCACTTGACTTCACATTCCAGGATGTCTGGCTCTAGGTGAGTGATCACACCATCGTGATTATCTGGGTCGTGAAGATCTTTTTTGTACCATTCGTCTGTGTATTCTTGCCACCTCTTTTTAATATCTTCTGCTTCTGTTAGGTCCATACCATTTCTGTCCTTTATCAAGCCCATCTTTGCATGAAATGTTCTCTTGGTATCTCTAATTTTCTTGAAGAGATCTTTAGTCTTTCCCATTCTGTTGTTTTCCTCTATTTCTTTGCATTGATTGCTGAGGAAGACTTTCTTATCTTTTCTTGCTATTCTTTGGAACTCTACATTCAGATGCTTATACCTTTCCTTTTCTCCTTTGCTTTTCGCTTCTCTTCTTTTCACGGCTATTTGTAAGGCCTCCCCAGACAGCCATTTTGCTTTTTTGCATTTCTTTTCCATGAGGATGGTCTTGATCCCTGTCTCCTGTACAATGTCATGAACCTCTGGAAGTTCACAGTTCACATATTGCTGAAGTCTGGTTTGGAGAATTTTGAGCATTACCTTACTAGTGTGTGAGATGAATGCAGTTGTGTGGTAGTTTGAGCATTCTTTGGCATTGCCTTTCTTTGGGATTGGAATGAAAACTGACCTTTTCCAGTCCTGTGGCCACTGCTGAGTTTTCCAAATTTGCTGACATATTGCGTGCAGCACTTTCACAGGATCATCTTTTAGGGTTTGAAATAGCTTAACTGGAATTCCATCACCTCTGCTATCTTTGTTCGTAGTAATGCTTCCTTAGGCCCACTTGACTTCACATTCCAGAATGTCTGGCTCTAGGTAAGTGATCACACCATCGTGATTATCTGGGTCATGAAGATCTTTTTGTATAGTTCTTCTGTGTATTTTTGCCACCTCTTCTTAAAATCTTCTGCTTCTGTTAGGTCCATACCATTTCTGTCCTTTATTGAGCCCATCTTTGCATGAAATGTTTCCTTGGAATCTCTAATTTTCTTCAAGAGATCTCTGCTGCTCAGTCACTTCAGTCGTGTCCAACTCTGTGCGACCCCATAGAGGGTAGCCTACCAGGCTCCCCGGTCCCTGGGATTCTCCAGGCAAGCACACTGGAGTGGGTTGCCATTTCCTTCTCCAATGCATGAAAGTGAAAAGTGAAAGTGAAGTTGCTCAGTCATGTCGGACTCCTAGTGACCCCATGGACTGCAGCCCACTAGGCTCCTCCATCCATGGGATTTTCCAGGCAAGAGTACAGGAGTGGGGTGCCATTGCCTTCTCCGTGAAGAGATCTCTAGTCTTTCCTATTCTATTGTCTTCCTCTATTTCTTTGTCCTTTTAGACTTTGTTAATCCATTAAACCTAAAGACCTGCGTGCTGAGTCACTCAGTCCTGTCTGACTCTTTGCAACAACCCTATGGACTGTAGCTCACCAGGCTCCCCTGTGCCTGTGATTCTCCAGGCGAAAATACTGGAGTGGGTTCCCATTCCCTCCTCCAGGGGATCCTAAAGACAAAATATTCAAAGCAGAAAAATGGATTTCCCTGTTGCTGAGGGCAGACAGATCTTAGTTTTCATATGCCACCTCAAACTCCAAGAAATTAGGGTGAAAAAGAAAGTAGGATTATGCAGGAATGGGGAGCAGGTCTCTCTGTAAACCATTACCCCACATTTGTGTATCCATCACCTCCTTTATTCTCCAGTCCCAGCAGTCACCACTCTATCTGAAGAGCCTCTGGATAGGGAATATGCTGAGGGGAGGAATTCTTTGTTACTAGACTTTTAATATTTCTCTGGGATTCCCTGATTGCTAAGCAGGTAAAGAATCCAGCTGCAAATGCAAGGAGACACAGGAGACACAGGTTTGATCCCTGGGTTGGGAAGATCCCCTGGAGGAGGGGCACAGTGACCCACTCCGGTATTCTTGCCTGGGAAAATCCCATGGACAGAGGAGCCTGGTAGGCTACAGTTCACAGGGTTGCAAAGAGTTGGACCCACCTGAAGTGACTGAGCAGATTAATATCTCTAGAACTGAGCACACAGCCAAGCACAAAGAAACTACATAATATGTATTTGTTGAAAAAACAAAAACAAGAAAAGTGATGATCTCCGCATCAGGTATCAGCCGACTCTTGGTGTAACACGACCTGAAAAACAGCACTGTCTCCACCTTCAGCAAACAAGAGGATCAGTCCTGCAGGTCAACGTATCTTGTCGACCTGTAAGTGTTCTCACGCTAGACCTGGTATTACAGTGATATCTGCAGCCAAAATGTTCATGCTTTGTTTTCCGTGACAAGAGTATGAGGTGATCAAAATGGGAAATGTTTTAAGGGACATACACCAAAAAATTATCTAAACAAAAACAAACTCTTCTTGTATACTTACTCTTTTTGTTTGTTTTCCCCCATTCTTCAAAAATTTTAGCCAAATGGTGAGAATATGCACACGCACACTCTGCAGTTTTCACCTCCATCCTCTCACTTCCCATAGACCCGTTTACCATCACCTCCATCTAGAAGACAGGAGATCTGGATTCCATTTTAAATCTTCTACTAACCAGTTAGGTAAGCCTTAAGCATCTCCAGATCCCTAAGACCCTGCTTATTCATCTGTGGAATAGGATTGATAATTTCATCCTTACATTATCAGATTGCTCATTGCATCCAATAATACAATGAATAAGAAGACATTTGAGCAGAAATAATATCTCATCTGGTGAAAGACATTATTTTACTAAAAATTTCTTTGGGAGGATTCCTAAATGGAAAGCACTTTTAGCAACAAGGTCATGGATAAGCTCAAAAGTGCTGCATCAGACTGTCAGTGGTAGCAAGGAGCTGGATGTCACTGGATATCCATAATTCGATGTGGAGGTGGGTAAAACGTGGTGTATGACAGTGAAATACTACACAGCAGTTGAAAATAATGAACTCCAGCGACAGCAGAATCGCATCGCGTAAACCAAGTTAGAAGTAGAGCACGGTTTATCAAACAATATCATAATTCAGATTCAAAGCAAACACATGGAAGGCAACACTGGTGTCTTTCAAGGCTGCATTCTCCATACATGTATAAATATATATAAAGTGGGTCGGAAGGAGTGTGTGCATTTAAGATATTAGCAAGGACATCTCTAGGCAAGATAGGCATGGGACTAGAGATGAAAAGAGATGCAGAACACAATCAGAAATGAAATAAAAATGGTTCAAAGACTCAGATGATAGTATGCGGGAACTGAGGAATAAGAATGACCAAATCTCTGCACTTGATATATAAATACTAATTTTTTTTCCAGGAGGTAAAAAAGCGCTTGTATTAATTTACCAGGGATGTCACAATGAGCTACCACAAACTGAATGGCTTACAGAACAGAAATTTGTTATCTCACAGTTCTGGAGGCTAGCAGTCTGAAGCAAGGTGTAGGCAGGGTGAGTACCCTCTGAGGTTTGAGAGAAGGATCCATTTCAGGCTTCTTTCCTTGGCTTGTAGGTTGCCATCTGAATGTTCACACGGTTCACATTTCTTCCGGGTAAACCTGTCTGTCTCCAGATTTCCCCCTTTTAATAAGGACATTGATCATTTTGGTGAAGAGTTCATCCAGTGAAGACTTCATTGCCAAATAAGTTCACATTCTAAGGTATCGAGGATTAGGACTTCAACTTACAGATTTGGCAGGGGCACAATTCAACCTCTAACAGAGATATATCTCAAAGACAACTTAGACAAGCATGAATATGATGATCTAAAAATTATTTTGGATGTCTCAAACTATGGTCCTGGAGATCATAAAACATTGAAGTTGAAAATTAAGGAGTTATGATAAGTATTTCTTTAATTATGAGCACAAAAGCAATGTGTATAAATAGGTATGTTATGTAATTCATGATTTTTAATACGTATGTCTAAACCAATCAAAGGAACATAATAAAATATTTGACTGTTTCTAAATATATCTAAAAGTTTATAAATTAAGTTAGCTATAAAACTTTAAAAATCTTCTCCTTAGGAAGTTAAAGGATCATCCGAAAGTCAGCTCTCTTTGTATGAGAATATATATCTGTAGGTTTAGCTAGAAAAGTGTATATTTACTCAACTCTGGCTTTCCTAGCCAGGTATCTTCTCTACAAGGGGCCCCCTCCTTACCCATTAAGAATTAATCACTCTGTTTTCTGGATGACAACTTGTTTATTTATTCTCTTGTTGTATGCTATAGTCATTTAAAAATACACATTTGTCTTCTGTATTAAATTATGACTTTCTTAGGGGAGAAGACTGTGTCTCAGTCACCTTTGAAGTGTAACACCTGACCCATTTTTCCTAGATGCATAATAAATATTGTGGAACTGAACTCAGCCTTTGCTTCAAGATTTCCTTTTCTTTAATTAAATATGTAATACATGTTTCTTACAGAAAATTTAAGCAGTGTAGATTTTTAGATTGTCTGGAAGAATGCTTTCTAACAAAATATAGGCCATGTAGTATATTTGACCCTCTCAACAGTATATCTTGTATAATAAATAGTTTTCTTCATTGTTACATTTAATGGCTGTACCATGTTCTACTAAATGGATGTTGTAATTTATTTAACCTAGTACTTCAATATTAATTAAGTATTTATTTTCAAGTTTTCAGCATTGGAAATGCAAGTAGAAACAGATAGAAACTTATAAGACTTTAACAGTGGCCAAGTATAACTAAAATAAATAATAATATAAAAGACTTGAATAGCATAAGTATAAGAAAGATCAGATCTTGAGGGTAAACATTAAAATGTCCTTCCCAAAAACAGAAAAATTTTCTTTTCTCTAAAGCATCATACAATAAATAGCTTATGAAAAGTGAACCCTATTTCACAGAAAAAAAAACTTTCCAAAAGATATAAAGAATACAGATCACATTCTCAGATTTTTTTCAATAAAATAAGAAACTGACAATAAAAATAAAGAACAAGTCCTCTTCTCTGAAATTAAAAAACAATCCATTTAACATTCTCAGGTAAAAGTTGAAATGTAAACCAAAATGGCATAAGTCTAAAAATATTAAATTGTAGAATGTGCTACCTGTCAGAATCTCTGGGATAATAATAAAGTGATAATCATAGAAAAATTATAGCCTTAAATATTTATGCCAATAAAAATAAAGCCATTAAAACAAATTTCCATCACAAAATAGTAAAAAAAAAAAAGAAGAAGAAGAAGAAGAAGTGAAAGGAAGCAGAATAGAAATAGTAAAGATAAAAGCATAGTTAATGAGATAATATCCAGAATGCAGTTAAGAAGTAAATCAAGGATGATTTCCTTTTTAAAAAATCAACAGATACACAAACCACTCAGTAATCTAATCATGATGAAATGGCTGGTGGGAAGAGATGGGTTGGGGAGAATACAAATACATATACATAAAGTACTATGTTGACTTTGTAATACTTGAGGAAGATCCAGGTGAAGATGTCTACAAGTGTGGACGTGTGTGTCTGAAGCTCAGGAAAGAGCTGCAGGCTGGAAATAGGAACTTTACAGCCCATAAAGGTGAGTGAGTGAGATAGACTATTGTCTGGCTATCTCCTATTCACTCAGGTCCATTCTTTGTCCCTTTCCTGCTAGTTGTAGTACATTTCCTGAGCGTCATTGACTACTAGCTTCGGCCTGGCTTCACCCAGTGGGAGACTCTGGAGGAGACAGGAGGGCAGAGATGGGAAAAGTCAGGGTATTGCTTCCTGTCTGTTTCCATTCACTTCTCCCACAGTGGTTGCCCCTTCCTCTGGGGCCCAGCTCCGGGCCCAGCTCTGGCTGTGGCTCAAGCTTTCACAGGCAGCCCTGGCTCTGGGATGTAGACCCTGCCACCTGCTCCCATTATACCTCCAAGCCTAGGAGTGCCGGAGGTTTCCCCTTGTTGCTACTCTCTAGGTTGTCTCAAGTTCCTGCATTCAGCTTTGCCATTCTCCCCATCCTTTTCCTGGTTTTCCTGGTGGCCCAGAGAGGAAAGAATCCACCTGCAATGCAAGAGACCCAGATTCGATCCCTGGGTTGGGAAGATCCCCTGGAAAAGGGAATGGCTACCCACTCCACTATTCTTGCCTCGAGAATTCTGTGGACAGAGGAGCCTGGATGACTACAGTCCAAGGCGTAGAAAAGAGTCAGACATGACTAAGGACTAACCTTCTCACTTTCTACCTTTTTATAACCAGTTGCACTTATTAACTTGACCTCTGTTAGACTATCTGGTGTTGGTTCTATTTTCTGAGTAAGACACTTAAGTGTCAGTTTCCCACTGCTGAGCAAGAAGGGAAGAATTGATAATCCAAACTGGGAAGCCCCAACATTCAAGGGTCAGACAGAAGAAAAGGAGCCATCAATGAGGCAGAAAGAAAAATAGGAAACTCCATACAGTGGTCCTTGTGATTCTCTCTCTTTCCCTCATAACAAAGCTGTATTTGGGGACTTCTCTGGTGGTTCAGTGGCTAAGACTTCATGTTCCCAATTCAGAGAGCCTGGGTTTGATCCTGGCCTGGGAGCTAGATTCCACAAGCTGCAATTGAAGACCCCTCATGTCACAGCAAAGATGGAAAATCCTGCAAGCTGCAACTAAGACTTGGTGCAGCCAAATAAATTTTAAAAAATTAAAAAACCAAAATATTTTCATTGGTGTCCCCCAGAAACAAAATATTAAGCACCAAAGGAGAAATGGCAGGAAGATACTGGGGTCCTGCCTCTCAAACTCCCTCCATATATCCAGGACACTCACTGTCTCTTGGAAAAAGGACCCTCAGCCAGACATAATATTTTCCTTAGTTTACTGCCTTAGATATCATTTAATTGCCTGTGGTTTATATCTTATATATTCAGTGGTTATGCAACTGAAAATGTAACCATTGAGGCACTTAACAAAGAAGACAAATATTAACACACACTGCATGAGAAACTCAGATTAAAGAAAGTGATTTTACATTTCATCAGAATTCCTGCCCCCGCCCCCAAACTACTGGATAAAGCTTGGGTACACATGCTGAGGGCAAATTCTCTTCCACCTAAGCTTAACTATGCATTTTTTTCCCCATCAAAAGATCTGCATAGCAGGGCTTATAAAATCATCTAACTAAATGTGCCTCATTAACCTGTATTTATCTGTGTTGAGTACCTGGTGATCCCTGATGTTTCTGAAATTGATTCTCTCCCTCCAGGTGAGTCTGAAAGAAACCTGGGCTGAGGAAACTTTAATGGATCTGTTGACATTTCCAAAGATCTTAAATACCAATCCCTCTTCCCTGACTACTAGTTCCCATCCATTTTACTTGTTCCTGTGGGAGTTACAAATCGCTTTATCTTTGCCTCCAAGCAGAAGCTATGACCTAACAGGGAACTTTGACCTCCCCACAGCTGCCCAGAACTCCTGCAGCCCGTCAGAGGGATCTGGTGGTCTCAATGACAGATGACACTGCAGTCAGGAAGTGAGCAAAAATTAATTGTGTTTTCAGGAACTGTGCAATGTAGTCCCTGCAGGATAAGAAGCAGGACTATAAAAGACAGAGCCCATGGGACATCCAGGTTTCCCTGGTGGCTCAATGATAAAGAATCCGCCTACCAATGCAAGAGACACAGGTTCGAACCCTGGGTCCAGAAGATCCCCTGGA
This sequence comes from Bubalus bubalis, assembly GCF_019923935.1. Classification (NCBI taxonomy): domain Eukaryota; kingdom Metazoa; phylum Chordata; class Mammalia; order Artiodactyla; family Bovidae; genus Bubalus; species Bubalus bubalis. Next base: position 20,517,696 of record NC_059174.1, read on the forward strand.
GTGGGAAACAGCAATCCACTCCAGTAGTCTTGCCTGGGAAATCTCATAGACAGAGGAGCCTGGCAGGCTACAGTCCATGGGGTCGCAAAAGAGTCAGACACAACTTAGCAACTAAATGACAACAACATGAGACATTCTCTGGCTGTATTCACAGCTGCCCAAGCTTCCTGGACAGTGCCCCCAGCTGACCTGGTGGTGGATGTTCCATGAGGGCAGGAACCCACTTTGCTTCAATGCTCCCAAGCCTTTGCCCATAGTAAGCACTCAAAAACTATTCATTGAATGGCTGAAGGAATGGATCTCAAGTAAACTTAATGTTACTTATTTAGAATGGCAAATATAGACACCAACTTTCAAATCTGAAGAGAATTAAAAATCATCTAGGTTTCTGCCTTCTTTTGGAGGTAAATATGGTATCATAACCAGCCTTTGGAATCAGACAAGCACTCCACATGTAAAAATGTCGTCTCTGAGTGAGTGACTGACTGAATTGCTCCAAGACTCAATTTCCTCATCTGTAAAATGGGATAATAGGTACATTACAGGGTTGTTGTCAGAATTAGATGACATAACACATGTTATTTATTAAGAAGAGTGATCACTTCTCAATATATATTAACTCTCATTGCTTAGATCAGGGAATTTGGTTTAAGTTTACATATATATTTTTTGTTTTTTGAAAAATGGGAACTTCTTTCCCAGGCAAAATATTGGTAGAAACCTCACTAATATGAAACAGATTGGACCTTGGTAGACTCTGGTAGGGGTGGGGACTCACAGATTTCTAGTCAGTTTTTTTCTTGTCCCGGGAGGTGGCCCCAGAGTCCTTTCCAGTAAAACCTACGTTTCTGGAGAAAATCATATTGTATTTACCTGGATCACTCCTCTCATTCCATAGTCAAGGACACTGACCCTCAGAGAGGGGAAGTGACTGACCTAAGATCACACAGCAAATCTCTGACTCAAGGTTCCTGGATTTTCCTCTCTGCTTTTCCACTGCCTCCTGTAGAAATAACCTAGTCTTCTCCTTCTAGAAATATCTCTTTTTGGTGTTAGACCAGCTCATTGAGGTCTCTTCTCTTGATTAGGAGTCCTAATGCTATTTGCCTGCCTGCAATGTCCCCTCATATTAAGTTATTATTTCAGTGTATTATACCAAATAACTTGCTGAGATGGATAAAGACAGGGTAGTACCTTGCATCTGGCATTGAGAACACATCCAGTTTCACTGTGGTCACTTGTCTTTTTCTGTAATTTGTCACTTTGAAAATAAGCCAGAAATGTAAGAACTCCTTAGCAAACCTCAGAGAAATGGTGACTTGCAGAATGTTTCCCTCTGAGGTCACAAATAAATCAGGATGCCTGATACCACTACTTCTACTAAACATTGGAATGAGGTTCCTGGGTACTATGATAAGGCAAGAAAATAAAAAGACAGAAATTTAAAAGAAAGAAATAAAATAATCACTATTTATAGATGACTTCGTTTCTTATAAGAAAATTTTTTTTAATTTGCAAAACATTAGAATAAATTAGTGAATCTAGCAAAGTCTCTGGTCATAAAGTCAATACACAAAATTCAACTTATTGTTAGCTACCAGCAACAAAGAAAAAGAAAATAAAATTTTAAAAACTGACTGAAAACATCAAAGCATTAAGAATAAATCGAATGAAAGATATGTAAGACTTCCATGATAAGAACTACATAACATTGAGAAATATTAAAAATAATCTAAAAACAATAACATAATGAGCACTTTGATGTTGTATGCCAAACACCCTGGTAGACTGAGCATACAAGTCATTTATGCTCTTGAGCTTGCAGTCTGGTGGGATAATCAATAACCATAACCATGCAAATTAAATGTTATATTGCAAACATGGGAAGGGCTACCGAGGAAGGTACATGGTGTTTCTGAGAGCTTTAGAGATCGGCCCCAGTCAAAGAACTAGGGAAGAGTTCTCAAGGAGAGTGCTGAAGAAGAAAATCAGTTAAATAAATGAAGAGAAAAGAACATTCCAAACAAAGGCAAAAGCATGTGCAAAGAACAAATATGAACTATAATTGAATCAACCATTCTTGGTATGGGAGCTACAGTGTCTCAGATGGTAAAGAATCCGCCTATAATGCAGGAGATCCGGGTTTGATTGCTGAGTCAGGAAGATCCCCTGGAGAAGAGAATGGCAACCCACTCCAGAATTCTTGCCTAGAGAATTCCATGGACAGAGGAGTCTCGCAGGCTATAGTCCATGGGGTCACAAGGAGTCAGATAAGACTAAGCAACTAACACTTTCACTTTCACATTTTCTTGGTATTGATGGTTATTTAGGTCATGTGGTAGACTGTCTGCCAAAGAGGCTGCAAAGATTCCCTTCCCTTGGGTAGTACCCTATTATATGGGCTCTGGGCTACTCCATGTGACTTGCTTTGGCCAATGGAAAGATAGCAAACGTTGATAGAAATGGAGACTTAAAAAAATGTTGTATGCTGGGGCTTCCTCTCTCCTTTTGTACTTAGAACTCTGAGACCACCACATGAACAAGCTCAGGCTAGACTACTCAAGGTTAAGAGACTACGTGGAGCACAGAGCAGCTATTTCAACTGACCATCCAGCCTGTCAACCTCCAGACACCATCCAAGCAAGACCTTCCAACTGCAAAAAGACAGCTAATCACAGACATAAGAAAGTCCAAAAAGTGGGACTTCCCTGGCAGTCCAGTGGTTAAGACTCTGTGCTTCCACTGGAGAGGGCACAGGTTTGATCCTTAGTTGGGGAACTAAGATGCCACATGCTATGAGCCACGGCTAAAAGAAAAAATAAATAAATAAAAGGAGAATGTTTTTGAAAAAATAAAGTAAAAAAAAAAAAGTCAAAAAGCCAAGTCAGCTGAGACTAGAAGAACCACCCAGCTAACTCATAGAATCATGAGCTAAATAAAATGGTTGTTATTTTAAGCCATTATAGTTTAGAGTAGTTGTTAGGCAGTAAAAGCTACCTGCTGCAGGTGGTCTGCAGTTTTCTGCTCTGACCAGCAGTGCATCAGGAAATGGCTTTGCATATACATCTTAGTGTACCTGGCACATAGCAAGCCCCTAGTAATTGGTACTATTATTATTATTTAGATAAATTAGGAAACTGCGCAGATGAAGAAACTGAGATATAGCTAAATTAAACTGAAATTCCAAATGCACACATGGGGAGGGAGATATTTGGGGATTAGTAGCCGGTTCTTCAAACTCAATTTAACATTTATTCAAATCCACCATCGTCTTGTTTTGCTAAGTGGAGCAAAAGCAACACAAATTTCAAAGTCAAAAATTAAAAAAGTTCCAATTCAGTTTGCTGGGTTGCAATGAGTCTACATTGTTAAAAACATATGCTGTTTATTCCTGACAACAAACCGGAGCTTGTCAGGATTTTAAGAAGTGTGTTCCCACAAGAAAGACCACTGGGAAGTTTGGCTTCAGTTTCAGCAGAAAAATATTGCTGTCCCCCAGGAAGGAAATGTATACAAACATTTTTCTGCTACCTGATTGGTCTAATAGTAGCCACAAATCATGAAGGGTTAAACAAAGATTATGAATTCTCTTCTGCAGGGGACGGTAAAGTTTATTTTTTTGTCCAGTTTGTAGAATTACAAAAATATTACTTTCCTAGAACTTGGAAGGAGAGTTTTGCAGACAACATGAATTTCAGGAAAATATTTTTGCCATTAATTATGTCATAAGCAAAAGAGTAAAATAAACTGTTTATTATCACATATAAAATGCTTTTGATCAGTCAACTGAAAAACTAATTTCATTTTCTCATTACACTGCCTCAGGCATCCTTTAACGTCAATTTTTATTACACCAAAAGCAAGGAAATTAAAATGATCAGTTAGGGTGCAGAGAGAAACATTTGCTTCAGAATTTTTTTAAGTGAGAATAATAAAGCACTGAACCTCTTTATCATTCATAATAATCACAACTCATCTGATGAGGGAAGAATTCTGTTCGAAGGGTCCAGGATACTATCTCAACCTAACCCTCTCCTGGAACCCTCAGAGTTGCTCAGCAGTGAAAGATGTACCAGAGGCCCTGTTCATGTCGAGGTTGTGTTACATTTCCAGCCCAATTGGTTCAAAGTTTCACAGATAGACTAGAGAAAGGAGAGGGCTCTATTTTTACCCAAAGAAGCTAAAGGAGAAAGCTTTGCAGGAGACTGGGGAAGCATGGGCTTGGTCTCAGTCTTTGGGCTCAGAAGCTGATTTTATGGAAGAAAAATAATTTGATAAAAAATAAGAAGTTAGGAGACACATTTTTGGAACTTGGCCCTGCACCTTTCAAACTATGTGATCATGGGCTCCATTCACTGGCTGAGTGTCCTGACTCACCACAGCGTTATAGAGCATTAACAAGCTATGTATGTGAAAGCACTTTGTAAGTCATAATCAGAGCCCCTTTTACAATGGTTGTTGAGATCACAATGCCTGGGCTGGGGTGGACAGAAGACTTCGCTGCTTCTAATGGAGGATCATTGACTATGTACAGAGCTCTTGCTTTTTGGTTATAGAGGAAGAAGTTATTCTGCTGTAGTGGGGGGATGGGAAAGGAAGAAAGAAGGCCTTGGCAAGGGAGTGTTGACAGAACCTCTGTCAGCTGGAATGATCTGAATGAGTGTCCCGCGGCAAAAGGGATGGGGAGAAACTGAAAGAGCCATAGCTGCGTGGGACCTATGCCAATGTCCTGATCCAGGGTCTGGATGACAAAGCTGTTGAGGGGTCTTGTCCTCTGACCCACTTCTCCACATACACTGGATATACATCCTCAGTGTCAGTAGTTGGATGCTGTTGCATTTCAGGAAACACAGGTGGTGATGCAAGCCTTGACAAGATGGCCAAGGCAGAAGGCAAAGAGGAGACTGGCTCTTCCGTACGCAGAGCTGTCCCTGCCCCAAATCTGGGACTGTCCTAAAAAGCTCTGGCCAAATTCCCTTATTATAACTGCTGTGCCTCGTAATAGAAATGAATATTAGCTAAGACCACAGCCTGTCCACTCTGGCTACACACAGGCTCAGTAGAGAAGCACTGTCCTCTGAGAAGTCAACAAACATCCCCATTTTCCCAATAGTCAAGGCATAGATTTTTGAGCCTGTACACTCTTAAGTAGCTCTGTATGCCACTACTGCTAAGTCACTTCAGTCATGTCCGACTCTGTGGTACCCCATAGACAGGCAGCCCACCAGGTGCCCCCATCCCTGGGATTCTCCAGGCAAGAACACTGGAGTAGGTTGCCATGTCCTTCTCCAATGCATGAAAGTGAAAAGTGAAAGTGAAGTCGCTCAGTCGTATCAGATTCCTAGCAACCCCATGGGCCGCAGCCTACCAGGCTCCTTCATCCATGGGATTTTCCAGGCAAGAGTACTGGAGTGGAGTGCCATTGCCTTCTCCGTCTGTATGCCAAGTAGGAGCCAAAACAAAATAAAACCCTGCCCTCAAGGTTAAGTCAATCTACTATGGAGTCTAAATGGGACATGACGTGACATAACTTCAAGAGCAAATAGTAAACAATATATGACTGTGTATTTCCAGTTAGGAAGGATGGACAGTGAGGGGTGGGGACAGGTAACTTCTAGAAGAGGACACAGCACTCCCCAATATGTAAGACTTTATTATTGATAAGTCTCATTTATTTTACCTTTGTCCCACTCACTTCTGAGAAATGTGTTGGTTTTATTCCCAGTATAAATTCCAAGAAAGGACTTGCTGATGGGTCACTAAGTCCAGATATTCAATCAATATGGTCAGTGAGGTGTTCTTATCTCTCAGCTTTGCTTTTCTCAGCACCAGCTCCACTCTCAAGCAGGCACTATCACGGGATTGGCTACCAAGAATTCCAAACTTACATCTTTCTAATATCAAGAGAAAGAAGACTTTGAAGCAACTCAAATTCCCATCAACAGAAGATTGGTTTAAGATGTGACTATATATACATATATATGTATATACCCATGCATACGTAATGTGGTATGGTGTGTGTATATATATATGTTGGCTCAGCTGTAAAGAATCCATATACTAATGCAGGAGATGCAGGAGATGTGGATTTGATCCCTGGGTCAGGAAGATCCCCTGGAGAAGGAATGGATAACCCACTCCAGTATTCTTGCCTGGAAATCCCATGAACAGGGGAGCCTGGCAGGCTACAGTCCATGGAGTCCCAGTGAGTCAGATACAGCTGAGCAACTTCATTTCATATATATATACATATATATAATGGAATATTTCAGCTATGAAAAAGAATGAAACATGGCCATTTGCAGCAATGTGCAGGGACCTAGAGAATATTATGCTTAGTGAAATGTTAGACAAATACTATATGATATCACTTATATGTGGAATCTAAAAAATAATGCAAATTAATCTATATACAAATTAAACTATATAATCTATATAGATTCATAAATATGGAAAACAAACTTATGGTTATCAAAGGGGAGAATGTAGGAAGAGAGACAAATGAAAAGTATGGGATTAACAGACACAAACTACTTTACATGAAATAGATAAGCAACAAGGATTTACTGTATAGCACAGGGAATTATACTCAATATCTTATAGTGGAATTTCTATAGCATAATCTTGAAACAACAACAAAAGAACGAATCACTATGCTATACACCTGAAATCAACACACTATTATAAATCAATTATGCCACGCTAAGTCACTTCAGTCATGTCCAACTCTTTGTGACCCTATGGACTGTAGGCCACCAGGCTCCTCTGTCCATGGGATTCTCCAGGCAAGAATACTGGAGTGGGTTGCCCTGCCCTCCTCCAGGGGATCTTCCTGACCCAGAGATGGAACTTGTATCTCTTATGTCTCCTGCATGGGCAGGCGGATTCTTTACCACTAGCACCACCTGAGAAGTTACCACAATAAAAAAAGAAAAGGAAAAAAAGAGAGAGAGAAGGCATCTCTTTTCTGATAGTTTAAAGGCAAGTTATCGAATTGAGTCTCTTTGGCCCTGGATGCCCTAGTTTGGGTCATGTGCCATAAGAGCCAGGACAATACAGTACCCTGATTGGACAGACTTGGGCCACATAACCTTTTCTGGGGCTGAGAGAAGGGTGGTTTCTCAAGGTAAACAAGTTATCCTTGCTGGAAAAGGGTGGCAGGAAGGCACACATCAGCAGATGGCTGTGTAAGCACCAACAACTACGCTTCATCCTCTCCCCAGCTTCCTTTAGGGTTCCGTTTTGAGCAGGAGAGAATCTAAGGGCAGATCCTCGATTGCCTCAGGCCTGTGGCATCCGACAGGCACATGCAGGTACAGGGCCAGGATGGAACCACCCTGCTTTCTTCCAGCCAAGATCTCCCAACCTGATGAAAAGGATGATTAATCCAGCTGCCTCGCTCTAATCCACCAGCCCATTTGGTAACCATCTGCCCTTCTCTTTCCACAAGGCAGCCCCAATTAAAGAGGCCTGTATTTGTTTTTTTGGAAAATGTTATGATTTTTCAAGTAAACAGTAGAAACTTTATAAAGCCATGAGATTTATTGAAACTGCCAAACTGTCTGGACTTGATCAAACTGGTTTATGCTGGTTTCAATATGTGCTCCATTCTCTCCGTTTTATTATCATAAACAACCATTTCTATTTATTTACATAGGACCAGAACTTTTCTTTATGTTTTTCACATATTATTTCATTTGATCCACACCAAATCCATGTGTGGATAAGTACCATTGCCAGGCCTGCTTGACCAAGGGGGACTCTGGCAGCCTAAGTGATGAAAGGTTTCCAGACTCAACTTGGTGCCAGGCATATGGTGCTTGGAGCCCAGGTCTCCCGACTGAACCCCATGTTTGTTCTGGTGTAGTCTGTTGTGCCTTGTAACTTATCCTGGGGAGATATCTCGGTGGTCCCCACTCTACTCACATACCCTCTGGCCTCTTTCGTCATCAGTACAATATGAAAAAAAAAAGGAATAAGGCAAAGAACCACTTGCTCATTATCCATATTTGCGACTTGTCCTACTTCAGACCTAGACAGCCAAGGTCATCACTTTATTTCAGTACAATCAATCGGCAATTTATTGCTTTTAGAAAAAAAAAGCCACTGTCCTAAACACAAAGATACACAGATGAATAAGAAATATCACTAATGTTCAAAAAGCTTGATGCCTAGTTGTGGACACAAGACAAACTTGAAAAAAAATTATCTATGCTTTTGTAAGTTATATAAAAGTTTAAACAGATAGATGATAGAGTTTGAAACAAAATAAATGGAAAGATGTCCCTACACAATCAACAATAAAAAATCCATACAAATTGTAAAGAGGGCAAATGAAGAATAGGTTCAAAGAAAAAAATGGCACCTTAAAAAGGCACCCTTTAAAGACACTCCTTGACAAATCAAACCTGTTGAATGACAGCAAATTGCTTCAAGTTCAGGGTTAAGACTTGGGTCCTCCTAAAAGTGTGGCAAACCCTATCCCTTAGGCTGTTTATGAACAATTAGACATTATATTTTAAGCAAGAATCTAGTGACGTACTGGAACTGTTCTTAAATTTTGAAGTGCATGGGCTTGTCTTGTCTTTATTAGTTAATCATAGGCCTTGTTAAAGTTAAGAAATAAACCTTGTTTTCTACATTTTCTTCCCCTCCTCATCAAGAGTCTGTATTCACAGCAAAAGCTAAATTCTATAAGACTGGTATTGAAACAAATCTAATTTAGCTAATGAGCTCTAAGTATACTGGCTGCTTTAACCATGCAGTATTTAGGGAAAACATTCCCTAAGAGGCTGGCAAAGCTCAGAGCTAGATGAGAAGCACACCATCGATTCAGCTACTTTCAGTATCCTGACTTCCATTTGCTCTCACCTTCAGTTTTCCAGCTAGCATACCGTGCTGCTGCTGCTGCTGCCGCTAAGTCGCTTCAGTCGTGTCTGACTCTGGGCAACCCCATAGACAGCAGCCCACCAGGCTCTCTCGTCCCTGGGATTCTCCAGGCAAGAACACTGGAGTGGGTTGCCATGTCCTTCTCCAATGCATAAAAGTGAAAAGTGAAAGTGAAGTCGCTCAGTCGTGTCTGACCCTTAGCGACCCCATGGACTGCAGCCTACCAGGCTCCTCTGTCCATGGGAGTTTCCAGGCAAGAGTACTGGAGTGGGTTACCATTTCCTTCTCCTAGCATACCATAGATCACCTTAAAAGAAAGGGAAAGATGAGGAGCTGTGTTGACTAGAGACTTATCCTGGGGAGATATCTCAGTGGTCCCCACTCTACTCTTAGAGACCTTTCCTTCATGGTCATTTGAACCAAAAAGGGACCTATATCCCATGGAAATTCAAACAGATTTGAGCACCAAGGACTATTTGAAGATGCACCTGAAGAGTGCACAGAATAAATAAAGTAATTGGAATCTTTTTATTAAATTCCATGCTTCAAAAATTTCCATTTTTTCTCCTCCTCTACCCTGTTAAATACTTCCACTTGTGCTTGTAAGATCTGTGCTGAAACTGCCTTAATAAATTATATCTCTTCCGAGCAATGAGTTGATCCAGCCTTGTTTGGTACATCTGTTATAACACATCACAGTCTCCCATAATTACTCTTTTATTTAATTCTACACATTCTGATTTGCTGTGTCGCTGCCAGGCGAGCACTAGGAGTGTGGTAAGTGCCCTTCATTCAAAAGGAGTTCTTCAGAACAGTGTGAAGTGAAATTAAAGTAATTATTAAGTCATAGAAACGAAATGCAATTCCACAATCAACAGCAGGGCTGGCAAATAGCTAGCACGCCAGAGTAAGAATTGTTCCGGGCTTCTTTCTCCGGTAACTTCTCATATCTGGTTCTTGACGATGACATGCAGTGAATGAAGAGGCAGGAAAACATAGACTTGAGGACTGCTTGAAGATTTAAAAGGAGGCTTCTCCCAAACACTGATGGAAACCAGAGAAGCAGCAGTCTCAGAGGCAGAGTGGAGGGGATATGTGTGATACTGTGGCTGGACAAGCCTGCCTTCTCCAGCAGCTCTCTTTAGTTTCATGAATATTCTGTAGGCCAAGAAGCTTTTAGGGATAGCAGAGACAATTAAATTCAAGCTTTTCACCATTGGCTCTCTTGCACCAGAGTGAGTAATAGGGCACAGAGCAATAGACTGAAATTAGATTGTAGCAGAACATGTGTACTGACCTTTTCTCAGAGCAGATCTATTTACTTTGTGCTACAGCTCCACTTGTAGGAAGTGATGTACTCCTAGCTGGAGTAAAGGTTAAGAAATATGTGCATCTTAATTCATCTGGATTTCAACCCTGCTCTAGTCTTCCGCTTAACATGTAAGACCAGCCTGGACTGGCTTCAATGAAACTGAGGAGACAACATTTTTTAGAGCTTAGTCTTACACTGATTTTTTTTTTAATTATTATTATTGTGCAAAGTGGTTCTCAAAATGGTTTCTTGGGAGGCAATGTTAGTGTTACCTGGAATCTTGTCAGAAATTCAAAATTTGAGATCTTATGTTAAACCTACTGAATCAGAAACTCTAATTCAACAAGCACTGCCAGTGATTTTGACACACACATTGCTTGAGAATTTGTGTGTGTGTGTGTGTGTGTGTTAACCCTCCAGGTGCTTTTAATGTGCAGCCACTGACGTAGTTCAGTGTTTCCTAAAATGTGGACCACAGCAGGTAACACAGGTGACACCCAAATAATGAAAGATAAGTCACCTTGGGTGGTCTGGAGGATATGATTTCAAATGACACTGGAACGCAATTTTAAATAATATTGAATCTCTTAGAAAGAAAGCTAAGCCTTTTCAACATTTCTCCCTACTCAAGAAGACTCAGTTTGGTACTAATAGGCTCTCTAATATCTCTCTAACACTTAGTAATCTCTCTTTTAAATAAAAACATAGCAGGTCTTGGCTCAGAACCTTTTAACATTCAATAGTATCAAGAGAGAATGTGATTAATATCTTTACATTTCATGTGGGTTATCCTTATAGGTTGCTTTCTATTAATCTCAAAGGATACCAGGTTTCATTGTGATAAAAATTTTCCTTTTCAATTAAGTCCTTTTCTGGAAGAAGAGTAAACTAATTTAAAAAGAAATTCTAAGTAAATCCTTCAAATAATAGAGTACAAATGACTCCTAGGAACTCACATATAGGACAAGGAGGGCAGGCAATTTCTAGGACAGTACTCCATCAGTAGAGACTAAGCCTAATTTCCCACACCAGCTCAGCTTGTAATTCCAGGCCTTGACCTTCAGAAAGATGACCTAAAGCCGGAGACATCTGCCATCAGCAAAGAAAAATTCCATTCTGGTTACTGCCCGATTTACTAAGATATAAAAGTGACTCATGTATTTCAGAACAATTGCTAATCACAACATTTGGAATCAAAAGGGTTCTAAATTACCCAGAAAATTAAGATATCAACAGTAACCAATCACTCAAAATTTAGATTGACTTAATTGTTTTGGTCTTGAAAATTTTTCCATTTTCTAATTTTTATAAAAGCAACAAGTTTCTCAATATAACATTTTTGGGGAAAAATAAAAGAACCAGACAGAAGAAAAATACCACACCATCTATATGTGTGCTCAGTCATGTCCAGCTCTTTGGAGACCCCATGAACTCTAGCCCACCAGGTTCCTCTGTCCATGGAGTTTTCTAGGCAAGAATATTGGAGTGGGTTGCCATTTCCTCCTTCTGGGATCTTCCCTACCCAGGGATCGCATCCACATCTCCTGCATTGCCTCTTGCATTGACAAGTGGATTCCTTACCACTGAGCAACCTGGGAAGCCCCTTCTATATTAAGTATAGATGTCCCTAAAGTGAAGTATTAAGATTTTGATCAATTTCCTTCTAGTCTTTTTTTTCCCATGAGCTTGTAGTACCAATATATATACAATTCTGTACATGATAGCACAGCTTTTTCTTTTCTATTTTAGTGAGTTTTGTTGTGTGAATAATAAAAGAATAAATAAATGATATTACAATAAAGGTTTCTATGTCTATATCTTCTATACATAAAGTATATCGCTTAGGTTGCTTTTGACTACAAATAACAGAAAACCTATCTCAAATTGGCTGAAACAAAAAAGATATTTATCAAGTCACATAATAGAAAGCCCAAAGTAGATCAGACTGCAGTACTCTGACACCAAGGATCCAGGTTCTTATGTCTTCGTAGCATGGGTTCCATCCTCAGACTTGTAGTAAAAAGGTTCAGCAGTTCTAGATATCAGGGCCAGCTTCCCATGGAAAAAGAAAACAATCTCTCCCTTTAGACCTTTCTTAGTAAAAATAAAACTTTCTGCAGAAATTCCTCCAACAGACTTCTCACCTCTCATGAGATAGAGTTGGATCTCATGCCCACTTCTGACTCGGTCCCTCCCTGGTCAAGGAAAAGGGCCTACCCCGATTGGCTCACACCAAGCTTCTCACTAGGAATGCATTTGGGTGAGTCACCTGCCATTCCCTTCAAAAAATGAAAACAGGTAGGGAGGTTTTTTTTAGTATATTGACATTGCAAATAATGTGGTGCAATGTTTAACGAAGATATTTAAAATTCTTTCAATGGCTAGTTGCTTTTGCCAAGGGCATAAAATTTAACTAGCCTTGAGACAACTTCCTCTATGCTTTGGTCCACTCTGTTTCTCTAGCTTTATTTGCTCACCATTTTCAAGATATTTTTACATTCTAATCAATTTTTATTCTCCCTTGTTCCTTGAACACAGCATTTTCTTACCGGATGATGTCCTAATCAAGTTTTACATCAACTGCCACTCCATAACCAACCCCTAATACTTACTTATATTTATAGAACATCTCTTAGTTAAACAGCATCACCCCATCATACATTTGTTGACTTACCTCCTACAGCCATGTTTTACATTTGTCTATCCAATATCTACTCTCCCATGGGTCTTGCTGATGGCACTCTAAATTTCCTGAGAAATATCCATTCCCCTCTGTCAATCCATGTGACACTCAACAGGGAATAAGGACCAGGCAGCCACAATGACTATTTTAAAGAGGGACACATGACCCAATCAGAGTCCATGAGGCTGAAACCCAGAACTTTTAGCACTGTTTAGAAGACAGTTTGGAGAAGGCAGTGGCAACCCACTCCAGTACTCTTGCCTGGAAAATCCCATGGACGGAGAAGCCTGGTAGGCTGCAGTCCATGGGGCTGTGAAGAGTCAGACACGACTGAGTGACTTCACTTTCACTTTTCCCTTTCATGCATTGGAGGAGGAAATGGCAACTCATTCCAGTATTCTTGCCTGGAGAAACCCAGGGATGGGCTGCCGTCTATGGGGTCACACAGAGTCGGACACGACTGAAGCAACTTAGCAGCAGCAGCAGAAGAGAGTTTGCTTTTTGTTGAGACTGCTGATGAGATTTAAGTCTGGAAATCCTGGCAGGTATCTTGTTACCAAAGAGACGACCTGTCTGGGAATAAAGCCAACATAAGGCAAAGGAGATATAAATCAAGAGATGGAGAAGATGAGGGACTTTCCTGGTGGTCAAGTGGTTAAAACTTTACACTTCCAATGCAGGGGTTACAGGTTCAATCTCTGGTTGAGGAACTAAGATCCTGCATGTGGTTTGGCTAAAAAATAAAAGAGAGGGAAATGAAGAAGATGAAACCAAACTTGGAGAGGACCACTGACCACCAAGGATCCAGCTATGCCTAACACAATACTACCTCTGGGTTTTCAGCTGTGAACCAAAGCATCCCCTTTTTCACTTGCACCAGTTTGAATGTCATTCCATCACTTGCAACCAAGACAACCATGGTTAACATGGTCCCTTCTTCATCATTCTAATTCTGTTCACCTGTAAAGGTTTAGTTCAAGCTGCGATTCATGGGGTCGCAAAGAGTCGGACACGACTGAGCGACTGATATGATCTGATCTGATCTGATCAAGTACAGTGCCACCTCCTCCAAGAATTCTCCTTCATCAATCCTAAGATTCACTTTCCCTCTCTCTTCTGAACACATAGCACCCAACTTATAAACAGTTTCAGCTATTTATGGCCTATTGTGCCTTTAAAAAAAAAATGGGTTTTAACCCTAAGTAAAATATTGCAGGAAAAGGCCATGTTTCACAGATATTTTGTAGTCATATTAAAACTTAAAATAGAGCTTAGCACATAGTAGAGACTTTATAAAATGAGCTAAAGATACTATGCACCCGGTACTTGAGAAGGGACCAAGATGCTGGTGAACTTTTCAGATACAATGTGAATTTCCTGCTATGACCCAAGAGGACACAACTATCTCAGTCTCTGAGGGAGGTCTTTGAAAATTAGAACCCCCAACCACCGCTGGCAAAGAAAAAAAGATGAAGGCCAAAATGTCATCCCTATTAAATTAACAGAGACCAAGGTGGAAGATGGGGATTCCATGGTGGCTCAGTGTAAAGAATCCACCTGCCAAGGCAGGAGATTTAGTTTTGATCCCTGTGTTGGAAAGTTCCTCTGGAGAAGGGAATGGCAACCCACTTCAGTATTCTTGCCTAGGAAATCCCATGGACAGAGGAGCCTGGTGGGCTACAGTCCACGGGATTGCAAAGAGGTAGACATGACTTAGCAATTAAACAACAGCAACAAAGATGGAAGATGAACTATCAGGAACGATAATCTCATGAGTTTACTAACTTTAAAGCCCACATCAGGAAGAGCTAACTATTTAGTCTTGGCAGCACTGACCAGGAAAGCTTCCTTTGGAGTGAAAGGAGAAGCAGAGAAATCATACTCTGATTTTTATCACCAACAGACAGCTCACTCCCAAGAGGAATAAAGTCAGATTCGAACCTACCATAGCCAGTAAATCCCTTCATGTTTACAATCAAATATATCACTTTCCTGCTCCAAGGAAGGGATGAAGAGGAGAAAATCAGAGGTGTCACATCTGAGACTTTCCTTTCACCCAGAAGGAAACATCAAGGGCTGAAAAGAAGCATTCCCCCTACATGTGCTTCTAGCTACTTACCTTGGTCAAACCTTAGGGGCTTGTGACTTACACTTGCTAGTGATCTCCTCTTAAATTCCTAGTGATAGAGGACTTCCCTAGTGGTCTACTGCTTAAGACTCTGCACTTCTAATGCCGGGGGCGCAGGTTCAATCCCTGGTCAGGGAACTAAGATCCCACATGTGGCTCAACCAAAAAAAAAAAAAAAGCAAAACACTCCTAGGGATAGAAAAAGGTTCTCAGAGTGATTATATGGAGATAATCTAAGAGACTTTGTGATACCATTGAGGAGAACTAGACACAATGTCACTTCATATGAAGAATTTCATGATTTCAGCCTTGGCTTTTTCTCCTTCAGGGTTTGCTTTCCAAAGTCTTTCTTTGCAGGTTTTTGGGACTATGCTGAAGTGGAATTTTATGCTTCAAGAAGAGAGTTGATGAATCATGGAAAGTGTAATTGACAAAGAATTGGCATGTTTTTCACTCTTCTTTTTTTCTGCATCAGCTGAATAAGATTAGTGTCTTACATGGATTATTTTTTCAATAATAGGGAAGGCTATGTTGGCAACAAAAATTGCAAAACAGCAACATCATAAGCTTGCCTAATCATCCAGTGGAAGAGAATTTTCAACTTGAAAAACACTCTTGGTCCAGCAGATCAAAGATCTGAGTAACAATTACAACTGAAATCATTAAGCATCGCTTTTTTTTCCCCCTGTGGAGAAATCAGATCCTCTAGGATTCTTAGGGAGAAAAGCAGAAACATTAGTGGAAGACCTTACATAATAACCTTTCTGTAAAGCCTGGATGGCACACGTGATTTTGTGAGACATTCAAGTCACATGTCATTAATCAGAAATGACAGTCTTTATTCACATATATTTGACTGAAGCTGCATAATTTCAGACTCCAATAGGTCTAGATAAATGACCCTAAGTATTGTACTTTTTCAAATTGACAGTGATTGATGATAGAGGAAAAAAACAAATGCTGAAAAGGGACCCTGAAGTAAACATTGAAAATCAGTCATAGTACTTTGTGGGGAAAAAAAAAAGTTTGGGGATTTTCTTCACAACTTTTCCTCTTTCTTAGCATCTCTACCTCTTAATTTTCAGTTTCCTCATTTGTGCAATGCCAAACAATCTGTACTACAACTCGAATCTCAATGAAATACTATGACTGATGTAGCTGTGTTCGTTCAAATAGGAAAAGAAGATAGTGACTAATAAAAAAATCCTCCATTCAACAGATATTTCCTGGGACTATTCTATATACTAGGGCTTCAGCAGAAACTGAGACAGGTATACTTTTGGTTCTTTGGGAGCTTACATTTTAGTGGCAAAAGACAGGCAATAGCTAAGTTAAAAAATGAATTAAAAAATAAGATCATTTTAGAGTGCTAAGTTGCATAAAGAAAACAAAACAGAGTGACTTAACAGAAAGTGATGTGGGATGAAGAGATAACATTTTGGCTAAATAAGAACCAGTTTTTCAAAGAGCATATTATGCAGAGGGAGTAGCAAGTGCAAAGGCCCTGTGGCAGGGACAAGCTTAGCACCCGAGAAGACTAGAAAGAGGCCGGCACAGCTCCTTTACTAAGATGAGAATGGTAGTAACTCAGGATGGAGAAGTAATCAGTGTTCAAATTATATAAAGCCTTTTAGGTCATTACAAGGATTTGAGGTGTTAGGCTGTATGAGATTTTAATAAAGTGGAAGGAAGACTCAATCCTATTAAAATAATATCTACAATCCATTAACCATTATGAGCAAGGCACTGTGGCAGATAACACTACGTTTTCATTATTGTACTACCTCCTTGCAAAAAAGGGTTATCATTGCCTGTGAAAGATAAGGTAATAAGCTCTGAGTAAGATCACAGGGCTAGTAAGTAATGAAAGCAAATTCATATTCAAGCTTCAGTCCATCTAGTGTGTGAAAAGTGTGAAAGTGTTAGTCGCTCTCAGTCATGTCCAACTCTTTGTGACCCCATAGACTATCGTCTGTCCATGGGATTCTCCAGGCAAGAATACTGGAGTGGGTAGCATTTCCCTTCTCCAGGGGATCTTCCCAACCCAGGGATCAAACCCAGGTCTCCTATATTGCAGGCAGATTCTTTACTGTCTGAGCCACCAGGGAAACTCTCAGTCCATCTAGTTTCAAAGTCAAACAGTGCCCATTACACCACACTGAGTCCCATCATCTGTGTTTTCTTATTTTCACAGAAATATTAAGGAACTAATGCACACATATTCCATATCACTGCCCTTAATGAATATATAAGAATGTATATTGATACTGGATAGAGCTCTCTTTATCCCTTGAAACTAGTTAATAATTATTTTAATTATATATATAATAATTTATTAAATCTTCCCAGTTCAAATTACTGTGTAGCTTCTATTTCCCGACTAGACTCATCATTCATAGCCACACCACCCATATCCTGCAGTGTCATGTTGTTCACTAGTGTAATAAGGCTCTAAAAAGCACCAGTTCAATTTTGTTTAACCAAGTTTCCCAGGTTTATTTGACCATGAGACCTTCTGAAGAGCTGAATACCTATTACTCAAGTACTTTCAAGTGCACAGTATTCCACTGTTCAGTTTCAGAAATGCTGCTTTGGGGACTCATCACTAATCTAATTAATGTTTCCTAAGAAGGCAAAAGCGCTCACAGCCTCCAAAGGTCCTAATTTCAATTTAATACATTACTGAATATCTAAAACGTTCGTGAAACAGAAAGCTTAACAATACATGGAAATGTGAATGTGAAAATTGCCATAGTGAATTTTCTGGTGGATAGAGGAGTGAGCAATTTATCTTGACTGGAGGAAATACCAGGAAAACATGCTTTTTGGAAACAGGGACATGTGTAGTCAATCTTAGAGGATGAGCAGATTTCGAAAGAGATGCATACAATAGATTGGGAAAGGAAAGAAAAGCAGTCATGTGTAACAGGATGAAAAGAGGTATGAGCATTAGTCAAGACTCATATGCTACAAATGACAAAACCTGACTACAAATGACAAAACCAACCCAGTGGCTTCAGTAGGAAACAGAATGTATTGGCATGAAAATTTGAGAAGTCCAATCTATGCTGCAGGCACCTGGAACCAGAGACTTACATCATGTCCCCAGACTCAGCTTGACTCTTGCACCTCTTGGCTTCATTTTCCTCCCTTGGACATCATTTTCACCCTAGTGTGTTTCTCCTAGAGTTGGCTGTGATAAACTTAATGTTTGTTCCTGAGCAACCTGAGTTAACCAAGAGATTTTTCCATCCTTAGAGACCTTGACTGTGACTGAGTCACCTGCCCACCTCTAAATCTATCCCCGTTTACGAGTAAGATGTGATTCTCTGATGTGCCATGCC
This sequence comes from Bubalus bubalis, assembly GCF_019923935.1. NCBI lineage: Eukaryota > Metazoa > Chordata > Mammalia > Artiodactyla > Bovidae > Bubalus > Bubalus bubalis. The sequence goes on from NC_059174.1 coordinate 20,536,052, forward strand.
TGGTTCGATCATCTATCTCTGGTTCAGGAAAGGATTCAGCAATACCTATACCATATAGACAAGGGAGAACCAGAACTCAGTTGCAAAAAGAAGAGGAACAGCTACTGTTGTTTTTTAGTCACTAAGTTGTGACTCTTTGGGGACCCTATGGACTGTAGCCTGCCAGTTTCCTCTTGTCCATGGGATTCTCCGGGCAAGAATACTAGAGTGGGTTGCCATTTCCTTCTCCAGGGATTCTTCCCAACCCGGGGATTGAACCCGCATCTCCTGCATTGGTAAGCAGATTCTTTACCACTGAGCCACCAAGGAAGCCCAGAATAGATATTAGGCAAGCAAAAGAATCTTATAACTTCTACTTAACTATAAATATAGGAAAGAATAGAAGATGAAATAATGCTAAATTTGATACTGAAACTGACAACCCCCAAATTCAGGTGAGTCTTGTCCAAACATGAAGTCAATAGGACATGAAAAATAGAAAAGTCACAATTCACTCTATGGCACACATAGCTTTCTCAAACTAGCAACAAAGCTAGGTGGGAGGGGTGGGCGGAGTCCATAAACTTAGCTCTAAAGACAGTTGCATGACAGCAGAAGAGAGCGAGATTTGAAACTTTTCAGAACTCACGGGGTTAATTCCATTCTGGTATTTTTTGAGCAAAGTTGACTGATGACATTTTTGCGGGGAGGAGAACAGGGACTGAAAGTAGGACAAGAGGATACTGCTTCCTGACAGTGGGTTCCTAGAGCTGATGTTAGATATTCAGGTGCAATACAAGAAAAAGGACAGCAAATACCGCCCTATTTGAATGTTCTTTCTCAATTCCTCATTAGCCTGGAGACTTAATATTAGATTAACAAACTAAAGCTGCCACAATGCTGATGGGGCCTGGTGAGGAACTGCTAACAAGATGTGAACATGCTTAATAAAATGACCAACTCTTGCTGATATAGAGCCAACTAATTACCTGCCACATAGCCACGCTGTGTTCTCCCGGCTGGAAATTGATAGCAGGCTGTCAGTGTGAGAGGGGACAAAAGGCAGCTCAGGGTTGAGGAATAAGAAGAAAGGCTTGATATATTACAGTGGACACTGTTACCCTAGATCAAATTATCTTGGTTTGCCAAGAGTCACACTGTCAGGCAAGTCCAAACTAGGATTTTTTTTTAGAAAAATCTAGAGTGACTTAGAATCCCATCCATGAACCAAATATTGGAGAAGGAGGGGTGGGCGTGGAAGCTATTTTAAGGTTTGGCTTTCAGGAACAGAAATAAAAGAAAGTATACTAGTGCTGCTGCTGCTGCTAAGTCGCTTCAGTCGTGTCCGACCCTGTGCGACCCCACGGACTGCAGCCCACCAGGCTCCCCCGTCCCTGGGATTCTCCAGGCAAGAACACTGGAGTGCGTTGCCATTTCCTCCTCCAATGCATGAAAGTGGAAAGTGAAAGTGAAGTCGCTCAGTCATGTCTGACTCTTAGCGACCCCACGGACTGCAGCCCACCAGGCTCCTCCGTCCATGGGATTTTCCGGGCAACAGTACTGGAGTGGGGTGCCATTGCCTCCTCCCATACTAGTGCTATAGAACTCAATTCGAGAAACATATCTTTTTGCAGATATTCCTTTCTCTGGGATTTTAAAATAGGCACACATTACATTTCTAGTATAAAGAAATTCCTTCTTACAAAGACTGTCCATTTGGGAGACTCTGCCTATTGCATTGTATTAATTTGAAGATCACAGAGTTGCAAATCTTCTAGTGTTTAAGACTGAAATTTAGCTAGAGATTTCTGATTAAGTGAAAAAAAAAAACAAATAATATGATCCCTAGAGTTTGGCCTTTTGGGAAGCATATCCATGTCCATTTAGCAGACTCACCTCACTTAAGAAGGCAGAAGCTACCTCCCAGTGCTGGGAATTAAGAAACTTTGAATGAAAATAGGACAACTCACTGACTATGTGCTCATGTCAAAGCATTTGGCCTGTTGGCCTTTCTTGACCCAGCCGTCAAACAGGGGATCATGGTTCTTTTTTTTTCCCGCCACATGTTTATCTCATACATCAATGTTACATCCAAAGATGAACATTCATTCTCACACAAAGGGGATATTGACTGAGAGAGGCCAGGGCATTGGCTACTTTCTGAAAATAAAATGATAGGAAGCAAAATAAGGCAGCAGACACAGAACAGTAGGTCACATAGGTCTGCAAAACAATAGCTACAGTTTGTTCATTTGCTTAAAGGGTCAAAGTCCCTCATTTATCATGTTTTTCTTCTTTCCAGGGCAAATGAATGAAGGGTATACTATAGAATAGAATCGTCTTCAACCAGCTAGCAGGTTTATTCTATTAGCTCATCGGTAACTCTGACTTCAGCAAGTCATACCCTTTGATTGGTGCCTCAAGCACCAAGTGTATTTCCATATTAGTAGCCTTTCATTGTAAGTAACAAAAACTATCTCTGATCAATTTAAAGGCAAAGGAGAATGCATTAAGCTTATTGATGGAGTGAAGAGTTGAGTACTCACAAGAATTTGGGAAGGAAGAACCCAGCCTACTATGGAGATCCCATAGAGAAGTTCCTAGACTCTTTCTTAACTAGTATCTTCCATATCAATGGGATAGGACTCACCTAGTAGTGCTTGTTAAAGGAGGAAGGTTCAAGAGGGAGGGGACATATGTACACCTATGACCGATTCACATTTACGTTTGATGGAAAACAAAAAAATTCTGTAAAGGAATTATCCTTCAATTTAAAAAATAAGTAAATTTTTTTAAAATAACAACAAAAGCAACTCAATTTTCAGGGAGTAGCCTAGAATCAGCATACTTAACAGAAAAAAAAAGAAACACTGAGAAGTAGTCATATGAATTCTGCTCCATTGGTCCTCTGGCTCCAGTACAATTGGCAATTCCAGAAAGAGATAATCTGATTGGCTCACATGGAGAAAGGTGTCTCTGGTCCATCAGCTATGACCAGAAGGGCTGCGTCAGGGGACACTATCCCATGCATCAAGATGCAGTTCCAAAGAAGGAGAAATCACAAATAGCTTGAAAATCACCACTAAGTCATTCTGTCATCAATAAAATAAGCCAAGTCATGTAGAAATTCATTATCAGGTCTTTACAATTCATTTAGAGTTCTGAAATACTGTATCAATAATTTTTTTAACTATGAAATATAATTGTGCTGGAAAGTTGGAGGAAATGTCCTATTTGCAAATCCAACCTGAATTAGGAGTTTGGATGAAGCAAGTGGAAAGAAATCAAAATATAGAGCCTTATAGTTACAAATGAAACATCAGAGACAACACTTATGTAGAGACAACCCTTCTCCCCAACCCCCAGGCCCGCACCCTGAAATGTTTCCAAATAGGAGTGCATCCCTACTGTGCTGTATGGAAAGCATCAAGTCGGCAGACAAGCTTGAGACAACCCCAACACCACACTCTTAGCTGGCTTTCAGGAGGTCACTTTCCACGTCTTCTCCTCTTTCCCTAGGAGGCCCCACAGTGACTGATTTTGCCAATAATGGAAGCTTTACAGTCTTCTTTGTCCACGAGGTCTTAGTCACAGTGAACATTCAATAGATGGCTTTGCTGCAGGCGCATTTTCAAATGCCAGAAAAGCATCTGACAGTGTTGGATGTTTGGAGGGCCATTGTTCAGAAGATTAAGTGCTGTCCCATGTTCAATCATTTATTCCACAGCCACACAGGGAATCTAACCGGAGGAGAAAAGTGAAGTCTGGGTACTTTACTGGATGTTTCGGGGAAGAATGTCTCTCCTTATTTTATATATTGTTCAAGGAATTTATTTTATATATTGTTCAAGGAATCTGAACAATAAGCAGGTCATATTGTCATACTCTGAGGGACAGACAACTGGAATAGACTCCAGGCAATGCCCTCACTTCAAAAGGCAGGCTAAGGGCAAGAGAGAACACATTCCCAAAGCCGCAAAACTAATTTTGGCACACACCCAAAGCAAGTGTACCCTTTCCCCAGACTCCTACTAGATGCTTTGTATCAGCCAACTATCTTAAGAAGAATTTCCTTTGCAGAAGTGTTTGACGAGCACTGTCCATGCTACCCAGTGGGCACTCTCTCCTTCTGGCAACAGTACTCTTTGTTTTCATAGGGAAACCACCTCTCCCTGTTTTCAGTCCATGTACTTCTAGACGAGCTGCATCCATTCTCTCCAAGGTAGAAGAGGTGATGAGCTTAACCAATCAGAGCAGGACATTAAAGTAGTCGACAGTGATTGGTTTATGCTCGGGCACAAGACCCAATCAGAACCAACTTAACACAATGAAATTTTCCTGGGATGGTGAGTGGAGTACATCCTCTTTTCTGTTGAGAATGCCAGCAGACAGGATATCCTGAGATGATACTTCCAAGAGTTAATAAATGGAACCTGAGGATGCAGATGGTTCTGTAGACAGCAGAGCAAAGGAACAGAGAAAATGAGCCCTGACTTATTGATGACTTGCTTGTGCTCTTGATACCAGCTGAGCCTGAAACCAGTCCTGTCCCTGGACTTTTCAGTTACTGGAGCAAATCAATTTCTTTATTTTCCCTTGGCCAATTTGATTTGGGTTTTTACCTCTTGCAATTGAAAACCCTAATTAAAACAGGAGTGAACAGAATAATGCATTTTGGTAATTCTGTTTCTTTAAAAAACACTACCTGTTGAGCACTTGCTATGGGCTTCTAAAGTAGAAGGCATTGTCCTTCTACCAAAATTTGCTTCGTTGCTGAAGGAAAAGACAATGCTCATACTGCTCCAATCTGCACAAGGTATGGAATCACTCTCCCACTTAAAGCAATGAAAAGAGTCATTATACCAAATGATTTCTGAAAGAGTTGAGGTGATACAAAGAGAAAGATCCACATGGAAGGTAAAGGGAGGTTTTCTAGGAGGTGAGATAAACTGGGTTTCTTTCCCCTTATGGGCCTGGTGGAAAGAGCTTCAGGTTGACCAGTGTTAAGGGTCTTGTTCAACTCCATAATCCTTTTTGGTGCCACCAGGAAATAATGAATTTAGCTTTCCTTTCTTGTGTGCTCTTTGGCCAGTTGCATTTTGAGAACCATCCTGATGCTCCAGAGGCTAATTTAGGTCAGCTCAACTTATCCTGTCATCCCTCTGCAATTACTGTTAGGGAATGCACTATTCTTAAATGTCTTACTATTGATTGCTCATGAAAATTATCTAGAAATCAGTCAACCATTATTTTTAAGCATCTTTTGTAGACTCAGCACTTTCCATGGTGGTGAAGGAATACAAATGACCACATGTAAGCTGTGATCTCTGTATCCATCTGATTTAAAATCAGTAGTGACGTACACAACAAATTAAAACAGTCTTTAGGTACTTATTTGGTTTTAACTAAAGCACAGTGGTTGATTCAAGAAGAGAGAGGTCAAAATGAAAGGGTTTGCATCTTCAGCTACTCATTCTCACTAAGTCCAATTCATGACCTTACCAAAGTCACACTCAGTGGATAGATGAGGATTAAGCAAGGTTTACTGAAGGTTTGGGCTTCCCCAGTGGCTCTGGGGTAAAGAATCTGCCTGAAATGCAGGAGACACAAGAGACCCAGGTGCTATCCCTGGGTCAGGAAGATACCCGGGAGGAGGGCATGGCAACCCATTCCAGAATTCTTGCCTGGAGAATCCCCATGGACAGAGGAGCCTGGCGGGTTACCATCCATGGGGTCTCAAAGAGTCAGACACGACTGAGCAACTAAGCACAGCACAACACAGCAAGGAAGGTTTGCTGAGAGTAATATTTGAAAGATACAAGACAGAAAGATGAGAAATACTCCATTTCTACTTGTAAATTTCCATCATGTGGGAAAATATGCTAAACTGTCATTGAAAAACTGGTTGATTAGTTTGGCAGAACTTCCAAAGCATTCTGTACATTCGCAAGTCAGTGAAAGATGGTTATGAGATGCTGAGTTCCTGCATGTTGGACTCAAAATGTATTTCTTCTTTATAACCTTTCACTTTGCCCTCTTTGTTAAAGATCAGAAATCAGGGAAAAGATTGGACAAGTAACCAGGACATAATTGCTTCAGGTAAAGAAAGTCAGAAGTCTTAAAGGGCAAGTGACTTTATCCTGCTGTGGGAATTTCCCTGGGTTATTGTACTGTCACATACTAACTGTATTCTGTCCAGCACCTGCCTACTACCATTACTCTTTCCCCATAAATCATCTAGCATATTTTGGGATGTCCCTCATGGTCTAGCAGTAGGTGGGTAGAGTGAGAATATGCATGTTGAGCCTACCTTTCTATGTGTCTGACATTCTATCACAGTCCTCACCAAACTGTTTTATAATGACTTTCATCTATAATTGCCTAGATCACCTTGCTTCTGCCCTTGTTGATCCTTAGTTTATTCTGAACCCAGAAGGATCTGTTTCAAACATAAGCCAGTTTGCATCCCTCTACTGCTCAAAATTCTCACTCCCTTTTCAGAGGAAAAACCCAAGTCCTGATAATGGCCTAAAAGATCCTATATGAGTTATTCTCAGGTAATAGGAAATTAACAAAACCCAGGGACACTTCCCTGATGGCTCAGATGGGAAAGAATCTGCCTGCCATCCATGAAGGGGACCAGGTTCGATTCCTAGGTTGGGAAGATCCCCTGGAGAAGGTAATGGCTACCCACTCCAGTATTCTTGGCTGTCCATGGAGAATTCCATGGACAGAGGAGCCTGGTGGGCTACAGTCCATGGAGAAAGCTAGGTAATTCCAAAAAAACGTATACCTCTGTTTCATTGATTACATCAAGGCCTTTGACTGTGTGGATCATAATAAACTGTAGAAAGCTCTTAAAGAGATGGGAATACAGACCATCTTACCTATCTCCTGAGCGGCCTGTATACCGGGCAAGAAGCAACAGCTAGAACCCTATGTGGAACAACTGATTGGTTCATGATTGAGAAGGGAGTATGACAGGGCTGTCTGTTGCCACCCTGTTTGTTTAATCTATACTCTGGGCACATCATGAGAAATGCCGGACTGGATGAGTTACAAGCTGTAATCAAGATATGCTGGAGAAACATCAACAACCTCAAACATGTGGATGAATTCACTCTAATAGCAGAAAGTGAAGAGCAACCAAAGAGCCTCTTGATGAGGGTGAAGGAAGAGAGTGAAACAGCTAGCTTAAAACTAAATATTAGAAAAACTAAGATCATGGCATCTGGCCCCATTACTTCATGGTGAATAGAGAGGGAAAAGGTGGAAATAGTGACAGATTTCCTCTTTTGGACTCTAAAATCACTGTGGATGGTGACTGCAGCCATGAAATCAGAAGACGTTTGCTTCTTGGCCTGAAAGCAATGACAGACCTAAACAATGTGTTGAAAAGCAGAAACATTACTCTGCCAGCAAATGTCTGTATAGTCAAGGCTATGGTCTTCCCAGTAGTCATGTATAGTTGTGAGAGCTGGACCGTAAAGAAGACAGAGTACCGAAGAATTGATGCCTTTGAATTATGGTGCTGGAGAAGACTCCTGAGAGTCCCCTGGACAGCAACAAGATCAAACCAGTCAACCTTAATGGAAATCAACCCTGAATACTCTTTGGAGGGACTGATGCTGAAGTTCAAACTCCAGTATTTTGGTCATTTGATATGAACAGCTGACACATTGGAAAAGTCCCTGATGCTGGGGAAGACTGAGGGCAGACAGAGAAGAGGGCATCAGAGGGTGAGATGGCTGGATGGCATCACCAATGCAATGCACATGAACTTGGGCAAACTTCGGGAGATACAAGAGACAGAGAGGCCTGGTGTGCTGCAGTCCATGGGGTTGCAAAGAGTCAGAAGTGAATGTGCGACTGAACAACAACAACAACTTAAACAAAAACAACATCGATGCTGCACCCCAAACCAACTATACCACTCACTGGGGCCATTGCTTATTCATAAAGGTTCCCCAGGTGGTTTCTTTTTTATGTTATTATTATGGTGAATTTTGAACATATACAAAATTAGACAAGAAAGTAAAAAAGCACACTGACATATACATATCCATAATCCAGTCCCCACATTTCTCAAATCCATGGCCAAGGGGGATGGTCTTCACATCCCCATCCACTTCCCCCATCTTGCACGATTATGGAGCAAATCCTAGACATCATCTCTTTCTATCCATACATATTTCAGTATCTTGAAATGTTAAGGACTCACTTTTTCAAACATAACCACAATATCATAATCACAGCTAAGGGAACAGTGGTTGTGATTCACCGAGGACTGAGAGCCACCACCCTACAAGGCCTAACTCCCTGTTTCCACTTGAACTTCATCTACTTCCTCCCATACCCATTTCCTCCAGTTCCTCCAGTCACACTGCTATCTTGCAGTGTCTCAGACACAGTCTCAAGCCGTTGCACTTGCCATTCTCCTTGCCTGGATGCTCTCCTCCCAGGTAGACAAGCACCTTTTCACCTCGCCCATCATCACTCTCTCTGTTAGGCTTTCTTTGACTATTCATAACAGGAGTTCATCCTTTCCCCATCCCTTGATACCCTCCCCATCCCCCTTTCTTGCTTCTTTTTATCCACTGCATTTGGTATCCAAATTCTTATTGAACTAATAAAACCATATCCCCCTTCACATTATAATTCCATGAAAGAAGGCACCATGAAAATATTTACTGAACAAACGCACAAGTCAGTGACTCAATTGGGTATTATTAGGCCTACCAGTGTACCAATGAGATGGTGGGATAAAGGGTAAGAAGTAGAATAAATAGATACTCTATTTCATAAAGCTTAGAGAAAACCCATAAAATCTGTAAACATGGAAAGGTAAGACTAATTAATAGATAACATATTCACAGAGAGCTATTAATGGAAAGCACGGTGTTGGAAATAAAATCTGAAGTTCTGAGGTTAACATCAGAATGGACAACTGTTCTGTTTTATTAACATTCCCTTGGGCTGCTTGTACCAGAGAATTAAGCCTGGTTGTTAAAAAGGCACACCATACAATACAGTCATAAAGAAATTGCTGGGACTTCCCCAGTGGTCTAGTGGTTAAGACTCTATGCTTCAACTACAGGGGGCATGGGTTCGATCCATGGATGGGGAACTAAGATCCTACATGCCATGCAGTGTGGCCAGAAATCAAAAACAAAACAGCTGCAATATATTGATCAAACTTAGCAGTACATAAATACATACACATGTGTTATACATTCTACATAGAACACATAAAGTGTAAAGGACAGGTCCAAGTAGACAAAACCCCAGCAACCTTGCACACTAAGCATTCATTCATGTTTTCTTTTGTAGGAGAACCTGATCTCAGGGCTTATTGTGCAGGCTACTGCTCTCATGGAGCATTCCTGGCCATCTGCCAGGTATAGGGAATAGCCTGATGGCTGAGAATTTCTGAAAGGCTGGGTCTGCTCACTCTGGCATAATACAGTACTAAAGCTATACTTCACTACTTCCTCTTCTAGAGCCAAAGAGGATTCCTGGAAGCAGTCCCTTTGGAAACCATACTTAAAACAGGTTGTTTCAATCCAAGCTTGGAACATTAAGTATTGGCCGTTGCTATAACAGAGACATAACCCTCACTCTCCCTGGCTCCTGAGGCACAGACATCGTGCTTGTATTTACCTGGTAGATAAATATTCAAGGACACCATCATTAAAGCAACAGGTGGTGGACTTGCACAAATAATGGTCTCCATCCTGGCACCCAATGTTCAGACGGGAAAGATGCTTTTCACTTCTCGATGATAACACAATGCACCTTGGAAACCCCAGATCCTACTGTAATAAAGACTCCAGTCATTAAAACATAGCAATTACTTTTGAGATTCACAGGCAAAAGTTTAACAGTGGCTGCCCACGCATGAGTTTGCACAAGGGGCAATGGGAGAGCTCTACTGATTTCCATGCCCATTACACATGTGTTCAGAAGCAAGTCTCTCGCCAAAGTCAGTCGTTCTGAAATTTACTTCCCATGCTTTACTGTTGCCTGCTAGAAACACCACAGAACTCATGAACACAGACCCGCTTTGTAAATGCAATTAAGAGGAAACGAAGTTTCTCTTAAAACTCTCATGAATTTGTTTTTTGCTTGCTTTCCTTGAGGGCAATTAGGACTAGGCTCATTTTTTTTTTCCTTTTAGAAGACATGGGTGTTCATGTATATAATGATTGGATGTCTGTAGATTCACTAATTCCATTTAGAAGCATTAAAATAAGAACTGAATTGATGTGCAATGGCCGTTATTTGGCCCAACAGAATTTTCTTTTGCTGGTTTGGAGAAAGATGAAGAAATGAGTACTTTCCACAGATTAGACCTGTTTTGTTTTTTTTTTTTAACTTCTAAAACATTGTTATTCGCACCCACCCATTCATTTGGGTGACCGAATGCAGTAAGCTTCTGAAGTCCTGTGGGTGATTAGAAAGTGACCTTACTGTTGGAGGTAAGTTAGCGCAAGTGAGTCTCCCAAGGATGCAAGAAAGAGAACCTGGCCTTTTATATTTGCCATTTTGCCAAACCTGGTATGAGTTTGTAAACACCATAAAATATGCTACAACGTTTACAGCATATGTCTCTTATTGTTAAGAACTATTGTGAAAGTAGAAGCAGAGTCTACTTCTTAAAATATTTTTTATATAATAGTTATGGCATCCAATTATACAATAGTAATTGTGAATAATTATACCAAACCCCAGTCTGTTTTACGACTACTTCTCACGCTGAGCTCGTAGACTCTATATAAACACCATCTGTATCAAACATAAAACTCTTAGTTGCTCTAAGAACACAGGCTGACGAAACGTAGCTGATTAGTTCTGGAGCCAAGAAGCTTCATGGCTATTGCCCGGGTGCCTACAAACCACATGAATCCAACAATCTCCTTCTTCTTGGGCTCCATTCTGTTTCTTTGACACACAGCCTAGTTACCTGTGTGCTCAGCATCCTTGCGGAAATGATGCCTAGGTGCTCAGACCAGTGATATGCTTCTGCAGAGGTTTTGCTTAGCACTGAATGTGCTTAATTTGCTCTGCAGAGTTCTGTTCATTTTCTTTATGTGTAGTGGTGATTTAAGCACTTGAAGCTGGCCAAGAGCACCGCTTCCTGAATTTCCCTTGGCTAAATGCTGTTGAGGTCTTTGGGTGCCAGACCATTCCCCGGGAAATCTCCAAATGAAGCTTTCCCCTAAAGATGTTTGTCTCTATGCAAAAGGTTTTAACAATGAAAGGGAAGAACAATGGAAAAAACATGACTCTGGGCTCTGAACAGTTTTTGGTTCAAGAACTTAAACCCTAAGAGTCAGCAATCCCATTCCTGGGGATATACCCAGAGAAAATAGTAATTTGAAATGACACATGCACCCCAATGTTTGTTGCAATGCTATTTACAAGAGCCAGGACATGGAAGCCATATAAGTCTCTATTGACAGAGGGATGGATAAAGAAAATGTGGTACATATACTATGGAATATTACTTAGCCATAGAAAAGAATGAAATAATGCCATTTGTAGCAATATAGATGAACCTAGAGATTATCATACTAAGTGAAGTAAAATCAGACAAAGACAAATATCATATGATTTCACTTATAAGTGGAATCTAAAAAATGGTACAAATGAACTTATTTATAAAACAGAAATAGAATCACAGATGTGGAAAATAAACCTATGGTTACCAGGGTGGGGAGGGGGAGATAAATTGGGAGACTGGGATTGACATATACACATGACTATATATGAAATATGTAACTAATAAGGTCCTGCTGCATAGCACAGGGAACTCTACTCAATACTCTGTAATGACCTATATGGGAAAATAATCTAAAATAAAAGTGAATATACGTAATGTATGACTGATTCAATTTGCTTATACCTGAAACTAACAACATTGTAATTCAACTATGTTCCAATTAAAAGATAAATAAATAAAATACTAAATTTAAAAAAGAAATTGTAAATCAACTATATTTTAATATAAAATAAACATTAAAGAAAAAGAATTTAAACCTCTATAGATAATTACCTATCTCAAGAATCTGACCTTCACATTTTGTCCAAAAAATGAACGACATACATACTTTGTCCCCAACAGACAAGTAAGTTGTTATTTGGCAATAAACAAACTTCAGACATAACTGACAACTGGTAACTTGTGTCCAGCAGTTGACTGAACCTCAGAGGCCCATTTCTGGGCTCTTAAAGATCTATATGCAAATGTTATTGCCACACTTTTAACATACTTACATCTTGCAAATTTTCTGTGCCAGAAAGTCCTGCTCTTCTTGCTAGATTTTAGAATTTATGCTGCAAGAAAAAAGTGATATTTATTGGTAAGACATTTTCTCCAAATAGCATAAACAATGATGACTTTATTTTCTACATGCAAAAAAATACTGCATTTCTGGGCTTCCCAGGTAGCACTAGTAATAAAGAATGCAGAGGATAGTAAGAGACGTGGGTTCAGTACCTGGGTCAGGAAGATCCCCTGGAGGAGGACGTGGCAACCCACTCCAGTATTCTTGCCTGGAAATCCCTATGGACAGAGTAGCCTGGTAGGCTCTGGTCCATAGGGTCATAATGAGTAAGACACAACTGAAGCAACTTAGCAATGGATCAATTAAGGGGGAAAAAAGTGCATTTCCCTTGTGGAATTAGCTCTTTGGAAAGAGCTATAACTGTACTCACATTAGTTGGCCAAAATATTCCGAACAATCATTAAAAAGTTCCATGTTAGGTATGCCAGCCTTTGGATACGATTTATAAAAATGTTATTTTGAAGAAAATGGTGCTAGTCCTTCCAGGTAACCATCCAAAGAGCCGAAGATGGATATCTTAATTTGGCATCCAAAAAAAAGCACACAAGAGGTCAGACTGGATGTAGGTAATTTCCTCAGATGCTATTATTTGTCCCCTGGGAATCCACATACCCAATATCAATTATGGAGGAGAGGATTAAGAATGGGCAGAAAGGGTGAGGATGGAACACCAGGTCTGAATGATTTGGGCTAAGATCTTGTATCAGATTTGCAAATTACCAATTAAGGTGGGTTTAGAACATAGCATCATCTTTGCTCATTGTGACAAATTGGAAATTAAGGCTCCCACTGCATGGCAGAGGGATGTCGCTTAACAAGGAATATTATCAAAAGGATCTTACTTGATAACAGTAGATCCTTGGAAGCAGGGCAGACTGACCAGAAAGAAAAAGCAGGCAAAAATCTGAAAATAAACATAAGACCTGGATCTCAAAATAACCACGATCCTGTTGACTTTGTATAAGTCACTCAAATACATTATGAATGAAAGCTCCCAAGTGTTCATTCACCAGAATGCTGGTATCTGGCATTATGAATCTGTTAGAATGGTATTCATTTCTATTCAAGCTTAGCAAGTGACTATTTTCAAGGTATTTTTAGTAGTGTTTATATAAAGTTAAGACAATAATAAAATCTTGTGGTCAGCAGACATACTTAACTTCTGTATTTCCTTTAACAAGTGGCAGCCTCTGGCAAAACACTGCCCACTTAATGAGCGGGAAATGGACAGGTAACTTATGAATCAGCGCCCCTACCCATAATCCCTAGGGAGACGCATTCCCTATCCTGTCATTGATTTCCCATGCTCAGTATTGATTCACAGGATTCATTAAATTATGTATAACAGTGCACACCTATGTCGTGTTTATCCTTCCCAATTTTCCCTAAAGCCTGTTTCATTTATCCGTTCATAAACACACAGAGAAATATCATGCTTTCGCACTTTTGTAGCACCTCCAACCCCAGCATTCGAAGCCCACAGGTCAAAGTTGTTTACCCAAATAGAAAATAATTAGAGAGATCTCAGTAGAGAAAACAATCAGACTGGAAGATATTCACACTGTAAAAACTGCCATGTGGCATTATGCCCCATTGAGAACACAGGCTAGGGGGCATTTGCTTTGGTTTACAGCATGACTAGCCATGAGGAAAACATGGATTAATTATTCTCTTTGCTACTGTGATGGATTTCTGTCATCTATCTATTAATATCTACCTATTATCTATATATATCACCCATCTATTCACACATATATTTATTTATACATCCTACATAAAAACATATGACAGATATAAGTACATGTCAAATATATATGTCATACCTATACAAATATTAGAAGATAAATGAAATAACAGGTCTAGAAGGAGAAGATTTCCATTCCATTTCTGACTATGTCTCTTACAAGCAAAGAGATACTGGAATAAGTCAAGACCCTCGCCGTGCCTCAGTTTCCTGATTTGTGACGTGGGGTTCACTCCTGTACTATCTAGAAAGGGAATTGAATGAGCAAATCCATAGCAAACTGCTTTGAAAAGTGCAGGGTGCTATACAAATGCTGGGGATATAATGAGATGTTTTACAAAAGAATATTATTTCTCTGCTAAGAAGTGTACATCCACATTCGCGTTTTCTGTCTGTGAAGGTTCTTCTTTGAAATTAAATTGAGACCATAACCAACATCCCTCCCAGTGCTGCCTGAGGTTTTACTCAAGCAACAAAGCAAGGCCTTCTTTTTATCATTCATCGCATTTGAGTTCAAGCACCAAGAGGTACTTTTTACCAGTGGAGAAAATAGCTTTCTTTTCACAGCAGAAACACAGAAAATGCCCTCCCTCTGGATGCTAATGTGAGAATGAGGCTTATTCTGCGGTCGTCTCCCAAAATGCCTCGATTCGGCTTTGTTAGTGGCATGTTTCTGTACCAGGAAGTTGGGAGTGGTAAGAGTGAGTCTGAAGCCATTGCCTTATTATTTATGTGAAGAATTAAAATATTGGGATACATTTTCAAGTGGGAATCTTGTTCCTTTTCTCCTTTGGCTTTTAGGGCCAAATAGATACTCTCATTTTCAAAAGTAAGTTAAGATTAAATCCCTTATGCATTCAATCAACCCTGATTATCATACGTTCCTTACTCAGACACCTCCAGTGCTTTTCAATTTAAGTCCCCAGCTGGGCGTACAGAACTTCTACAAATCTAATCCCAAATTTCCTTTCTAGCCCTTTCTCCTGCTCAATCTTCCCTCCCCCACCCCATCACCACCCAAAGCACTGTGTGTCCAATTTGCTATATACTCTATAGTTGTTTTTTTTTTTTTTTAAGATTTGTTTGTTTATTTATTTCTGGCTGTGCTGCATCCTGGTTGCTGTGCGCCAGCTTTCTCTAGTTGAGGCAAGTACGGGCTACTCTCTAGTTGCGGTGAGCAGGCTTCTCATTGCTGTGGTTTCTCTTGTTGCAGAGCATGGGCTCTAGGCATGAAGGCTTTAGTAGTGGCGGTGCATGGGCTTAGCTACCCCGTGGGATGTGGGATCTTCCCGGACCAAGGATTGAACCCATAGCCCCTGCACTGGCAGGCGTATTCTTAACCACTGGACCACCAGGAAGTCCTTGGTTGCTGTTCTGATGGGGTCTGTGCTTTCAACCCAGGTGACTTTTCTCCTGCTCCTTCTTGTCTGGAGATGTCTCCTTCTATCAGGATGGGGCTTCCATCTCTGGCCTAGTGAAATTCTGTCCAACCTTTAAGGCACGTCTTAAATGCCAATAATCCCAAGGAGCTTTCCCTAATACCCTTGACCAATTGCAATCCCTTCCCTTTCCAAATAAATTGTAATTTTCTCCAATTACAACAGCAACAAAACCTCATAACCACCCATGTGTGTTCTGTCGGCATATCGATCTACCGAGTGCTTTCCCTACCACAATTGAAAAAAAAAAAATTCCCAAAGTTAAGGATGGCTTTTATTTTTTTAACTTGTATTATGGAAAATCTCAAACATATACAAAGTTGTCAACAGAAGGCCCTATTTATTTTTGCATCTCCTTTGGGATCTATCATAGTGTTTTGCATGTAGCAGAAGTAAATTTAAGTAATTAGGGCCTTAGGCAAATAGAGCTGCCGGTCAGCATCTCTGACTCCACGTTTCCTGGATGGTTACGCTTTTCCTCGGTAACACCCCAGCACGCACAACCCACACACCTGTGGGATGGCAGTCAACATGGGTTAAACCCGTTTACCAACTTTCAGATTTAGGGAAAGTGCTAATCCTCCAAGTTACATCAGACAGTCAGCAAAAAGAACCGTATTTGAGAGGATAAGAACAAAACCTAGATAAGAATATTTTCTAAGAGAATTTTAATCTGGGTGTTATTTATGTGGTCTTTCAAGTAAGGCACATTTCTTCTACACATGAAATATTTGATGGATAATCTTCAAGTACAAGGGCTCTTTACACCCATTAGAATCATAGCTTTTCTCTCACCTTGCTTTATTAACTGATACAAATATCATTTTGAAGAATCCTCCCTTTATCAAAACCTCATGCCAGACCCTTAATTCTAGCACTTCAGACAGATATTTCAAAAAATTTTGTGCTCACTAGGCCCATTAATTTTTGCTATTACTGTGTATTGTGTGTATGTGTGTGTGTGTGTGTTTGGGGGAGCAACGAAATCTTTAAAGCAAACCAGAATTCTTGAGTGATAGATTACACGCCCATGCTGTGTCATTTCCAATTAACTCAAATTGACTGTACACCACGTTATTCTGTGAGTGCATGGAAGATCAATAAATATGGGGAAAATTCAGCCCAGCTCCCCACTTTCCCATCCGATCCTAGTAGGTCTGAGGCAGATCATGCTCCTGTGATGTGTGTGCCACGGCTCAGGCAGGCAGGTGGTGCGGAGACACCATTCAAACTTGGCCTATTCAATCCCAACTCCTCTAACTCGCCATTCATGCATAGCAAAACACCATCTGGTCCTATTTTGCCTCCAGCAATCACAGCTGACCAAAAACGATAATAACAGCTGTTGCAAAACAAAAGCCAAACAAAGGGGGTGGGGAAGGGGGGGAAGGAAAGGTTAGATGGAAGTCCAGTGCTGAAAAATGCTCCGTGAAGTGAGAAATGGGAGAGAAACCATTCAGATGTCTGAATGGACACAGCAGAGGACTTCTACTTAAACCTGAGATATTCATCCATCTGTCTAGAAAGCCTTCAAACCTCCGTCCGGTGGTAATGTATTGCAGAAATTATGCTGGACGAAGGCATTTAAGCTTCTGTTCTGTGAGTTGGGAGCTAACGACCCCATGTCAGCTAGAAAATGAAAACTCCTTATATTCTCTCATCATAAAGCAGGACAGGTTAATGCAAAAAATAGAGCCTGTTTAGCCAGAGTAATAAAATAACGTGCACACGGCAGGGGAGAGAAAAGGTGTGTGTGGCATGGAGGAGGGGATGAGGGGTGCCTTGTTAATGTCGGTGGACCCCTGAAGAGGGAATGTACAGAGGTGTCCCACTCATCAGCTTCTATAAAGTTCATGCCTATTTTTCATTACCCTGATTCATTTCTGACTTGTAACAACAACAAAAAAAACAACACACACACACACCACATACACCACGTACTTACTTATGTCTCAGAAATAGGAATCAATCCTATGTACAAAATGAAATACAAGTTGACTCATAATATGCTTTTAGCAGATCCTGAGAATAATATGGTAACAAGGTCGGGGAATTTGTTTCATGATTCAAGCTTTTTGACATTTTCAAGATATAGTTTTGCCTGGTGATTAATTTTTTAAACTGTAGTAATTAAGCTATTTCTTTCTTGAAATGGACCATCAGTGGCTTAGCAACATTTAATCAGATGTGATAAAACCCAAAATTTATAAAAATCATTTAATAGATGATACACCACCTGCTTCTAACTGCAAACAGTTGAAAACAGACTTCATTTGCAATTAAGTCTTATCACTAGTGACATTTTTTTTCCGAGCAATACTTCATGGGCTTTCAAAATGACAATTACAGAACTAATACACAATTACTGTCACATGTAGTTTAGCAATTAATTTTGAAGACATTTGTCTAAAGGTTTCACAACAGAATATAAAATGGTTCTTATTGTTATGTAATGTTAGTTTCAATTCACAGAAAATCTTTTACCATCAGCTCTGCCTCTGATGGGTCTGGTGTAAGCATCTCATTTCTTTGTGGAATACAATTGCCCCCTTGTAGATGTGATTAGGCATCATTCTTAGACTGTTTGAACACTGATACCTGTCAACTAATACATCTCATGAAAAGCTTCAATTTAGACATAAATTTTTCTACAGCCAGAAATCTATAAATTTATAATTAGAATCTCTTGCTGTTCAATATTTGTACATAATACAGAGGACGAGAGGATTATGAAATATTGAAAGCTGAATTCATTATTCATAGCCCACAACATACAGTAAATATTCTTTGAAATACAACAACAACTTTGAGGAATCCATATTCCATTATTTTTTGAATGTCTTGCACACAGTAGCCATGGATACCACCACTCACACCCTCATTTTTTTTTTTTCCAGATTAGGATTCCGGTCAGGGTTGACACTTGCTGTTTTTAATTTTCATTTTATCATAAGCAGTTGAAGACTGTTGCCAGTGGTAATTTGCAATTTTTATCAAGACCTCTTCATTATAGCTTCTGACAGGACAGATGCTGTAATTAATCATGCAGGACAACTGGGGATAGTGGTCACAGTGTTCTCAAAGAGGAGCCACTACAGAGCAAGAAAAGGGGGGAAGGAGTGGGCACTGAAATAATTATTTTGGCTTAAGAATTAGCATTCACCAGCCATTTTAATAGCAATAAAGACACAATGCCAGCTAGTTTGAGCCCCAAATAGAAGACGATTGCTTTTTCCTCTAGACATACCTTGCCCTTGCATCTTAATAAAATGATAAGTATAAATAATTACTAATGGTTCTATTTATTTTGTTATTTTTTGGCCCCACTGCACAGTTTGTAGGATCTTAGATCCCCTACCGGTGATCGAACTTGTGCACTTATCACTGAAAGCTCAGAGTCCTAAACCACTGGGCCACCAGGGAATTCCATTAATGGTTCTATTCCTAATGGTTTAGCTTCTTTTTAACAGGCCCTGGTGTGGGGGCCATGCAATCCACATTCTTAGCTGTAAATCTCGTATTTTCAGCTAAAAATAGAAGATACCAGGGCTTAAACACAGGTTGGTATGGGATCTATTTCCCCCATCTTCTACATATTCAAGGAACCACAAGTGAAATTTGACATATCATTTTATTTGAAAAGTGAACAGTTGCCTGGTTGTTGCATCAAAATACAGTCCACAGTTTTTACTGAAATGTGTTTATTCTATAGCAAGATAAAAGCATTTTTGTTTTAGTTAAGCAAAATACAAACAACTTAATTGCTGCTATCATAACTCATAAAAAAGTATAAAACAGCATAAAAACACAATAAGCAACATAGCAATGAATGGTTTATGTCACCAGTGTTTACGTTAAAGCCTCGTTTATGAAAACTTTACAACACATGATATGAAAACTTACAACTTTGAAAGAAAATATTTACATTGATTATTCAGATGTGATGCGCCTTTTAAATATTCTACCGGTATTACATCATAATAAAAACTCTTGCTTTTTTTTAAATCTTAACTTTTGTAATAACTGTCTTCATTTAAGTGCATTTCCCTTTTAAAAATACAGTGTTTTTAATTTTCGAAACTTGTCACTCAAAACACAGAATATAATATTCACATTCTTTTCTTCTAATTGGAATGAATAGAATGGGCTAACAGTGGTCATAGTGTTACAACATATACTGTGGTTTGGTTTGGAGAAGTCATGGGTAAAAAGTGAAAAGGAGTCAATAATTGAATCTAATCACTTGCATTTTTTTTCTTTTTTTTTTTCTGGAGAGATTCAAGGAAAAAAATAAGAGCTTTGGCAAAAGTCTGTGATTTACATTATTTTTTTTTTTTCATGACAAAAAAATGCCATCAACGATTGACATCATACAAATGTTTGTATGAAACTGGATCTTCAGATTTCAGGTAGTTACTGACTGTGCTTTTTATTTTCAGGGCTTCGGAAGTTCCAGTCGCCTTGAAGTGGGGATGCTTCACTTCAGGAGAAATAAGGCCATTTGCTATGACTCAGAGAGGCCAGTTTATTATAGTCATCAGTCTGTCTTAGGATTCATGACACGGTTTGATTCACATATTGTAGGTAGAGCCTGAATAAATAAAAAAGCCATCACATAGAAGAGCACAGCTTTTCTTATTAAAAACAGAGTAGTTTCGAGATCTTTCAGCTCCACTGTTTAGTTCTTCTTGCCTATCTAATAGACACTGGAGAGGACCGCCGCGATCGTTACACCTTTCTGCATCACCACCAAACCCCGACTCCACGAGTTGCAGCCGCCTGGGGTATACCCTCTGACGGCCACTCGCTTCCAGACGCGGCACAACCGCCTGCCCCGCGCGTTCTTCTTTAGAAAATACTGACCTGCGATAATACTTGAGTCTGTGTCTGAGACTGTATCTGCGACGGGTGCTGCTGAGAGGCCGGCTGGGGGCTCCCGAGGGCGGGGATGGGGGATGTGATCTGGGAGGTGACTGGGGAGTGCTGCCGGGGAGAAGGCTGGGACTGATGTTGCATGTGCTGCAGCTGCTGCAGCTGGAGACGCTGCTGCAGCTGCTGCTGGTTGATATGCTGCTGGAGCTGCTGCTGCTGCAGCTGCACGTGGTGCTGAAAATGCTGCTGCTGCAGCTGCTGCTGGAGCTGCTGCTGCTGGAGCTGCTGCTGCTGCAACTGCTGCATCTGCTGCTGCTGCTGCTGCTGCTGCGTCTGCACTGAGGGGCTCACCTGGGCGGAGGAGGCCGAGCCCACCATGGAGCTGATCAGCGGAGCCCCAAGGTTCGAGGGCATGTTGGCGGCAATGGTGACCGACGTGACCATCGGGTTCACGGGGAGTCTCATGGTCAAGGGTTTGGGAGCGATCGACCGAGGGAGCGATGGTTGGAGAGTCTGAGGGGACGCTGACACGGTTCCGTGCTGAGACAGCGGAGGGTTGAGAAGGAGGGAGGAGGTCAGATTGGTGGACGCCAGGGTCTGCTGAACGGAGCGAATGGTCTGGGCTTCTGCTGATTCCGCAGCAGCCTGCATTTGAGGGGAGATGGTTGGAGTGTTTTTATAAGGACTGTGAATGGATGACCAAAATGGTCAGCGTTACTCTTGCTTCCCAAGCACTTTGTGGGAGGACTAGGCAGCTCCTCCCGGAGGTGAAGTCCAACTCCCCACGTTTTGAATCTGAGCTGGCTTGGCACCTTTGCTCTGGTCAACAGAAGGTGATGGAAATAAGGCTTCAAAGACTGTCTGTCTCTCTCAGAACCTACCACTAGGTGATGACAGACATGTGGCCCTGGTACCAGACTCAGTTACTAGCTTACTGCCAGCCAGCCCACTGCCACGTATGGGTATATGTGTGCCAGCTGCACACAGATGAGAAGGATTTGGTGACGCTGCCTTGCCTTGGCCTAGATCTGAAGACCCAGCTAGTTACTTGGCACTCTCTGAGATACATGCTTATCTTTGTAACTCACTGGGCTTTGAGTCTATACAAGTGTTCCACAGCACTACTGTACTGAAAGATGACTGATGCACCTTTGAGTGAGTAACAGTTGTTCAGCATTGAACCCTGAACTAAGATCACCACCAAAAACCATTTTGAAAGACAATGAGAGTAGACTGCCCGACTCCAAGTCTAACTCCACTACTCAACAACTCTGTGATTTGCGGCAAGTTCATTCACCCATCTCCATTCACCCAGTTTCCTTATCCATAAAATGGGGTTTAATGGTATTCACCTTGTGTAGGGGTTGTGAGAATTAAATGTACTCATATATAATTGTTAAGCATTTACAACAGTGCCTGGCCTACAGAAAGCACTTGGTAAATGTTAGCTATTTTCACTCATTAACAAGCTCTACTGCCAGAAAATGACTATTACTAGAAAACTTCAAAGCCCTGTATATAATATAGAGCCATGATTATTTATAACAGCGCTTACTTGAATATAAAAAAACATACTTGAATTCTTTAGAAACACTTAATTGAAGAACTTTACAACTTTAGAAATACTTTGGTTTACCAAATACTTTCAAAGTTTTCCAAAATTTATCAAAGACGTCATGCATAAGTGGAGAGTGTTCAACTCTCATGTGACTGAACAACCTGATATAAACAAACAATCTGGAGCTCAACATGCAGAGAAACTGCCTAATGTATTTTGTACTAAAAAACACATAATTACCTCCACAAAAATATTTTACTAATGCAACTGTGATCGGAATGACTTCTTTTAAAGACTACTTTTTCTTCCTTTTCTTCATAAAATTAGGGTTTTTGGAGGGGAGTAGGAACAGGGGAACTTGGAGGCATCAAGCTGCCATCTACTCTCTTTAATGATTTTGAATGTTTATTTCTAGATTTTATTACTTACATTTATAAAATCTACTATTAGAAGACACTCAAGGAATGACTTTACATGGAGAATCACTGGAGGTAGGAAAAGCCATGGCTGATGGCTTCTGTTTGAAGACCTTATCAGTGTAAGACTCCATCCGTTGGTGGACAGTTTTCTGATTTTGCACAAAAGCTCAGGGGATGGGGTGGGGGCAGGGGCTGCACATGACTTGAGGGTGGAGGGTCATGTTCTAAAGTCTTTGGTTAAGAAGAAACCCACAAATGTTCATAATGATCTTTAGAAACCATTATGTCATCCACAAAGTAGAATATGCACAGTTTTCTACATGTAAATGACACACTATTTTTAAATACTCAAATATTTAAAAATTGCCAAGACAGTCTTAAGGAAGAAACTACAAGAGATGTCTACACTTAGACACCTGGGCAATCACGCCATTGCACCTTTAAGATGCTCCCCTAGCAGAGAATGGAAAAGCGGATGAGTCTGAAGAGCTCCTGCTCACCTGCTGGTTCTACTCCTTTATGGTTTAATATTAAGCTTCGATTAATTTTGTTGGTTATTCTGAAGACTAAAAGTGATAGCTGAGTCACATCTTAAGGGAGGGAGTTTCAGGCTCTGAATGTAGTGCATGCTCAGTTGCTCCAACAGCATCTGACTCTTTGCAACCCTATGGACTATAGCCCGTCAGGCTCCTCTGTCCATGGGATTCTCCAGGCAAGAATACTGGAGTGGGTTGCCATGCCCTCCTCCAGGGGATCTTCCCCACTCAGGGAATGAGCCTGAATCTCCTATGTTTCCTGCATTGCAGGTGGATTCTTTACCGCTGAGCCACTGGAGAAGCCCTCTGAATGTAGAGGCTTAAGTTCAAAGCACATGTGATGCACCCTTGTTTATTATTTCTAATGCTGAGGCTGAAATCTTGCTCCCTATAATCCCACTCCTTGAATGAGTTCCATCCAGGACACAGAGATCAAACTTAAGCTTTCCTTCCATGATGGCTGTTATACTTGAGGACCAAAATCAAATGACCCCAAATCCTTGCTTCCATGATTCTTTTAATTATTTAAATATGATTTGATTTTCAGTCCTTACCATCATGGAGATAATGCACTAAAGGGTCTTCAATTAGTCACCATTTCTCTTTATATCATGGGGATCAAAAAGAAGAGAACCAATTCTTCAGATGTGGTCTAGTCATCAAACTATACAGTTAGATGCTACTTCCTGTGAGATCACCATATTAGCAGCTATTTCACACTTTAGGGTCTGGTTGAAGTTATTCTAAACTTATACCTCAAGGGCCATTTTAGTTGCCTGTTATGTCTCTGACTATAAATTTGGGGTGTTCTCAACTGCCCTGGGGCTTCCCAGGAGGCTCACTGGTAAAGAATCTGCCTGCCAAGCAGGAGACACGGGTTTGGTCCCCTAGGTTGGAAGATCCCCTGGAGAAGGAAATAGTGACTCACTCCAGTATTCTTGCCTGGAAAACTCCATGGACAGAGAAGCCTGATGGGCTACAGCTCATGGGGTTGCTGAAGCACGACACGACTTAGCAACTAAACAACAATACTTACCTATTGAAAAAACAAAAGCAAAACAAAACTACCCCTAAAGAATTTTAGATTTATTCTTTTTAAATCCCATCCTATTGGATAGATTTTCCAGTATCCATGGACTCAGTCTACCCATTGGGAAACATTTCTGAATCACTTTTTAGTATCCAAAAGTAAAACTTTTAAGTTATCCCTTCTAAGTCAGTCATTGACCTGATCAGCCCAATCACAGATGCTATTTCCAGAGTGCACCCTGAGTTACTGGCTCTTGGCTTAAATCCATGTACGGTCAATTATTCACACTCTAATGCACAAAGATCACCTATACCTGCTTCTGGCTAAGTGAATGAATAAATGATCCACTTGAGTACATGCACATTGTTACTCTATTCACGTCACCCCATCTAATTAACCATCAAGTACACCTCAATTCTTAACATCTATAGCCCACACATTCAGTGGTTTTCTACCAACGTGCGAGTCTGCATCCAGAATCGGTATATCTCTCAATGTGCATCTTCCAGAGTCCCAGAAAAAGGCTTTGCTATGGACCACCTGATGAATATTTTCTCTTTCTAATGAAATGGGCAGTGTCCTAAGAACTGTCAAAGACAACCTCTCTTGATCATGTTCTGAGCCGCTGCCAATGGTAGCTCTTAATATAAAGAAGAAACAACTCAGGTGAAAAAGAGAAAAAAGGGCTAAATTCTTTTTAAATGGCTTTGCCAGCAACACCGACCATGCCCTGAGGCCCTATGTGGTACTTTGAGGCCACGACAAAGACAATGAAATGGAATCTCTGCTTGCCAGAGGAAATACATCAAGAGCAAAAACATTAGTTCACATTATCCTCCCCAAAGCCTTTCTAAATTCTACGAAGGCTAAAGACAAAGTTAATTAAATGTTAAAATATAAGGTAACAGCTCATGCTCCTTTTGGATCAAGGTAATAATAATCCAGAGTGACATTTGCTTTAGAATACCAGTGCATTTTATAATGCATCAGGGCCCATTGTATACTCTATGTATAATACATATATACATGTCTTTTTTTTTAAGTACTTGGAGCATAATTTTATTTTAAAGAATCATGAGGTTTATTTATTTATATGATGTGGAACAGTTTGGTCAAAAATGCAACATCGTCTATTACAATAATGCAACCACTGGAGAATTTATGATCTGCTGTCCAAAATGCCTGAGAAACATACTTCTCAATTTAAATAGAGGACATTAACACAGATCTCAGCCCCTGACCGGAAGAAAGGGGGCTGTTTAAGACTTGTCTAAATAGCTTCAGCCAACATACGCAGAGATCAGTGAATCTTTTGGAAACAATTTGGATTCATTAGCTTGAATGAACTCTTATTTTTTATGCCATCATTTGAGTTATTTCTAATGAGAACAAATAAGTTTATGAGTTATTCAAGGTGCTATCTTTTTGAGGAGTAGCATTTATGTTTTCAATGCTCCAGGGCTGTTTTCAACTTTGTAACGCAGAGATTGGCCGCTCTTTTACCTTAGAAACGAGGCTGGCCCTGTATGCAGCCAGGGCTTTCAGGTATTCTTTCTTGGCAGCTTCCGTTTTCCTTTTATATACCTATTAAAAGACCACAATTAGCACCACCTTTAGCGTACACATTCTCAGCCATAAAATAACTGCTGTGCAAATTAGGTTGCAACAGAACTCACATAAAAAGTTGGTTTCCCTGGCTTTGATTTTTAAATGTGAAAACACACACACAGGTATTAAAACAAAACCAAACCCTGCCACCCTCACTGGGCACAGTTTTGATGTTCACTATTACAAACAGAAAAAGATTTCGTCTAGCAGCACAGAATTCATGAGAATAACAGCTGAGGGCCTCCTGTTCAGACAGTAAATAAGGTAATGCGAATGAAAGGTGTGGCAAACAGTTTAAATTATAGAAAATTAACAATTTCTCCATCATGTCTTCTTTCCCTCACATTCATTTCTAAGCTGAAACAAATCAGAGGATGAAAACCCAGCAACAACAGCAAGAGCGAGTGAAGACAGAAGAGAAAAGATGGAGACCTTTCTTTTCGAGGGAAAAAAAAATCAGAAATAGTGAAAGATATAAGATTTCCATTAGTGAGACCAGTGATTTACATAAATCCCAGTATACAAAACCTGATTTGGGCTTCCTTTTCTTAAACAGTGGTCTGATGGCTAGCTGTTACACCAAAATGCAACTATGTTTTTTTCTCCAGAATTTAAAAGTTAGATGCAGCAGTTTGCCAGCCCCTTAGGATTACATTTCTAGGGTAGAAGATGGGGCTGCTACCTAGAGCATGGAGCCCAGTGCAAACAAACAGGCGGATTCTACAGCAGCATCAGCCCAAGGTAACCAGCTGGTAGGAATGAGTTCATGATTAAAGGAAGGAAGGAAGAGAGAAAGAAAGAAAACCAAGGGTTTTCCATTCTATTCCTGAAACAATTATTCTGGTTTACTACTAACAGGTATAGGATATTCAAAAGCAGAGACATTACTTTGCCAACAAAGGTTCGTCTAGTCAAGGCTATGGTTTTTCCAGTGGTCATGTATGGATGTGAGAGTTGGACTGTGAAGAAAGCTGAGTGCCAAAGAATTGATGCTTTTGAACTGTGGTGTTGGAGAAGACTCTTGAGAGTTTCGTGGACTGCAAGGAGATCCATCCAGTCCATTCTGAAGGAGATCAGTCCTGGGTGTTCTTTGGAAGGACTGATGCTAAAGCTGAAACTCCAGTACTTTGGCCACCTCATGCGAAGAGTTGACCCATTGGAAAAGACTGATGCTGGGAGGGATTGGGGGCAAGAGGAGAAGGGGATGACAGAAGATGAGATGGCTGGATGGCATCACCGACTCGATGGACGTGAGTTTGAGTGAACTCCAGGAGTTGGTGATGGACAGGGAGGCCTGGCATGCTGCGATTCATGGGGTCGAAAAGAGTGGGACATGACTGAGCGACTGAACTGAACTGAACTACTACAGGGGTCTATTCTTGAGAGGATCTGTGAAATTAACGCCTATGAATGGTCATTGGAATTTCACGGAGAAGACATAGGAGAACTGAGCCCCAAGGAAGCCATTCTTCTGCATTTGTGTGGAGGACTTGCATGGGGAAAGACAGGACACTAGGCCCTAAGGAACTGTCTCCCACCAGCGTGGCTAATCGCTCAAGGCCTCTCATACAGCCACACTTTCAAATGAACATGGAATAAAATTTCAAATGCTCATTGACAATAATGAAACACACAGAGATGGCTTCCAAGTTTGGAAACCCACCAGGAGAGCACAAGGGTTCAGAAAGATGATCAAAAAAAAAGCAAGCAGGATGGACTTAATCTCTCTGTAGTGCCCTTTGTGACAAAGTGGGGAGGGGGGGAGGGTTGGGGAAATTCCGCATTATTTAAAATGAAAAGATTATCATAAAAAGTTTATGCTTGCAGGATACTGCCTGGATCTCCTCCAACTCTCTTCTGAATGGGTTCTGAACACACACCCTTTAAGGGAACTGAGAAATCCAGACAAGTGGAAGGTACTTTGGAGTTATATGTTTGTGTTTTTTTAATTCCATAGCTTAGAAAAATGCTTTCATGAGAATCAATCATATTAAGGGGAGGCATTCACCCAGAAAAGGAGTCAGGAATATTCTTGGAACATTGAGTTATATGGCTGTGATGGGTCTTTGCCTGAACTTACCTGCTTTTGTTCTTCCCCGAGGCTGTCCCACATAGATGCTACGATTTTTGAGACCTCTCCAAAGGTCGCATTGGGGTTCTGACCTTTAATTGCTGCCTGTGTGTCTCTGAAAAACAGGGCATATGCTGACACTGGCTTCTGTGGCTCATTGGGATCTTTCTTTTTCTTTTTCTTTGGAGTCTTGGGCTTCTTGCCAGAATCTGGAGCAGCTCTTTTCTCTCCGATGGCCTGCAAAGCAAGATGAAAATTCACTGCCTAGAATGTACTTGCAGAGAATGCAGAAAGACTTACTCAGGTCCCCGGTCTTTCTTTTAAGGTTTTGTTAAACATCATCAACAGATGAATCACCACCAAAAGAGGGGGAGGGGTAAATTTACTTAGTGTTAACTGGATGGCAGAGATTAGCATTTAGAACATTGATTAATGAGACCCAGAAGTATCTTCAATACATTTGCAACATATGCTTTAAATAGCAATTATGAGTAATGAAAAACAGGATGCTTTGTACCAAACACGTATGTATGTGTGCGTGTGTAGATGTATGTGTGTGTTACATATGTACCCATAAACAAAATATTTTACATTTTCAGAGGTTTTAGAAGTAAACCTAAATAATATTCAGGATGTTGATCAAACTCAGATATTTTAAATGAGGTCCCTTGGCCAAAGACACATACCATCGTATGTATGATTGGTCTGAATTGATTTTTTGAAGCTTGTTTTTTTGTTTTTTTTACCAGAATTTTACTTTGCTAATGGTCTCCAGAAACTCAAATGGAAATTAGCTCTAATTCCTAAGTTTGCACAAAAAGGGAAAGGACACTTTTATTTTCTAAAATAATAAAAACTTGCTAAAGAATAGGATAATAAGGAATGTAAAAGTATTCAAATTCTAACTAGAGCTAGAAAGGAAATTGATACTCTTCATAAAATGAAAAACCTGTAAAATAGCAGCATCAGTAGATACTTAAAATCACCAAGGCTAATAAGAAGACTAGTAAGAAGATGCTTACTATTATCTATAATAAGTAACGCTGCCACAAGAATACTGGCCTAGTGATATTCACACATATTCCCAATGAACTCTGAAATCAAAACTATAGGAATGATATAGGTATAGTTTACCAAATTTATATATCACTGAGCTCTAATACTCACCTGCTGCTGCTAAGTCGCTTCAATCATGTCCGACTTGTGCGACCCCATAGACGGCAGCCCACCAGGCTCCCCCATCCCTGGGATTCTCCAGGCAAGAACACTGGAGTGGATTGCCATTTCCTTCTCCAATGCATGAAAGTGAAAAGTGAAAGTGAAGTCGCTCAGTCGTGTCCGACTCTTCGCGACCCCATGGACTGCAGCCTACTAGGCTCCTCCATCCATGGGATTTTCCAGGCAAGGGTACTGGAGTGGGCTGCCATATAACAGACTCATTAGAGAAGCAGGGGAAATGATTCATCAACCTTGTTTTATTCCCCTCCTCATCCCCTAGATTATAATATGATGACTATATTGGAGATAATTTTGCAGTTAACTTTATCAAGAATCCTGAAGTGTTTGACAAAATATGTTTTAAAAGCCAGCTCTGGGCAAGATCAACAGAGATAGATTCAAGTTACTAACGGATTGGCTTTTAATGGCCTTGAGTCTTGAATCTTAACTCAAATTTTCCAAGAGTATCATTACTTTCTGAAAGAGGGTCATTTGAAACTTAATTCAATGACTAGAATTCATAGGGAGGAAACTGATAAGCAACTTTTTTTTGAGAGCTCTGAACCCTAGGAAGCCAGTAACCTTCTTGGTGGGCATGCTGTTTGCACTATTTGAGTAATAACACACCCATACTTTACACAAGTAGCTTACAGATGTCAGTAGGTATTAAGCTCGACTTCACCTCTCCTCCAAAATGCCATCTTTCATAACTCACACAATGAATTAAATAAAATTCCATAGATGCCACAGTCGTTTTTCTAAATCTTCAGAATAAATGAAACTTGTATTCTAGTTAATGAATCTGAACTTGCAAATGAGTCAGATGTCTTCTAGTTAGAGCTTCAACTTGAGCCAAATTTTCCTTCAATGAAAAATATTACTTTAGCCACAAGGAAAAAATATATACACAGATTTTTCTAATTGAGTCAAACTCTATTCTTTTCTTGGAAGAGAATTTGGCACTGTTTGCACCAACAATACTCTGACCTATTTCCAGTGTAGCTTTTTCCAAATAAGAGTTCAGTTCCATTCTTTGCAAAACAACATTCAAATGTCGACAACCTTTGTCATCTTTCCTGGACAACCATGACTTGCCATAGTCATCCTTACCGTTTAAGAATAAATCCAAAGTGAAGAATCTCACAAGTTTAAATAAAAGCTCAGAATTAATTCTCCTAAAGAAACTTTGCATAGTTGACTCAAAGGGCTATGAAAAAGTGGAGAAATAGCTTTATTCCAAAGACATAATCAACAATAACATTAATCTTCCTTTTTTCAGCTAAGTTACTTAACAGATAAACTGGATTCCTTGTCTTTACTCAAAACCTAGACTCTGTCTAAAAATGGAATGAGCTAAGAGTCACATAAAACTTTCTTTATAGAGATGACAATTTCAGATTGATACAGCGGTAAGTATTAAGATCAGTGGGAATGCGAACAAAATGAAAGGAATCTATTTGAATTGTGTAATAGCCAGCTGTAACCCAGCTATATCTTATACACATCCCTTGAGTTTATTATTTCCCACTTCACCCTGCTGAAGTCCTTGTGAGTGCGAGTAGAGACTGCTAAGCAAATTTCTCCACTCTGTGTCCAGCGGGGAGTCAACATATCTGGACAGACCAAACCCTCCTTAAAATCCCTGCCACGTTTCTCCTCTTTTCAGCTAAACTCCCTCCTCTTTTCATCACCCGAAATCTCTAAGCACCTTTTCTTCCATTTCTACTTAAACATAAATGATGCTAAAGGTAAAAATAAATGATGCTTAATATTCTGGTCTTGACTTGTTCCTTACCCACTCTAAGAAATTCTGGTTACTTCTATGTGCTCCTATCTATGTGCCAATGGTTCAAAAATCTATACTTCCATCTCTAACAGACTGAATTCTAGACTCTCTCCAATGGACTGAGTTCTAGACTCAAATGGAAGTGTCTCAAATTCAACCCCTACCATGCCAAACTTTCAGCTTCCCCATGGTGGGGAAAAATAACATTCCTCACTTCCTGGGTTAATCTTCTCCATTTACTGATATCCATGCTGGTTCTCAAACTAAAACCCAACATACCTTTTACTCCTTCAAATTCCAGGCAATCATCAAACCTTAATGGATGATTCTCTCTCTCTTGAATGTCTCACTAATCTCGCACCTCCTGTATGCCTTCCTTTGCTAAAATTAAAGGAAACAAATCATAACAAAAGGATGTTTTAATTGGTTTCCTTCTCTCTGGTCCCTCTCTTTGTAACTCGTTCTATATACAGCCTAAGCTATGTTTCTAAAGCAAAAAATCTGTTCATGCCATTCCTCAATGCAAAGAATTAATCAGCTCTCAACTACCAGCAGGGAAAGGCTGCCACATTCCAGCAATTTCTTTCAAGTCCCATTTCTTTCCTCCTCCATGTCACACCATTCATGGTACCCATAAATGGACATATAATTCCTTTGCTCTTTCTACCACAATGTGGGCCTCTCTCTTCTGCCTCACAAACTTTTGTGTATCCTCTTGGACCTAATTCAAACATCACCTTCTCAATAAAGTCTTCCTCAAATCACTCTCCAAAGCAGAATCGATGACAATCTCAGTACACCAGATACATCAGCTATGCCACTAATCACATCTGGAGCTAGTTTTAAACACTCTTATTTGTTCCCAGTGGGAAGTCCCAGGGGCAGCAATTCTCTCATAAGTCTTTGTGTCACCAGAACCAAGTAAAATGCCAAGCACAGAGTAGGTGTACCACACATAATTAATAAACGAGGAATGAGTAATTGTGTAACTAGAATAAGTAACTTTAATGAAACGATGTCTTTTCTAGGCATGCAAAAAAGTCAAACTGGCAACTAAGTTTTTGTTTCAAATTGTGTATATTTGAATCACTTTCCTCCACAAAAGCAAAGGTGCAAAACCACTGGAACATAGCATGTGGTAAACACCACTGGGGTGCAAGACTGTCCAATGGGCAGCAGTTCAGCCAACTAACCAGATGAAACGTGCCCATCGGGACATTAACTTAGGACCAGAGCCGTTCAGAATTTCTGAAAAGTCTACCGGAAGCCTTCTCCATTGCCGATTTAAGTAAAATTCAGCCTATTAATTGATTTGCTCAAGGCCTTACAACTAGTTGAAGTCAGATCTCCCAAGTTTCAGTTGAATATACTTTCCACAGAAATAAACAGATATAAAAGAGTTAAGAAAAAATTAAGCTGTCATACATTTAAGTGCTACTCCACATCCTTGAAGAAAAGGAAGGTAATATTGTGAATGAAGCTTAAACACAAGAATATGGGGGCTCCCTGTATACTAAAGGCAGTTAACTTACTCTGTTGGTTTCATCAGCGTCCTCCTCGTTGATGGAGCTGGAAGGAGAGGGAGTCGCTGATTTGCTCGCAGGAGGTGAAGGAGACGTGTGGGGCACACTGGCCCCTCCCAAATTCAACCCCAGCTGGGCGCTGAGCTGAGACTGGTTGATGGTGGTGAGCTGGGCAGGCGGCATGATCCCAGAGCGAGCAGCGTCCGTCATGTGGACGATGGACCTCATGATCACAGAGGGATCCTGGCGGTATTGTGAAACTTGTGTGTGGCTCTGATCCTAAAGGGGCAACAGAAATGGGAGACTCTTAGTTTTCCCAAACATCAGTGAGCTTGCAGGGGTTGGAGAAGGGGGTCAAACGGCACCAACTTTCAGTTACAAAATAAACACATCATTGCACTGCGCTGTTGTTCAGTTGTTAAGTCATATCCGACTCTTCGCAACCCGTGGGGCTTCTCTGGCCATGGGGTTTCCCAGGCAAGATTACTAGAGTGTGTTACCACTCCCTGCTCCAGGGGATCTTCTTGACCCAGGGATCAAACTTTGCATCTCCTACATGTGTCTCCTGCATTGTAGGCAGATTCTTTACCGCTAAGCCACCAGAGAAGCCCTAAACATCATAGGGATGGAATACACAGCCTGGTTGGCTGTAGGTAATAATATTCTATGACAGATTTGAAAGTTGCTAAGAGGGTAGATCATAAAGCCTTCATCACAAGAAAAAGAAAAATCATGTGTTTTTTTGTAACTGTATGATGACAAATGTTAACTATAATGACTGTGGTAATAATTTTGGAATATATACAAATATCCAATCATTATGTTGTTACACCTGAAACTAATATAATATTATATGTCAATTAATACCTCAATTAAAATGATCAATGAACATAACTTCAGCAGCTCCTTAGATAGGTTTGACTTGTTCCAATTTTGTTAGATCTGATTTATTGCAGGATAATGGTCTCTATTAATTTATTAACTAGAAGGACTCATGCTGAAAAGTTGAAAGGTCAAAAGCCCAAAGCCCAAATTATCCAGCCTCAACTATTACACTGCAGAACTGTCTTGTGTGAGTGTGCGTGCATGCTGTCACGTCTGACTCTTGGCAGTCTCACGAACTAGCCCACCAGGCTCCTCTGTCCATGGGATTTTTCAGGCAAGAATACTGGACTGGGTTGCCATTTCCTCCTTCAAGGGATCTTCCTGCCCAGGGATCTCCTGCATCGGGAGGCAGATTTCTTTACCACTGGGCCACCAGGGAAGCCTAGACCTATTGCTGGATGACTTAACTAAGTGAAAATAAAGGACTATTAGCAAAGGGAAGACAAATCTCTACCTCTTGCTCCTTACTGAGGAAACTGATGTCAAGGAAAGGGGTGACGCCGAGGTCTAAGCCTTTCAGGCTCACCAACTCACTGGCCATCCTTCTTCCACACAGAGCTGGTTCAATTATCCTTTCTCCAGCTCTGCAAAACGGGGAGAAGCTGTTCTCTATTTTATCCTCCCAGGCATGCATACGCCATGTAGCAAGGATGGGCTAGAGAAACGCGGAGCAAGCATCTGTTTGCTTCAGGGCACCCTCTCTGTAAAACCCTCTGTGGTTAACCAGAGGATCATTCCAATTCAGAATTACACTGTCAATGGCATCTGGAAGCCATTTCATATCTTTAGGGTTGGATATCACTTTTTTTCATCTTAAACTTGCTTTGTTTTCTTTTGCTTAACCCATCCTGATTTAATGTATTAATGAATTGTTTAAAATATGTATCAGGAGGAGGTAGAGACCTTCAGAATTAGCTCCTCTGAAAATTACTGCCGACACTTCAAAAGTAGCCTTCTCTGTGTTGGGGAGGCATAGAAAAGGATTTAGATTTGCTTCTTCTTCTCATTCCAAAGAATACAAAAATGAAGACATGCTTTTCAAATGACTTCATTTAAGACTTGTCATTTAGAATGAGCCTGCGATTTTCTTGAAACCAAATTCTCTTGACTCACAGTGACCCAGAATCTAATTTTATACATAACCCTATGAATTCTTCTTTTCAATATTTCTCATAAAGCTTATTTTGCTCTTTAAAGAAACAAATGAATTGTAAATATTATCATGCCACTAATTCAGAAGCCAAGAGCTATCAATAGGAAACTAGTTGAATAAATTATGATCGATCATGCTACAAAGTATTATGAAGCTTTTTAAAATAATGAATTAGATTTATGTGTATTGACCTAGAGAAGAGTGTCTTCGTTTTGGCTCTAATGACATTCTGGACGAGATAATTCTTTGCTGTGGTGGCTGTCCTTTGCATTGTAGGTTGTTAACAGTAACCCTGGTCTCTCCCTGTGTGTGTGTGTGTTAGTCGCTCAGCCGTATCCAACTCTTTGTGACCACTTGAACTGTAGCCCACCAGGCTCCTCTGTCCATGGAATTCTCCAGGCAAGAATACTGGAGTGGGTTGCCATTCCCTTCTCCAGGGGATCTTCCCAACCCAGGAATCAAACTTGGAGATGCCAATAGCAGCCTCCTTTCCTTCACCAGTCATGACAATCAAAAATGTCTCCAGACATTGCCCCATGGAGGGCAAACTTGCTTCCAGTTCTAGAGAGCCACTAATCTAGAATGATATGCAAGATCTAGCAAGTGAAATGGAGAAGGTGATGACACCCCACTCCAGTACTCTTGCCTGGAAAATCCCATGGATGGAGGAGCCTGGTGGGCTGCAGTCCATGGGGTCGCGAAGAGTCGGACACGACTGAGTGACTTCACTTTCACTTTTCACTTTCATGCATTGGAGAAGGAAATGGCAACCCACTCCAGTGTCCTTGCCTAGAGAATCCCAGGGACGGGGGAGCCTGGTGGGCTGCCTTCTATAGGGTCGCACAGAGGCAGACACAACTGAAGCAACTTAGCAGCAGCAGCAGCAAGTGAAAAACCAGGTTGCAAAGCAGTTATGGAGTATAGCCCCCCCCCCGTTTTTTTTTTTTAAGTTTAGGGACTTCCATGGTGATCCAGTAGATAAGAATCCACCTTCCAATGCAGGGGATGTAGGTTTGATCCCTGGTCAAGGAACTAAGATTCCACATAGTTGCATCACAACTAGAGAGAAGCCTGCTTGCAGCAAAGGAAGATCCCATACACTGTGACTAAGCCTGGAGGCAACCAAATAAATAAATATTTTTAAAAAGTGTAAACAGTAGTTACATTATACTGGATTGGAGGGGTAAGGAGGGGAGCATCTTAACTTTTCCCATTCACAAAAACAAAAAACAAAACAAACAGAAACTAAAACACTATAGTTGCTGCTGCTGCTAAGTCTCTTCAGTCGTGTCCGACTCTGTGCGACCCCATAGACGGCAGCCCACCAGGCTCCGCTGTCCCTGGGACTCTCCAGTCAAGAACACTGGAGTGGGTTGCCATTTCCTTCTCCAAAACACTATAGTTAGGAAAATCTAAAATCAAGAGACAAAAACACTTAAAAGAGTCTGTGGCTAATTGCCAGGGTTTCATAGAAAATATACATATTTTCCATTAATAATTTTTGAGTTATCAAATTCCTATGGAATCCTGGAAAAAGGTGCTCCACATTTCAGAGCAACCCCAATTCTTTTTGTCTCACTAACAATACACTCTGAAAATACTACATTCTCCTTGTAGGAGTCCTTCTGCAGTCTGGTATCACAAAAATGGATTTCACGTTATCAGTGTGTCTTAATTTCCTTTCATTGGTACTCTTCACACATTTAGCTATTTCTCTTCAAAAATCTGAGGAGACTGTCCACTCTTCGATGTTCTTTTAAAATTCTATCATTGCTTACTGATGTTTTTCAGCCCGCCACAACTGGGAATTATGCTATCTTTTTCTTAACTTTAGTCTCCAAATACATCTTTCAGAGGCTTTTCAAAGATTTAAAGAAGTCTGAAAGGACCTAACTATTTTAAAATATCTGCAGGCAACTCCAGAGTATTTTAATTCCAATGGTAAAATAATCAGTTAACTGGCATGGCCACGAAATATGAGGATATAATTTACACAGCCTTCTCATTAACCAAGAAGCCACTTTGCTTTCTTTACTCCCATGCCCATGAACATCAGCACGTACAGATACTTGACAGGTGCATCCCAGATGTACAATATTTCAGAGGAATCTCATGGTCACACAGAAGGCCATGGGGTTAGATTTTTGGCTTTGTCCACTCTTCCTGAACTCCACCTGCAATTTATGCATTTATGATGGACCAAGTTGCCTAAGAGTTCCTGTTAACCAACAGCCAAGGTTCATGAACGAGGAACATCGACGGTGTGTTTCTTTGGATCTGGGACCTGTGCTAAGCTTAGTGTGCACTTTCCAATCCAATCCTCTAAATAACTTCCTGAGTTAGATACTATTGTACCTATTCTTGGATAAGAAGGATCCCCTAAGCCACAGAGGTAGCTGGGGTGATTGGTTGATGGAGAAACCGTTCTTTAAGTCCCATGGACAGAGGAGCCTGGCGGGCTACAGTCCATGGGGTGGCAAAAGAGTCAGACTTGACTTAGCAACTGAACAAGAACAGCACAAAGGCGCCATGGTGGCACCGCAGCTGGGAGCTTGTACTGACTGAGTGGGAGATGAAGGGGCTCTGAACTCTGTACCATCACCACCCTCCTTTAACAAAAGCAACTCCATTTTTATTTGTTTTATATAAATTGAGACTCATTTCTCAAAAAGAAAAAAGTGGGGGGGTGGTTTCTGAATTGGGGACAGTGTGAAAACCACTCCTGAAGCACACTGGTGGTGGTGGGGCCAAGATCTTGCCAAAACTTAGAGCCATCCACGTGGTCTTCAAATCCAAAAAATGCTGGCCCACCTTTCTTATCTCCCACAGGACCATACACCAAGGACCTCCAAAATATTGTCAGGTAACCTGTGAACCACATAATCAATGCAACCAAATGTGCTAGCATCTACCATGGTCCATTGTTATCTGATAGTAACTTCCTATGTGTGAGGATTATAGTATAAGAAGATTAATGGTGAAAGTATCTCTTTAGAGAATCAAGTTCCTTTAGGGTCACCAATTATTAACAACCTCCTTGGGGAACCTGGTGATCCTTAACAGCTCCAATCATTTTCTATTTCAAAAAGTAACCTTAAAAAAAACCTCCTGTGATCTTAGGATTTCCACTTAAGAAGAAAAAGATGTCAGCTCAGTTGAAAAGCATTTATTGAGCACGTACGATGTGGCAGGCCAGCGACGCCAGTATACCAATGCTCATATCTTTCAAAACTAGAAAATTACCATGTGATTCTTTTAAACATGACTCTATTTAGACAGAATTTAGAATGGACTAATGAATTTATTAATACTATAAAAAAGTGTAGGCAAGAATAATTCATCTATAGTCCTCCAAAAGAGCTCACCACTTTTCCTAGTAGTAACGACACTACAGGGCTTCCCTGATGGTTCAGTCAGTAAAGAATCTGCCTGCAATGCAGGAGATGTGGGTTCGATTCCTGGGTTGGGAAGATCCCCTGGAGAAAGAAACGGCAACTCACTCCAGTATTTTTGCCTGGGAAGTCCAATGGACAGAGGAGTCTGGTAGGCTACAGTCCATGGGGTTGCAAAAGAGTCAGACGTGAATTAGCAACTAACCCACCACCACCACCACCTCAACCAATGACATGAGATGGAAATGTATAACCATGGATATAGCCCTAAGAAATTTAATGTGTTTTTGTAAATCATTAATCTTGCTTATTAACATTAAGCATTGAAAGATTTACCAATGATCACTGAAAGACAAAGCAACTACTGGGTTATAAGAGATTCTATTATCACATCCAACAAGAAGGACTGAATGCTGGTAGCCTTTTTGACTCTTCATACAATTATGTTTTATATGGAGAGTTCACTTGTATCGTTTCCTAAATTGTTCATCATTGGAAAGCAACTCCTTCTTTCTTCTTATCTCACTTTGTCTTCTAACTGATAATATTAGATAAGAGTTTGTCAACCTCAGCAGTATTGACATTTTGGACTAGATAATTCTTTGTTGGGCAGATGCATCAAATCCTTTGCTTGCAATGCATCTTGAGCATTGTAAATGCTTAATAGCATCTCTGGTCTCTATCCACTGGGTGCCAGTAACCTCCCCTCCCCACCAAGCTGTGACATTCAACTGTCTCCAGACACAGCAAAATTCCCTGATGGACAAAATCTGCAATGCCCCATTTGAAAATGATTTTATTAGAGAAGTATAACAGAAATCATCTTCTTGTGGGGGAAGAGAAGTGGGTGTCCAAAATTAGGTTTTGTCTGTAAAAACAGAACATATGTGCATAAAAAAGATTCAAACTGTGATAAATATTGTGGAAAAATAAAAAGGCTATGCAAAAAAAAAAAAAAATTTATTCAGGAGAGGGTAGCTGTATTTGATTCGGTTAGTAGGAAAAGCCTCTCGAAGGTGACTTTTGAGCTGATACCTGAAGAGTAAGAAGAAGTCCATCAGGAAATGGGGAGAAAGTATGTTCCAGCCAGAGGGAAGAGCATGTGCAAAGTCTGAGATGGGAGAAGGCTTGTCATGCTTGAGAAATGAGGAGGCCAGGAGAGGCGGGAGCGGGGTAGGCAAGGCGAACAGAGAAGTGCAGTGGGTTTGGGAAAGATGGAGATGAGCCAAATCAGGCGAGGTGGGAAAACTGGGGGATGCTCCCCTGCAGAGGTGACCCACTGGGCTGAGTTGTAAAGGATGAGTGGAAGCTAACAGAGCTAGAAAAGAGGGAAGAGCATTGTATGCAGAGAAGAAGAACATGTCAAAGTCCCATGGCATAAGGGAGCACATGTGTGTGTGTGCTCACTAAGTCGCATCCAACCCTATGGACTACAGCCCACCAGGCTCCTCTGTCCAAAGGATTCTCCAGGCGAGAACGCTGGAATGGGTTTCCATGCCCTCCTCCAAGGGATCTTCCCATCTCAGGGATCAAACCCACGTCTCTTAAATCTCCTGCATTGGCAGGCAGGTTCTTTACCACTAGTGACACCTAGGAAGCCCTAAGGAAGCACATGATGGATAAGTAAAGAAGAGGTCTATGTCACTGCCCAGGAAAAGCAAGGCTTGCTGTGAAGCTGGAGAACAAGTAATGACCATAAGTAATGGGTCTATAATCCATTCTGGTTTTTATTCACAGTGGAGAGACAAGCCATTGAAAGTTTAAAAGCTTGGTACCTATTTAATGACGTCATTCATCCCAATAAATATTAACTGATTTTACTTCATGGACAACCCATCAATTGTGGACAACTTGGATTTAATTATAAATACTATAAAGAGCCTAACACCTCAACTTATTTTTTTAATTGGTATGAACTTTTTTATTTTGTGTAGAATGAAGCAATTTTTAATTTACTTTCTAATAAAAAGTGAAGTGAAAGACTCCCACTTGTGTCCAATTCTTTGCTACCCCATGGACTATACAGTCCATGGAATTCTCTAGGTCAAAATACCTGGAGTGGGTAGACTTTCCCTTCTCCAGGGGATCTTCCCAACCCAGGGATCAAACCCATGTCTCCCGCATTGCAGGCAGATTCTTTACCAGAGGAGCCACAAGGGAAGCCCAAGAATATTGGAATGGGTAGCCTATCCCTTCTCCAGTGGATCTTCCCAGCCCAGGAATTGAACCAGGGTCTCCTGAATTACAGGTGGATTCTTTACCAACTGAGCTATCAGGAAAGCCATAAATTTTAATTTTCTAATAAAAATTAAACTGTAAATCAATCAAATATATATGATAGCTCCTAAAAGCCCAGGCTCTTTTATTTCATTTTTTGATTCTCATTAGTTATCTATTTTGTATATAATAGTGTATATATGTCAATCCCAATCCATCCCACACAGTCCCTCCCCTCCTTGGTATCCATACGTTTGTTCTCTATGTCTGTGTCTCTATTTCTGCTTTGCAAATAAGCTCACCTGTACTATTTTTCTAGATTCCACACATATGTGTTAATATAAGATATTTGTCTTTCTCTTTCTGACTTCACTCTGTATGACAGTTTCTAGGTCCATCCACATCTCTACAAATGGCACAATTTTGTTCCTTTTTATGGCTGAGTAGTATCTCATTGTATATATGTATAACATCTTCAGCCGTTCCTCTGTTGATGGACATGCTTCCATGTCCTGGCTATTGTAAATAATGCTGCAAGGAACATGGGGTGCATGTATCTTTTTGAATTTTGGTTTTCTCCGGGTATATGCCCAGGAGTGGGACTGCTGAGTCATATGGTAGCATGATTTGAAGAGTACTCAAGCATTTGCAACCAGAGAAGATTATTCAGAATGGGCAGGTCACAGACTTCGAACAGGAAGCACACTGCCTTCTACTTGCCTATAAATACCATTCGACAAAGTCTTTGGGCAATGATGCCTTGATGGTTTGTCTGTGTCTTCATGGGCAGAGTGCTTAGCTGAGACTTGCTCCTCTTTCCACCTGATGAAGGAGCCT
Source organism: Bubalus bubalis (assembly GCF_019923935.1). Taxonomy (NCBI): domain Eukaryota; kingdom Metazoa; phylum Chordata; class Mammalia; order Artiodactyla; family Bovidae; genus Bubalus; species Bubalus bubalis. Next base: position 20,576,666 of record NC_059174.1, read on the forward strand.
CTTTGTCGTTTGTTTTTTTAAAAAGGAAACCAAGAAATGGATGTTTTGGGTAGCGGTTCCTTGTTTTCTTCACTTGCCTGAAATCCATTCTATTAATGAACGTTAATCATTGGAGCAAATGACTAAAAATCTGAATAATTTTATATTAAAAAGGAAACTTTAGCTCACTAGCATAAATTAGAAACTGGAATCACCATGATCGTTGCAATGCCAGGTAAATACCAAGTAAAGCAAATAATAACACAGTCCATCTAAATATGGGGATCTACCTAAGATTTGGGGCCAGAGTTCTGCTTTCTCCTTTTGAAAAAGGATGAAAGAGAGATGTGAAAGGCTAATTAGCCTCAAACTGAGACTGCTTTCTTGATTTAATCAAGACTGAAAGAGGATGAAAAGTTGAAAAATGTCCCTACTGTGTAAATCACGATCGCATATTACCATGTCTGTACTTCCTAGAAGATATCTGGGGTTTGAGGGGATGGGGAGGGGAATGGAAACAGTTTGTTCTTACTACCTTAGCCAAGAAAACTCTACTTCCTTTACACATTCACATTTTTTCCACTCCTACTTTCAGGACAAGGACCAGTCCTTCCACGAAGTCCTCTCTGAGTACATTTCTCTTTCCTTCCCATGCCTGACATTTATCTCTGTGATACATGCTTGGTGATACATAATCATACATCCTCCTGTATTGCTTTCTTGTTTCTTTTACAAAGTAAAATATATTCAAATAGATTTTATAATTTTAAGTACCACACATTATTCTATTGATTGGTACTCAGTACAACGGTGCTTACTTCCATCTTTGAAAGTAAGCCAAAGGATTTTATCAAAAGGAATTTTAAAAATCTAAGATGCAAATGTATTTAATGCATCTACCATCTGCATTTACAAACAATATTCTCTGTAACAATTCAACCTTAGGTTTTCATAATAAAGGAGAACATCTAATTAAGAAGCAAACAGCCCAAACATATTAGCGAGCGTGACTAAATAAATTTTCACAATGTGTTATTTTAATCAATATTTCTTAAGAAATGGAGCAATTAAACAATTATCAGTAATAAAAATTGCTTTGTATTTATAAATATCAGAGAACTACAAATAGGAAATCCAATAATTTTAAGCTCAATTATTTATATTCTAGAGCAATGTTAAAATTTTATTTGCAGGTAAGCAATTAATCGATACTTAGGCATAACTAATGTATTCCTAACCCAAACAGAACCTCAAACAAATAAAGTTGTGCCAGATGCATACCAATGATAATTACAGACCTACATACCATAAACTTTATATTCATCAAAATATCTACACTGAAATAGATAATTTTTACTTAATAACTACTCTCAGGGTTATAATCAAACATACCTACACATGAAAGTTTTGTGAAAAACAGTCTTCCCCAAAGATAATTAATAGCTTCTCAGCAAAATAAAAATTTTAAGAGTTTATGATAAAACAATGGTATTTTCTCATACACCCTCTAACTCCCTTTGTTTTACCAAGCAGTCAGCTCTATATTGATTTTATTTGATCCTAAATTAAAATTTTAAAGATTAATTCTATTTTTACAGCTGTTGATGTTTTAAATCCCCTTCCCCTCCATTTTGATTTAGTATTCAATGTACACTCTTAATAACCAATAAATGTTCTCTCATGATCCTTTCATTCATTCATACATTCAACAAAATATTTATTGAGAGCCTCGCGTGTTTCAGCCCAGACACTTCTAGGTCTCAGGATGAAGTAGTAGAAAACAAGACAGGCAAGGAGGGGAGGACAGGCCTTAAACAAGCCAAGAAGGCTGCCTCCTAAGGGCAACGAGGGCTGTGAATACAAGAAAGTGGGCAACAGTACAGGAGTAACTCTCATCCTCCAAAAACTGTTTGAGAGCCTTCCCGGTGGTCCAGGGAGCCTCCCAGGTGGTGCAGTGGTAAAGAATCCGCCTGCCAATGCAGGAGATGCAGAAGTCGTGAGTTCGATCCCTGGATCAGGAAGATCCCCTGGAGGAGGAAATGGCAACCCACTCCAGTATTCTTGCCCGGGAAATCTCATGGACAGAGGAGCCTGGTGGGCTCCAGTCCATGGGGTCACAGTCGGACACGACTGAGCACGCGCACACACTGGTGGTTCAGTGGTTAAGAATTCACGCTGCAATGCAAGCAAGTGCAGTTCAATCCCGGGTGCGGGAAGATCCCACGTGCCACAGGGCAGCTAAGCCCATGCGCTGAAACTACGGAAGTCCACACACCCTAGAGCCCACGCTCCGCAACAAGTGAGGCCACTGCAATGAGAAGCCGGCACACCTCAACTAAAGAGCAGACCCTGCTCTCTGCGAAACTGGAGAAAGCCCATGAGCCGCAACAAGGACTCAGCGCGACCAAAACTAAAATAAATACATAAATAAAAATGTGTAAAATGGTCTGTCTACTGCCCCTAACCCACAGGGAAGTACTGCTAATGGTATAAAAGCTTATAACTGTAGATTATATGTTCAAATGAGACACAGTGAAATAAATCATAGGCTAACTTTTTAATAACATGTTCCTTTGAATGTGATAAACCAGCCAAGTCATCACAGGTTGCCCTTCACAACAGCTAATTGGGTTTAGTAGAAATTTGGAACATTCCCCTCCTTCAATACATGATCCTTTTAAAAACAAAAACATGATCCTAAAGTTAACTCAGCCTTAAAGAGAACACTCTGATGTTCAGGCTCAGTAGATACGTAGAGCTATGCGTGGTAAAAGGCTATTTGCTCTACCAAGAAAGGCAGCTTGTCAAATGTCTGTGGCCTTGGTATTTTGAGCAGACAATTGTCAAGGTGTAGTAACAGCTAAATTAAAGTTGACTCCGAACAACATGCCTCTATGAAGCAGTCATCAGACTCTGCATTTTTGGTATTACATGGAAGAGACACTGCTAACCAAAAACTCAATTTCTAAGTGATCAGTCTCTAATGATTAAGAATATATAACACTTAGTAGGTGCTCAGTAAATGTGTGCTAGAGTTAATATGGTTTCAATTTTATAAGTTGGACTTTTAAGAGATGGGTCCCACTGCATTCAAAGTGAGTCATTTTGCTTATGTAAGACATGCCTTTTCTACTGTTAACTTACAATAAGAAAATGTTTCGACCATACTTGACCAAAAATAAACATTATTGAAGTAATCGTTCAATTTGTATGAGAAATTGTTGGTCCCCTCCAATGGCTAAATGGTGATCGTCCAGCGGAATTTAGCTTTGCCGCTTCTATTGACAATAGCAATGAACATGTCCATAACAATAATAAGGGCTTGTTTTAATAGAACGTTCCACGCATTAAACACATTAATGACCCATGAAATAACTGTTTTATCTGTAACACATTAAGCAACATTGCTAAAACAATGTATTAATTGAAAGTCGGCTATTTCTCTTTTAAGATTTGGGGAAGTACAAAAATGGCATGAAAGTTATTTTGTGAAAATAAAAATAATCCAGAATTAGACCCATACTAAATAACTATATGAAAAATAAAAATTTCTAAAAGAAGCCTGGTAATTTTAGCGTTATTTTGACACACTTCGATTTTTCTGATCAAAAATGATGTCTGCCTGGACTATGTCTTAAGAGCTTTATGAATATTTTAAAAGCTGCTACTTTTTCTTCTCTGTGTGCATATCTTCTATAGGACTTTTTTCTCTCTCTTATTCTCTTTCTTTAACAGGTACAGAGACTACCATACTCAAATTTACCTCCCTTACTTCCATCATTTTCAATTTTCTAATACTATGTTTGATATTACCAGAGCACCAGGAGTATTTTCTATAAATATATGCTGTCACAATTAGGTCCAAAGCAAATATCAAACAGAAAACGTTGGTCCTTCAAACATGAAATATAATGCACAAAGAAAAAGTATGTGAATTATCAGTGTGTTTTATAAATTCTCTTTGGGGGGGCATCTAAAATATCAGACTAGAGACAATTATTTTACTGTCTGTTTCTTGGATATCAAAGAGAATTTTGAAATTCATCAAAGCTAACCTTCTGTTATGTACAACAGGCTAAGCTGAAAAGAATGTTAACAAGTTCAATTTTCATTCAATCAGCACTACTGCTCTCTGAAATGTTTCATTGCAGGAAAGAAATAAAAATAATCTATATGGTAATTATGAGGATGAATCCCCCAGTAACTTTCAGCTACATGAAAGGTCAGTTCTATTCAAGATATTTTATCAGTCCCCTGCACATACTCCTGTCCTGTCATTTTAAATCTGAACAGCATTTTATTTTCCCATTTACAGCTACCTGCAGAATTAAGTACTTAAGCCAAATAAGAAAAAAAAAAAAAAAAAGAAATGTTGAATGCTGGCAAAGGCTATAATAGCATAGAGATAAATCGTTCAGCTGCTCTCTCTCAAGCCTCTAGGGCTGCAGATTTTTCTTCTCCTGGTGCACTGTGGGTATTCAAAACTTGTTCAACATGATTTCATTTCATTTCAGGCACTGCCTGAGAAAACTAAATTACAGAATCAATCATACAGAAGGTCAGAGTGAGACTTCATTACAAGTATTGCATGCTTGCATGAATATCTTTCATTTATGACTGACCCAATATGTCACAATAGCTGTCTAGTAAAAATAATCCACTTTCTGAAATTGATGTACTACTGATGTCAGTGCTACTCAGCAGGCTGGGCAGATTATAGAGAGGTGTTAAAAAAAAAAAAAGAAACCCTTTGGAGCGCATGTTGTAGATTTTTAGGATTGCCATCTTTGGTAGATTAAAATAATTTCCAGATGATCATCTGAACTGACAATAATGCTTAGAGGTAAAAAGAATTTTTAACCAAACTATGACTGTTGATTTTGACTTGCCAACCACATCCTGTTTGAAAATACACATATCCACAACAAGCAAATCAAGGTTGTTCTTTGAAGTCACAAATGCATCAGATTTCAATTTTTTCAACAATTTGCTTTTGAATACCAGGGCATTATTTGCATACTTTGAAATGGGAATGCTAATCATTAGACTCTTTTTAACCCCCCCCCTTTTCTTTTTTGTTCCTGCTTTCTGTTTTTTTAAATATAATGGCAGAAATTTAAAGAAGATAAACATGTTGCCAACAAAATGCAGTTAATCAGTAATGTGACAAGCTGTCACTCTCTAAAGGAAAACCAATGAGGCTCTGAAGAAAAGCTGGTTCAATACTACACAAACAAGCTGGCTTTTCTTCCTACATGATAGTCTTAATTTACCATAGCAATTCTTAAGCGACAGCCATGCTCATTAGGATAATAAAACTTCTTAGCTGCATAAGGTACGAAACAGCCAGTGCACTCTGGGAAACTGAATGCCTGATGTATAAAGTATTATTTATTATTTTTCTGGTGACCCTCCTGAGGGAAATCTCCAAGGAGCTGCTGTGGAGCATTACGATGTCGCCAGCCACCTCGGTGCCCGGAGGGAAATATAGAAGAACCTTGACATAACCTATTTTTAACCATGCCTCTGGCGATTCTGAATCCCAGTTTATAGGTGAACATGTCAGGGAGTACATAGAACAAAGCCAACGACACGTTGTATTCATCGTAATTCTGTCCTGGTACATTTTATTTTTTCCAACATTTGTGATTTAAAATCCCATGACATTTCTTCAAGGTGAAATTCTACTCGAATTTTCAACAAGATTAGTTTGTTTCCAGCCAAAATAAATATCATTCAGGTTCAGCAAAACTTCAGAAAGGCACCAATAAATGTGATGAGGTCCACGTAAACACCATGACAACCGTTTGCACTTAGCTAAAGGACTTCTACTTTTCAAAATCAATGAAATAATTCAACTGCGTGAGTGATTAGCAATACATTACAAAAGAAGCATTAAAAATTGAGTCTTCTCTCCCAACGCCACTCTGTGAAAGCATTGTTCTTTAAGTGTATGTGAATATCATAATTATTTTATGATTCCATCTTTAGTTCTTTCCAATATAGTAAATTCAATTGACCATGAAATGAAATTTCATAGTCAAAATGCCTCCTTTACACTTTTTTATAGCAGCAATAACAGTTTTATAGCTTTAAGGCAAGGTAATTCATCAGATGTTTAATTTAAAGGCAGATTCTTATATTATTAATAAATATTTACCAATTTAATAAAGCACACATTTTAGCATGCATTATATGGTCTTTTAACTATTTCCCTAACTTAAATGAGCCTCGCTGAGCATCTATGAATAATGGTGAACCCTGGGCAAACTCCCTTGGCAACTAAACACCCTTTTTATTTTTATTATTTTCCAGGCACAACATTGCAAGGCTGATTGTAGAGAAACAGAGGACAGAACCCTCCCTTCCAGTGTCAAAGGGACAGAAACGCAAGAAAGTCCACAGGAAACAATTATTTGAGATGGCGAGGAACATTTATGAATACTTAATGACCATTTCCCGACTGTTCCTTGCACTCTTTTCTGACAAAAAAGTAAAAATAAAAACCCTGATGTTCAGCTCAAACACAAAAGATCACAGGCAAAGAAAATTATGTTGCTGCAATCCTATTTGGGAAAGTAATTTTATATTTCAGAGCGCACACTGAATCTTTGCACTGCTAATCCACTACATATTTTGCAATCATCTGCTGTTATCTGGGGAATTAACAATGAAACCAATAAACATCACTGGCATGGTCATAATGCGCAGAGAAATATGTAAACAAGCAATAGGATTTGTTTTTTGTTATACCAACACATCTATTTCATTTTATCAGGGTTTAAGGAAAAAAAAAAGCCCTATAAACTATTAATCTTGTTTTAAAATGTCTGCTTCGTACTTCACCTAGATAGACACACAATGCCTTATATACTATGGTAGGGAAAAAACAGCCCCAGCAGAATAGTTTAAAATATTTAAGTAGATTTACTCTGGTGATTGCTAACTATAATGGCACACCAAGAAAAACAGAACCAAAATTATTGCATTAGTAATTTTGGCTCTCTGGAGTGCCTTATTTGATGTTTACAACAATAAATAACACAATTAGGTATATTTCACAAAATAACCTGCTCTATACTTTCCTCTGCTGGTTATAAACAATTATTCTTTTTCCCTTTCTCTGTATCACAGTTTGATATTTTATTTCAGGTAGGAGCAAATCACATATCATAAACATGACGCTTTAATCCAACAAATGCAAAAGGCCTGAGCCCTAGTAAGGGCTCCCTTTTTAAAAAACTCTCCTGGGCAAACTTTCAACTCAAGGACATATCTTTGTTAAACTAAAAGCAAGGAAAAATTGGCTGCTTTCAAACCAATGAGTTAGACTTCTTTAAAAAATCAGTTCAAACCAGAGGATCTTGTGGGGTCCTCCTTTTTCAAGTCAACCAACCCAATGCCATCTTGTCCAACACCAGGGACTGCTCCACTATCTGCCTTTAAATGGCACCAGGAGGAACAATCTGCATGTTCACCAGTAGACATGTCCACCAGTAGACATGTCCACCAGTAGACAGGCATGAGCATGTTTCAGAACATGGGCTCTCAGATCTTTACCCTGTGAAGTTCAAACGATAAGCAAAATACTTTCAAGCAGTAAATTTGCTGCCTACCATATGCAACCCGCTGCTATGAAGCACGCCATCTTGTTCCACGAGATTTCTTGAGATTGTTATGGAAGGAAGATCCAGGCTTTGAGGGGGAAACTGGGGCGTGAATTCACTTCCCTGGGAAGGCAATGGATCGCTGAGGCCTTGAAAGGGCAGAAGGACATCAGGCATGCCCAGGGCGGGATCCGACTCTGGAGGCGGCGTGATGGGGGGTATTTCAAATTCCTCATCCCCAAGGCTTGGTGTATGGAATGTCTGCTAAAAGGAAACAAAATATAGATATCTTCATATTCTGTTCCTAGATCTTATTTCTCCTTGGAGGGAAAAAGAACTATGTCACATGAAAACACTACACAGATAGACCAAATATTTATTTCTCAAATGAAAACATCTTAAACACAGATTTCCATATATAAAGTTTTGCTGATCATTCTGATTAAAGATTTAAGTCTCATTATCATATGGTTTTAATGGAGTATCAGTATTAACAGTTTTTTAATGCGTACTTAATTAGCAACATCTGTCTTTGTTGTTAGTTGGAGCACCAGCGACATTAGATTTGGCTATATAACAAATTGCCACTTTATTGATATGTTAGTGAAACAGCTCAAACGCTTACATTATCCACATGCTTCATCAAATACTGACGATTTTGTGGAGCGCATACACAACATTAATCCAGAAGTGAACATTACACATATTTACTTTCTGCCACAACATATAAAACAAGTGATGCCAAATGTATGGTTTGCTTTTTTAAATTTCCTTATTGGTATATTGCCAAGTGCAATACCTGATTCTATGGAAGTTGTTACTCTTTGTAATAAAGCATTTTATATAAGGATCATCAAAGCATATATATCCAGGGCTTTTATTTAAACAAAAAGGAGAATTTTCTTTTACAGGAAGATTTTTGATTTGTATTTATCGGAACACTTCTCTTCCAGTCTTCAGTTTTAAAACGCCATAGAAGGAGCATAGAGATATATTGATAGAAATGTACTAATTCCATGGATGTTACTCAAGTACTTACTGTTATTTCTCAAGACCTAAGTAAATAATGCATACTTTTTTCAGTGCTACTTAGACCCTTAAAGATAGTATTTTCACATAGGACCTTGGGGTACAAATTAGAGCTGCCTGCTGAACCCCATTAACTATCTTTCTTAAAATAGAACTTCGATTTTGTGGGAAGAGGGGTCAGTGTCTAGAATATTCTTTTTGGTAGGGTGAAGCAGTTACTCAGATACTTTTTATTTCCAGCTCAGAGGGTCAACATTATAGCTCATTTATTATTAATAGCATTTTTTGAAGAATGAATTGGTGCAAGATAATTTGAATCTACTATAATTGGTTAAGAAAACTAATTAAGAGCTGAAAATCACCCTTCTTCAAGCTATCAATGATGATGTAACTTAATAACCATTTGAAAGAAAATAGAAACAAACCCAAGGGGAGAAACACACACACACACAAACACACACATACCCCCCATTTCTTGTCTATAGAGCCTGTCAACTGCTATTTGTATCTCACCAGAAATAAAGAAGTCACAAGCTATGGGTGTCCGTGGCTGGGCAACTGAACATCTTGAGTTTCTCCACAGACTCAGCAGATGCAAAACATGAGAAAGCAACTGCACATTTGAAAGCTAGAGTGAAATATTAGATTTTCTGACATATTGATTCCAAGAACAACTCCCCAAAGATGTCAGTTTCCGACTGCGGTACCCCGAGTTCTCAAACACAAAGGATGAATTGGCCACAAGCGTGGCTGGCTAATGAATGTAACCCTATGGCTGCATTTGCTGTTATTTTGGCACTAATGTGGTCTAGTAACAGATGCAACTGTAATTTGTGACTCATTTGCTACCCCATTACTGCTTAATGAAATCTAACATATCACATTAACAATACGGATAAACACTCATTCTTGATATGTGGCATTTGGCTGTTTTCATTACCACTGTAATTAACACTTGAAATATTATTTCAATAAATATTTAAAGTACTTTAAAAATGGTCAGGGTAATCATGACACAGACAGAAAACATAAAGCAAATGTGTGAATTTCAAACTCAGAGCATCCTGGTCACCATAGTGTTATCTACTGGGCGATATCTATGGGAAGGGAATCAGTTTCAGGCACAATTTTGACTTCACAGCATCAAACCTAAAGTCTTCCTGAATGAGTTTGCACTCATTAAAATGTTAAAAAACCAAATAAATTTACTTTTAATGCTTTTAATGAAGTGATTGGGAAATTAGGCACATACTCTAATGTAGTGTATTAACGTTAAGTTGGGCTTTATTTTTTGCTCAAGAAAAGATGTACAGTGAAATCATCACATAGGATTATTTTTTAAACTTGAACATAAAGCATGTCTTTTGCTAGGCAGTTAAAATTAAGGAGATTTTCATTTTTATCTTTGTTAAGGTATAAAGAGATCTTACATATAATATGTCCCTCTAG